>NC_138347.1:102935560-103535560 GCF_046562875.1 Panthera onca | reverse complement strand
TCAAATATGAGCTTTCAAAATATGGTGATATCAAGTAGAAAAAATTGGTTGCCAAATATGATTTGTGGGACCATTTTCCTTAATTTGGCCCATTTTCTAAAATTGATATACATGATTTTGTATATGTTAAAAAGGAAGAATTACTTTTCATAATGATATGTAATTTAAAATCTTGCTTTTTAAATTTAAATAAATATTCATTTATTACAGAGTAAAAACTAAATATATAAATTCTTAAGCTAAAGTAAGATAAATTCAAAAAAATTTTGAATTATGGTCTGGCTCATTCTAGTTTGGCTTTGGAACTGTTGAGAAGGCATGATTATTCTCTTTGGTCATTAGATATTCTTCCAACAAAATATTTAACAAGAGAAGATTTATAGTAACTCAGGAAACCACTTAAAACTCAAATTTGTAAGAATATATTATAGTAAATTTTGTTCACACATATACACATATGTACACACATATCAAATAACCTTTTTTATGAAGGCCTGTACTAGATTCCTACTGCTGCTGTAACAAATTACCATAAAGTAGGTGTCTTAAAAACAAATGTATTATCTTACAGCCTGAAGTTCAGAAGTCCAAAATCATTCTCACTGGGCAAAAATCAGTGTTAGCAGGTATGTCTTCCTTTTGCAGACTTTGGAGGAGAATCCATTTTCTTGCCTTTTCTAGCTTCTAGAGGTCGCCTGCATTCCTTTACTAGTGGCCTTTTCTTCTGGCTTCAGGCCAGCAGTTGGATAGTATCTCAAAATCAATCTTTCAATCTCTCTCTCTCTCTCTCTCTCTCTCTGTCTCATATCTGCTTCCATTGCCACATTATCTTTTTTGATTCTGACTCTCCTGCCTCCCTCTTTTCTGTTATAAAGATACTTGTGGTTACCTTGTACTCATCCAGATAATCCAAGATAATCTTGCCATGTCAAGATCCTTAACTTAGTCCCATCAGAAAAGTGCTTTTTACCATGTAAGGTAACATATTCCCAGGTTTTGGAGAAACTTTGGATGGCCATATTCTAACACCGTCTACCCTTTGGCCCCCAAAGGTTCATGTTTGTTCCACTTGCAAAGTATATTTATTCTATTTCAATTTCCCAAAAGTCTAAACTCTTTACAACATCAACTCAAGTCCAATATCTCATCCACACCTCATCAACTTAATGTCCAATTTTGTAAGTCAGGGGTTCATTCTGTGAGGGTGATGTAAGTCACTGGAGTATACTAAATAGAGAAGTGATATCTTATTTGCATTTGTCTCAGTAGTTGTTGTAACAGAGAATAGAGTCTTGGCAGTTGTTGTAACAGAGAATAGATTGCTTGCTTGTGTGTGTCTGTGTGTGTGTGTGTGTGCATGTGCTCATGCTTGTGTGTGTGAAGGGTGTGAGGGAGTAGCTATTCAAATGTAGACACTGGAAAGTCAAGAGGGCATTGTAGCAGTCTTGTTAAGAGTGGAAGGTAACAGGGGAGCCTGGGGGGCTCAGTCGGTTAAGCATCCAAGTTCATGATCTCACAGTTGGTGGGTTGGAGTCCCACATCAGGCTTGCTGCTGTCAGCACAGAGCCACAGAGCCTGGAGCCTGTTTCAGATTCTGTGTCTCCCTCTCTCTCTCTCTGCCCTTCCCCTACTCACGCTCTGTCTCTCTCTGTCTCTCAAAAATGAATAAACATTGAAAAAAAAAATAAAAAGAAGAGTGGAAGGTGGTTTGTATCAGGTTGGGCAACAGTGGGGAGGGAAAAAACAAGTAGATCTGGGTTATTTTTTGGAGTTAGAACTGCAAGAGAGTGGAAACTATGGAAACTATGGAAAGAGAGGGCAGGATGAGACTGAAATCCAGGAATCTTATTAGGTTTTTGGCATTAGAAATTGGGTGGAGTCACCTACTGAAATGAAAAAGACTAGGAAAAGATTGGATGTGTGGTGTGTGTGTGGCGGGGGGAGGGGGCTGGGGGGGTATGGTATGCCAAACTTTTATTTTGATCATATTACATTTGAGGAATATATTAAACATTTAAAGGGAAATATCAAGCAATCAGTTGAATGTAAGAATCTGGAACTCAGTGGCAAGGCCAGACTGGAGATCAGTATTTAGGATCTATAGATCATGTCAAAGCCATGGAACTGGATAGAACCATTTCCAGAGCAAGTGTACATAGAGCATGTTGGTTAGGCATTGTAATGATTTTCTAAGTGGAGAGAGGCAAGCTTTGGGTTTAGGATTTGAGCCGAGACCGTGGTAAGAAGTCCTTAGGTGGTGAAAAGAATTCCATAGGCAACATACTCTCTCCTAGTTAAAAAGAGTTTTAGTGAAAAATATTTTGTTTCCAATTGGGCATTTTTCCTCTATGTAACAGAGAGAATGGAGTTCCTGGCAAACTGGATACCAGGATAATGATTCTCAAACTTTTAAAGCCATAGCCCTTTTGGGAAAATGTCAAAGAGACCTGTGCTTTCGTATCCACTTACTACTACTTTCCAGTAGATGATAACTTCATGAAAACAAATCGTTGGAGAGGAACAAAATAGAGAAATTGCAGTAAACCTGTTGATAGCAAAATATATGAAGCACTTGTTAACTCTAGTGTTATTTTATTTTATGGAACAATATACTTAAAACAACCTAATAGCTTTAAGTTAGTAAGTTGAAAGTTAAAAATCCTCTAGCAAACAGTTAATTTACTTTATAAGGTTCTAGTACTCAATAGGTTATTAGTAAGTAGCCCAAACATTTTATGTAAAATTATGAAAATATTTGTGATGCATCTGTAAGCACATAAAAAAGGATTTAAGATTTTTGTTTAGAGAGTCGCCAATTGAGGGCAGGACACTGGGCTGCCAGGCTGTTCACTACCCAGGCTCTCATCTGTGGGGTTCCTCGTACCGCACAGTCCATGGGAAAACCTTCTTTTGCAATGTCTTTCCTCTGGGCAAACGCTACCTTGTAATAAGAATTTCTTCTGTTGATCTGATAATCTCTTAAAGATAGCTGATGTTTGTAGATTCTATGTGGTAAGCGTATAGTTGTACTTTTGCTCTGTTTGAATGATAAGACCATGGTTAGCCTTGGCAGAGAGATGCGCGGGTTACAGGTGCATGACTTGTGAATCCTTGGTCTCTTAGAACTCTACCTTCATTTGGACAGCCTGGTGTCAAAGGTCCTCTAATTCCTCCTGTTGATGCAGGACGTACTGAAAGATTTACTGTTCCTTTCTGCGAGCTGTTAGGATGACATTTGTGCTTCCCCTCCGGCATTGGTGTGCTCCAAACTCTGCCTAGGCCTTTCTGTGATTGAGACCTTACTTTTTGCCTCCCTGTGGAGAGGGCTTAAGGGATTACATGCTTAAGGGTTTAGGGAAGTAAGTAAAACTTACTTTTCACAAACATATCTGGTGCGCATATGTTCTTTATATAGTTTCTACTTTATAGAAAGAAAAAAAAAGTTCTTAGTTCCATCTTTATAACTAGGAAATTAGACTTCAAATAGATTAAGCCCCTCACCAACCACAAAGCTGAGGTTCCTAAACAAAACCCTATAAAAAAATCAAGATTAGGTAATTTACATTCCCAGAGGGGAAGGGAGGATAGAGAGTTTGAGTTCACAAGTAAACAGATGAAAACTCTTGTATTTGCTGTATAACTGAAACGAATATAATTTTGTATGTCAACTATAATTATTAAAAAACTTAAAAAAGAAAATAAAAAATTAATCATTAAAAATTAAAATAAATCTGACATTGCAATAAATGAAATGAACATTATAGGCAATTTAAATATACTAAGTTAGTAAGACCTGGAACTGTCCAATTTTCTATACCTTATTTTGGCTTCTAGAAACTTGTAGGATTTCCTTCCTTCATGATATTCGTGAGATCTTTATATGTGGGTTTCTTGTTTATTTATTTTAATTATTTTTTGAGGGGGGAAAAGAGGCAGAGGGAGAGGGAGAGAAAGCAAATCTTAAGCAGGCTTCCCACCCAGAGCAGAGCGCCATGCAGGGCTTGATCCCATAACCCCAAGATCATGACCTGAGCTGAAATCTAGAGTCAGATGCTTAACTGACAGAGCCACCCAGGCACCCCTGTATGTAGATTTCTATGTTGCACAAAGTATGTCTGTTAAAAGGCATTTTCATGTGGATGATGTGTCTTGTTTCATCCAATTGTTTTGTTTCAGAATATATAACTCAGTTTTAATTTCAACTTTGTGGGTCCTTTCATGATCCCAGAGACCAGTTACTGAGATGGTGGAGACTGAAGAAAAGATTAGAGACTGATTTATTTGTCATAGCTGATTGGGAGTTTTCTAAATTTTCTAACGAAAACAATCTCTTCTTCATTTTAGAAGCTCGTAATCAAGCCAGGCTAAATGACACAACCTTCCATCCCTTGTGCACAGAGCTCTATCACTCTCTTCAAGCAGAGCATGGGTGCTTAGAAGCTTCCCAGGGCTTCACTGACAAAGCTCTCCAGCTCTTTCTTTTCCTTTACTTGACTCTTTCCCTTCCTTGTCCCAATTTCCAAAAATTTCCAATTATTTCCAAAAGAAGAGTACAAGTTTGGGTCCTGGAAAAAAAAAAAGCACAGTCTTGAGGAAAAGATATGTATGGAAATAATTCCATCCAGGTTAACAACTCTTAGTTGATGGGAGAAGTGAAAGGTTTTGGAGCTGAAAAGACCTTGAGTGGAGGCATGGCCATGCCACTCAGTATGTGGCTGTGGGAAAATATTTAATTTCTATGTCTCCCAGTTTTTAAAAATAATTATACCTTCCCACACAGAAGTACTAAATTGGTTATTATGCAAAGAATACTTAACACACTGCCTGGTCTGTTAGTGCTCAACAAGTTATTAATGTTAGTTATGATAAATATCGTATGTGTATATAGCATTAAGTGAAAATTTAGAGAGATATGCTTTGTTTTGCAATGAGTCATTTTTTTTTTTAAATCCTGAAGACACCTCTGTTATAATGAAATTCTAACCACAATCACCTTGTGTCAAATCAGTTGTTGATATTTTGGTATAAATTGATCACAGTAATGACTGTTACCATAGGGAGGGACTGTGAGTAGGCATTCAGTTGAAAATTTAATAAGTAATGAATACAGGGTTAGAGACAAGAAGCAAAAGGAAAAAAAAATTACCAAAAGCAGCAAACCAAGGGGGGAAAATGAACATCTCTTCAAGTTATGGTGGCCAAATTTGGGAGGATTCACACAGGGAATTGGTTAAAACAAATATGTATGGACTGGTACAAAATGGGTTTAGAATTGGTTGTTGGGATTTAAGGATGTGAAATAATCACACTCGTTCTCCACTCTGAGTTCTTAAACTCTAGGAAAGGATCAGCACCATTGGTAAAGCTGAATTGCAGAGCGCTTCTTGGACCAAAGGCCAAATGGAGCTTCCCTTCCCTACCTCTTGACTATTTCACCCAGTCCCAGACCTCTTGCAGACCACCTACAGTGGGGGTCTTCTTCCCCCAGCAGTGAGGGTATTCTACATTTTGGCATCTCTGTTTGCTATAGGATTGGTGGAAGCCAAGAGGAGAACAAGTGCTTCTTACAGATTGCGGAAACAGAGACAAACAGACACACACACACACACACACACACACACACACACGGGGGGGGGGGGAGAGAGAGAGAGGTACAGAGAATATTCCAGAAGGCAGACCCTTGTATAAGTGGCCATCTAGGAGCACCTAGTTTATGGATGGAGGCAGGAGTAAGGGAAGACAGTTAACTGCTTCTCTCATGGACAATGTTAATTGAGAAGAACTTTTGCCGTTGTTCTGTCGCATTCCTGGCTGCTGCCAAGATTGTCTTTGAACAATGCTTGACAGAATTAGTTCATGAGAATGCCTTCCAGCTGATGGTTCTCTAAGATCTGGGATGAAGAGAATATGCTTCAGTCCATTTTGATGGGGTTGAATTTGAGATGGTCACAGTATGGAGTACAGCATGGGAAATGCAGTTTACTTAACTGTATTGAGGAATGTCAGAAAGATACAGAAGAGTGGATACATACGTACATGGAAAGGAGGAGTAGAAGGACACCTATGACAAACCATTCCTTTCATGGACTCCAATTACATATGGAACTTCTATATTTTATATAATTTTCTAGGATTGCTGAATTGTAAGTAGAAGAATGAAACCTTCCTATTCTCCCCAACACAAGGTGGGGTGGAGGGTGTCATGTTGTATAAGAGTTTATTGAAGATCTGCCAAATAGTAATTTTAGAGCTTTGTCCAAATCTTTGCTCAGCAGAGGGAGGCCCAGAGCTGAGTTTGCTGTTTGTACTGGAAAAAGCAGCTAAATTTCTCTGCATAAGAAAGTGGAAATTATTTTTTTTCTCCTGAGAGAATGTTGGCAGAAAACAGAATGGAGTCAGGTGGAGCCAGGAGATAGAGACATGATGGAATGGCATGGCAGAATGACCAAAGATTTAAGAGCAGGGAAGTCCAATCATGTTTTGTTTGTTTTGATTGGGAAGGGAGTTGAGATGATCACAGCAACTGAACTGTCAGGGAAATGCAGTTGGTCCTAAGATGATTGCACCCCTCTGTGAATGCCTCCTGTCTTCTTAAACCCTTTGCAGTGACTCTGACACAGTCACAGTGTGGCACTTTACCTGAGCCCTGTGCTCCAAGAAAGCAGCAAAACTTAAGAAATCCTCCCACTCTTATACGTTTCAGGAAATAGCTAACCTCAAAAGAAAAACTTGCCCCTTACATACTTCAAGATAAGCTCCTCTGCATCCTTTTTCATGACTCCCATAAGATTCCTGGATGATTCTTTGCTTACTTGCCTTCATAAAACCCCACACCCTCATCCTTTTCTTCTTTTTGATGAATGCTCTCCCTGTTGCAATAGTCTGAATAAAATCATATTTCATACACATATAACCTAGGGAATGTTAAACATCTAGGGAATTGTAAACCTATAAGAGTTATAATTGCAACTAATTGTCCTAATTGAACTGTGCATTCTTGTGTCTCATCATGGTGCCATGACTTGGATTGAATTGGCTCTCTGGGCCAACCCCTTATCTTCTGTTCCTGACTGACCATCCAGGGACTCAACAGTGAGTCCAGTTCCTGGTTCTATGTTCTGGACTTTTGTCCACTGGGAGAATGATAGGGATTTGATTTTGATTCTTGCTGAGTACCTTCTCTGTTTCTGGTGCTGGCTTCTTTTAGTTTATGGTTTGAACATTTGGTGACCTCTGTAAACAGACTAATGGCATGAAGAATCTTATTACTTTTTTTAAAGTTTATTTATTCTGAGAGAGAGAGAGAGAGAGAAAGAGAGGGAGGGAGGGAGAGGGAGAGAGAAAGAGAGAGGATGTGCACACACGCTGGGGAGGGACAAGAGAGAGGGAGAGAGAGAATCCCAAGCAGTCTCTGTGCTGATCCTGATGCAGTGCTCAGTCTTGTGAAATCATGACTTGAGCCAAAATCAAGTCAGATGCCTAACCGACTGAGTCATCCAGGTGCCTCAAAGATATTCTATTTCTGTTAAGTAAAGGACAACAGCGAATCTAGTTTGTTAGTTTCCTAATCTATTTTGAGATAAAATCAATTAAGAATTTCTACCCCCTGAGAAGAGAGCAGCTTTTCTGTGAGTTTTGCATTTCTGCATTCATGCTTGACCCATGGCTAAAATTTTAGAATTGAAGGTGAAGATTTTTTTCTCTCTGTATTTGTGTTTAGGTCAGTGACTTAGAAAGTCCTTTTGTGTTTCACTGTATGAGTGTATAATATTTTTCTATCTCTGGACAGTGTTACTAAACTGGATTATAGATTTATAAATTGCTTGAGAGAGTTTGATTTTGATTGGCCTAGAGTTAAAATATACTTAAATAAATGGAAGGTTCCTAAAATTCCTATAAATTAGGAAAATTGAAACTCAAATATGTTCAATATTAAAAAAAAGGAGGTGTTTTGGGGCACATGAGTGTGGCTTAGTCAGTTAAGTGTGGCTTAGTCAGTTGGTTTCAGCTCAAGTCATGATGTTGCGATTCATGAGTTTGAGCCCCACATCAGGCTCCACGCTGACAGAGTAAAGCCTGCTTGGGTTCTCTCTTTTTCCTTCTCTCTCTCTCTACCCCTTCCCCACTCACACTCTCTCTCACTTTTTCAAAATAAATAAACTAAAAAAAAAAAGAGTGTTTCTATTAGAAATTAACTCATAAATGTTTTAAGAATTCAAGTCCATATAATTTTGGTAAATTTTGGCAAACATGACTACTTTAATAATTTTGGTTTAATTAGAAACAGATATGTCTTCTCTGAGTTATCAGCATCAAGTATAACACATGTACATTTTTATTCTACTTGGATATTTTCTTCTTTGGATTTAAAGCAAGTTGAGTTAATGATCGAATATTCATTGGATACCTGCCTCATTTCTAAGTGAGCTCGAGTACTGAAACATTAATCACTAGGCATAATTTTAATATATATTTTTTTGCCTCTTGTTGTATATGTGTCAGAGAGGCTATCTACCTATACTTGAGTCTATCAAGTGTGTTCACTATCGCCATTTTGAGAAGTTGTACTATAAGGCCTATAGATGGTTGTGAGATGTGTATTCATGAGCTCAGCTATTCTGCTGAGAAACGCTGGTGTGACAGACAATTCACATTATTCTCCTCCTTGTTTTCTCTGTGAGATAGAAACTACTGCAGTTGAAATTTATAATCAATATATGTGAATGAAATGCTACTGGAAGCAATAGTGGTAAAGAGGAACAACTCTGCATCTAAGATATGCAGGATGTGTTTCTGTGAAGGAAAAGAAAGGACAATTTTGTCTTAAAGTAACATAACTGGTTGCTGTAGAATTAGAAATGGGAAGCGTGGGACAAAACTGCATGTGAAAGTTTCCCCCAAAAGGGAATGCCATTTGTTAGAATAGAAGCTGGCTACGGTTTGATAAATGTATTTATAAGGTTTTCAGAAAGGGTTTTAGTATCAAATATACTGGTGTAAAATTAGAATTTGATTTTCTTTTTGTCAAAATGGCAGAATTTTCTTGGAGTAGTGGTCTGTTCTTAATGATAGGTTGTTAATGGTTACTTTTTACCTTCTGTATAGTTTACCTAGATAACAGAGTTTCTTGTTATCTAGATAACAAAGTCTTACAAGAATAATCTTCTCCAGTGTATGCTGACTTTGTTATGTCCTTGATTGTTTAAGAAAACAAAGATATCTCATGCTAAAATTCTTTACAATCACGTTACCTTTTATGGTTATTTTAAAATATTTTGTTGCTACTTTGAAATGAGTTGCAGCTCATTGTATCTCCAGCACCCATGACTGGATTCCTCTCTTAAGTGTTCAAATATCATCACAACTTTTGATGTTTTCCTTTTCCAAATTGAGTGAAATCTTTTGCACCTGAAACTGTCTTTTCAGACATTTCCCAGAGGGGTCCCTGGAAAAGCTACAAAGGATTTATTCTTTCACCTTTTAAAAAGAGTGATGTTAGAAATACTTAATTTGGGGGATATGTCACTGTTGATGAGTTGCATGGGAAACATTGTCAAATCAGAAGTGATGTTTAACCTTCCCTAGGATACATTTGCATGGTGTTATTAGAACAAATACTTTAGAAATTGCTGTATGGGAAATCCTAGAGATTCATTAATGTCTTTAGTGTCCATGAGATGTTTCTATTTATCAGTTCCTGGTGCTGTTTTCCTTGATATCACACAACAGTATAGAGTGATCATAATTTCATATTATAATTTCAATTATTTAAAAAATTGTCTTATATCATAATTTCAGTTATTTTTAAAAATGTTAACTTGGCCTAAACTTTTAAATTTGAACCTAGCCTCTCCTATGCCAGTGGTTTTCAAAGGGAGATTTACACCACTTACCTAAGGAACTTTATTAATATATAAATGTTTAGAACATACTCCAGACTTAGACAATCTCTTTATCTGATATTTTGATATTTTACCATATATTCTAATTACATGCTTGATATATTCATAGTAAATTATGTCTCAGGTTTAATATATGTTATATTTGAAGATTCTTTTTTCTTTGTAAAGATTATGCTCACCTATTTTTATAAATTTGTTGCAATATCTACTCTCCTTTGAAAATGGAATCATTGTTATGTTTACAGATATGTAGTCTAAAACTTTTTGAACTGACTTTTATCTAGTGTTACATGCCATACATACAACCGAATTCCCTTGTCAGTTGCATTATTCCTAAAAAAACTCTCATTCGATCTCCCTCTTTTGAAAATTATCAGTAATAGACTAACCACAGCTATTTTAAATATTTTGTTCTCTCTACGTAGCTTTTTGCTTTACTTTAATACTTTCCCCAAAGCACTTGCAATCAGCCACAAGCCAGAGCAGTTAGTTTTCAGTCAAGGACTATTTTAAAAGTTGTAGAAAAGAACTGTACTTGGTACTTTTGGACATAGGCTTCTGATGGCATCATTTAAGTAACTTTGAGGCCAATGGCTGAGTCAGGATTTCCAGATTTCTGGCTGAGAAGTTGATGGGTTTATGAGACTGCTAACCCAAGATCAAGCAGAATAAGAATTAATTACACAGGACAAAATGAACTGATTGAGGATGATTGTGGGTTTTGTTTGGAATATTGTTGATATGTTAACGTTCTATTTTCTGGATACATAAGGAACCCCTTTCCCTTTTCTTCAAGTTCTCTATAACTCACAACTACTCAGTAGACTATACTCTTATAAACTGAAGCACACACACACACACACACACACACACACACACACACACAGACCCCCCAAAAAACATTTGTCAGTTCTATCTTTTTCTCCCTGCCTAACAAGTATTCTTATTTTCAGGCCAATGCAATTATCTGCATAGGCTCAATAAGAATCTTTCGTTCTTCTTATCAGCACATAATCAAAATTATTGGTTATGCAAATGAGTTCTTACCTGGAATGTCATATTTGACAATGTTGCTGGTTTAAGCAGATATGACCAGATATGTATAAAGAACAGAGCTTGACTCTATGAAGCCAATTCTTACAAATTCCTCCTGGAAAAACCAATCTCGTACCTGCTTGTGAGGTTCCTAGCTTTATAGGTGAGTAAGGAAGTCACTTCCTGGTTGGTCTAGTGAGTGGTAAAGGATAAATTCAGCATCTGGATTGTCTACACCCAGCACATTATAAGGAAGGGTTTAGTCCGTGTTTGCTCTCTGGGTAATAACATCCAAGCTCTTGGAATATCTTGGCTGATAAGTGTCTTTTTCCCTCTGAGTGCCTATTACTGCACCGCATAGTCTCTGCCAATGATAAGACCCATGGTGGGGACCTGAGGCTGGGTGGTATCAACTTGACCTCTGGAAGGCCTGACTATGTGGCTGACCCCAATAAAACCCCAGACATCAGGCTTGGTTAACTTTTCTTGGATGACAATATTCCTTTGTGTGGCCATCCATCATTTCTGGGAGAATTAAATGTGGTCTACAGGGCTCCACTGAGAGAAGATAACAGGAAGACGGCAACTGCCCAGTGTACCTCTTTTCTTTGCTGTTTTTCATCTGCATCCTTTCCCTGTAATAAACTACAACTGTGAGTTTAATGGCTTTTCTAAGAATCCTTTTAGTGATTAACAACAGATATGCCTTCTCTGAGTTATCAGCATCAAGTATAACACATATGTACATTTGGATATTTTCTTCCTTGGACTTAAAGCAAGTTGAGTTAATGAATGAATATTCAGAGAGAGCAGTCTTGGGGAACCACAAACAAATACCACCCAGAAAACTTAAAATATTTTGGGAACCTCAGAAAGAGAATTCTCTCAAGTTTTGAGTACTGCAGGTAAAATCTCAGGGAGAGTTCTTGGCTTGGCTCAAGAGGCTTTTAAAAATCCAAACTGAGATTCTGTATGAAAATATCAAGCAAAGCCAATCTAGGAAAGCCTATGTAGTCTAATTACCATTCTTTTTGCACCTATATAAATAGTAAGACTCAATCTAATAAGACCATTTTTATTTCATGATTAAGAATAATCTTTCTCTGAAGTTATCTATGAGGGGTGACTACAGAGAGAAATTTGGTATTTCAGTGGAAAACTGTGCATCCTCTATAGTGCACACTCCTTTCATTTCCTTTGAGGTATTTTGCACCTTAACTTGTGGATAAATGATAGGTATGCAAACTCTATCTTGTCTGTAGAGCTATAGTTGATTTCATCTCTACCTATAGTTGTGCCTACTTAATTATAGATTGAATTGTATTCTGTTACCTTGCCCAAGCTGTCAATTATTACCAATTTTTTTTAACTCTTCCAGTTTTCTTTAAATGTGGCTACAATTCGCTAAAGTTTAAAATTTTTTCTCCCTTCTACCTGGCTTGGCATCATCACAAACTAAAGCAGCACTGCCTAGATCCCTATTGGGACTCTAGTTTGCCTGGCAGCTAGCCTGATCTTTTCCCCAGGGGCTGAAGAAGCCCTTGAACTGAAGCCTGATAACTTGATATAATGCTCAATATCTCAGCAGACCTTGCACATGCACAGTCTAGAATTCTCCCTTGATAAGCCACTGGCTGGACCACTTTGGAAGTCTGGTGAAATGCTCTGGTCATGCATGCCCTTATATAAGAGATAACCAAGACTGTGTATAACACCAAGAGCATCGCCATCCTAGTTTGAGAGCTTCATGAAACTCAGTGAGTGGTGCTACATAACTGAACGATTTTCCTCTACTGACCTCTTGGGATCTGTCAGGGAGGAAGAACTTCATTCTTTCCTTCATGATCCTTCTAGCTGGACTAAGAATCCAATTGACATGAGGACAGGTTAACAGGTAAACATCAAATTTAATAGCATACATGTGGGGAATCCACATAGACATGGAAATTCCAAAGAAAGTCAGGCAACACGAGGCTTATATGAGTGAAGGAGCAGGGTGCGGTAGGATGGAGAATACACAGGGAGAAAGACCATTAGCAGGAAGGTGAGAGGAGATGTTTGGAAAACAAAGGTTACCCTATGACATAGATAAGTTTTTTAGGTGAAGAGAATCTCTGTCAACAACTTTCTTCCTTTTGTAAGCAGGCATTTGAGGGGAAGGTAAAGAGTTTTTTTTTAACCTCTTTACTTGAATTTGCTGGGTTTTGGTTGCTTTTAATTCAAAATAATGTTCATGCCAAAGTGATCCATTTGGGGCGGCCTGACCTTGGCTCCTATAGATCCAATAAACTGGTTACCCTCAGTTCAGTGTTCAACTCCTGGCTCTTTTTGTTTAAATACAATCCTTTATATTAATATGTCTCTTTTTCATTTTAAGCATCCTTCTTTTAAGATGCTTGATCCCAAGAACCCTAAAACAATTGACCTTTGCCATAACCTCTCAACAAATAGTTCAATCTGTTTTATAGAAAGGATGCCAACAAGAGTCCTCCAGAGACTATTCCTTATACTCTGCTCTGTCCCACTCAGGATGTTTATGATCTCCTCCTGGTTTTTCAGCAACTAATGATCATCTTGATGAAAGGAGGGATTGACAAAGTTGAAATTTATCTGAGTCCTGTGCTCCTGGGAAGAAGTGAGGGTTAAGAGATACCTCATCCTTCTTTGTTCCTGAAATGTCTAATGAAAATTCCAAATTAAGACCCACCTTTAGCTCTCTTCATGATACTCTTAAGATTTGAGGATGATTCCCTTGTTACCTACCTTCATAAAACTCCTGATCCCCTTCCTTTTCTTTGAGACATTTTTCTTTGATGAGTGTTCTCTCTATAGCAATAGCCTGAATAAAATACACTAAAAACTTGGATTGCAAGTAACTTGTTCTGCAAGTGTTCCACAAGGTGAGCAAACATTCTAATAAACCTTAACTTGATAAACGAGCAATGTGTTGCAATACGAGTAGTACATGATGCTGAATGCCACATGATCACAACTGAGCCAATGATTCTTGAGATTTGCTTTGATATATAAGTGCTTTGGATTACAAGCATGTTTCTGGAATCAATTATGCTTGCAAACCAAGGTTTTACTGTAGTCTCTTTAATTTCCCAGTGTATTTTGTTTTTCACAACAATTATAGGCTTTGCAGTGTTTGTCTGTGTGTATGTGTTTGTGAATGTGCGGGTATGGTAAAAAATCAAGGAAAGAAGTTGATTTCCATCTTTTTCTTCATTAAAAAGAAATAAAAGAACAGTTGCAAGATGCGCAGAGAATCTTAAGTATTAGTGTAAAGAAGAAATCAGAGCAAAGTGACCATGAGCATTAAGCTGTCTGGGAATTTTCTGGAATCTCAGGGAGGGCTTCACAGCAGTGCTTCTCAAACTTTAACGCATGGACTATTCTTACGGGATTTGTTAAAATGCAGATATAAATTCAATAGAGCCGGCATGGGGCCTGTGTTTGTGCTTTTTCTCCCAGATGATGTTGATGCTGTTGTCTTTAGTGTGCACTTCGTGTAGCAAAGCACGGAAGGACGTGAAATGGGTGTCTGAGCTAATCTTTTCTAGAGCTCAAGGATGACCCCAGCTGACTTTGGGTTATGTAATCTATGTAATGATGCCAGTTTGTGTTTGGTCACTCTGTACATTTTCAGGGAAACTTAGATCTATAGCATACAGACCACTCTCTTGCTAGTCTTAGGAAGAAGAGCTGACTTGCAGCTTTGTTCCCAGGAGGTAAAATTAAAACCACAACAAAAGGTGGTGACTCCTTTCAAGGCTGTATCATAATGGCTAAAATCAGTCAATAAGAGAACCGAGATTTCCAAGCAATCAGCTTGATGCAATATATCACTTAAACTTATATCTCATCAGCTATATGTTACAGTGTAGTTTTAGCAGCTGCAGCCTTTAGAGTCCTTAAAAGCAAGATGATTAGAACTCTGAAATTTCTAAACAAAGGCAAATGTTGACTTTAGTTCTCTCATTGCATTAGAAGCAAGATGAGGAATTGGTTTTCATAACATGGAACCACAAGCAATATTAATATTTAAACATTGCTCTGCACACACAAAATTATCTTCTCTCTACAAGTATGATATCATCTTCTTATATATGTGTGGCTATCTAAATGCAGATTTTTTTTTTTTACAGTAAGACCCTGCCCCATTCAATTACACAGCCAGACAGCAGATACTATACTCATCTCCAGGATAAATTCCCATTAGAGAGCATGAGATTGAATTTACAGTACAGCTTGAGCGTTCCTAGTGCAGATTACACTTTTGAATTTACAGCATACTGTTTCACCTGGGATGACTGAATTACAGATGCATTCCAATGAGGCTGCTTCCTCGTGTCCTCATTGCGATTGTGGACCTGGGAGATTCACACCAACGCATACACTGGTATTAACCTTGATGCAAAACAGTTCTTGATGTCTAGAATCAAAGAGTTCAAAAAAAGTTATATGCACAAATCCAGTTAACAGAAATGAGAGTTTTGGCACATAAATCCTCCATCAAAATTTAGAAGTTATTGTCCCAGTGAATTCACCCAGATGCCCACTACCTTCAAATATAATAGAAAGTGATGACTACCACTGTCACACTTTTCACTGAGATTGAATTGCAATGTACTGTGAGGGGAGAGAAATATCCTAGACATGCTGCAATAATTTTAGTGGCCTAAAGAGATGGAGAAGGTGAGTATATTTAACTGTGCAGTGAGCAGCCACATCAGAACCCTTCATACGTAGAGATGAGAGGCGGTGTGTGCATGTGTGTGTGGGTACGTGTGTGCACACACACACAGGTGCGTAAAGGTCAGTCAAACTGTAACTGGGATAATAGGAGATAATTTTTTAAAACATCTCTGACCTTCATTAAAAAATAGGGTCGGAAACAGGGATTTTATTTACCCATTTTTATGTACATATTTAAAAGGAAGAATGCTTGGGGCACCTGGGTGGCTCAGTAAGACTTCGGCTCAGGTCATGATCTCAGGTCAGTGAGTTCAAGCCCCGCGTCGACGGGCTCTGTGCCGACAGCTCAGAGACTGGAGACTGTTTCGGATTCTGTGTCTCCCTCTCTCTGACCCTCCCCTGTTCATGCTCTGTCTCTCTCTGTCTCAAAAATAAATAAACGTTAAAAAAATTTAAAAAAGTAAGAATGCTTTATTGATGATAAAAAAAATCTTAATTTACTTATAGTCATGTATATAGAATTCAAAGAATGCAGATTTACCTTTTTTGTTCCCAGTAGATGAGTCACATTGTACAAGCTCAGCAGTTACGCAATAGTATTATTCTAAGTAAATTTTCAATAGCTCATCTCTATTGCAGATTAGGCAAAAATAAAAGAACAAGGAAAAAAGAGAACTATGGGGGCACTTTGCTTTCTTGTGATAATTTGGCAAACTCATGTAGATGGATTCTGACAAAGCAAGTCAATGATTTCGCACTTGTTCAAGTTCTCTATCAGTTCTACTTTCTTTCGCCTCTCATTTCAAAGTGTCCTTAGTCCCACCAGTTTCTAGGCTCACTCCAAATAGCCCAGATGTACAAACAACTCTGTAGAGTTTGATGACTCTATCATTAAATTTATGGTATATAAATTCACCTGATTCCCTGAAATTTGGTCAGTAAACATTATCCCCTGCGGTTATTCCAGATTTTCACAAGCTCTAAAGTCTTCCACTCAACCCCCAGATTCCTCTCTTGGGAGCTGCTCCTCTAGTTCTAATGCCATCTAGTGATGGCCAGTTGGGTTCACTGCCTCAGCTTTCTGCGGTCACATTCTCACCTCCTTCCCCACAGCGTCAGCTAGTGGGAGATTTTCCTACTGAAGGCTAATATTTTCACTTCTCTCTGTTGTATTGCTAGTAAGTCAATTGGACCATCCTGGAATGACAGTTTTATTTTTCTTTTCAAATGTTTATGCTTTATGTTTTTCCTGTCTTGTCTTGAAATGAGTATAGTCTTCAGGATGATGTTAAATAATGGTGTTTCTGAATTTAATGAAACCTCGTTTCATATTTCACCATTAAATATAATGTATCCTTTAAGTTAACTATTTTCTACTTTATTTATGCTTATTTGATTTTTCCTTTATCAGAATTCTCTAATTGAATTCCTTGTGTATTTTTAAAAATCTTCCGTTCTTTTTATTAAATTCATTTTCATCCACCTATTTTCTTCTGGGTGTGCAAAGGATTTGATATGGAATACTTTCACTGTCATTCATTTAAAAAATTTATAACTTGATTTAGAATGAGGTTAATAATTTCCTAGTGGATAGATATTTGTGGGGGAGGGATGTGAGAGAAGAAGGGGAGTCTTATATTTTGGTTAAGATATATGGCTTTCATAATTTTTATGTTTCAGAATTTAAAATGTTATTTGTACGCAAATACATAACCAATTGTTGGGTGTGTTTCATGGATATTAAAAAAATTGTTTTAATGTTTATTTTTATTTTTGACAGAGAGAGAGAGCATGAGCAGGGGAGGGGCAGAGGGAGAGGGAGACACAGAATTTGAAGCAGGCTCCAGGCTCTGAACTGTCAGCACAGAGCCCGATGCAGGGCTCGAACTCACAGACTTTGAGATCATGACCTGAGCTGCAGTCACACGCTCAACGGACTGAGCCACCCAGGCACCCCTATTTCATGGATATTATAAAAGCTTATTATAGTTTAACTGTTTAAGAGAAAACTACAGACCCAAAATGGCATCACTTAGGTTAAGGCCCCAATTCAGTAAACCATGACTTAATACCAAACCTATATGCAGCTTCAACCCCTCCTTTTCCCGCAGGAATGTAACTTCTAACCTGTCAGTCAGGAATTTTCTGCTCAACAACAATAAGGTAATCTGTCACATGGCCCTCTTCATTTCCCTAAAGGGGAAATGTAATCCACCTACCAATACCCTTTTGTCCCCAGATGGAGGGGACGTCACCGGAAACAACCCTTTTTGTTTGTTTGTTTATGACTTCCTTGTTCTGACTTTAAAAATCCTTCCCTCGGGGCGCCTGGGTGGCGCAGTCGGTTGAGCGTCCGACTTCAGCCAGGTCACGATCTCGCGGTCCGTGAGTTCGAGCCCCGCGTCAGGCTCTGGGCTGATGGCTCGGAGCCTGGAGCCTGTTTCCGATTCTGTGTCTCCCTCTCTCTCTGCCCCTCCCCCGTTCATGCTCTGTCTCTCTCTGTCCCAAAAATAAATAAAAAACGTTGAAAAAAAAAAAATTAAAAAAACCAAAATCCTTCCCTCTACATAGTTCTTTGGAACTCCCCTCTACTTGCTAGATGGGATGCTACCTGATTCATGAATAGATTAATAAAATCAATTAGATCTTTAAGATATCCTCTGTTAAATTTAATGCATCTACTCCTTAACTGGATCCTCCCACTGAGTTCCTAATAATGCTCAGGTCTCTCCTCTTATAACTCTTCCAGGACTTTGGGATGTTCTTCTAAATAGGCACAGAACACTTGATGGATCTGCTCCTGCATTTTCCATTCACTCTTTAATACATTGCAGTCTGTCTCTCATTCCCCAAAGGCATCCTCAGCTATCAGTAATTTCATAATTACCACATACAATGGAGGCTTTTCAGGCCTTTTCTCCCACATGGGTCTCAATTTGCAGCCACATTTTGGAGGGTAAAGCTTTATAATCGATTGCCTGCTCTAAGAATATATATCGTCTTTTATAAGTCTCATTTTGAGAGATTATTTAATGTTCATAAGGCTTGAAACAATACCAAAGTGACAGCAACTGGAGAAAAAAGTTGTTAATATATTTCAGTAGGAGAAGTAAAGAAGTTGAAAGTTAAAATGTACACACAGTCCTAGATTTAACCTCAGTTACTGTAAAATCCTTGCGGCATGGTTTCTGATCTTTATGAAATGAAGTAAAGCAGCATTCTGGCTCCCCATTGCCACACATCTCCTTGCTCCGTGTCCTCCGCGGGTCAGGTTTACTGGGTGCAGGGGGCTAAGGCAAGGTTGGAACTTTGGTTGGAACTGTCTATCAGACAGGCTGTCAGTCAAGCTTTGTTCTTTAGCACAGGAGCTTTCTCTGTTGAGAGCACATTGTTCCCACAGCTTCCCTGATGATTCTGATAGGGTTTTGGAGAGGTGGGAGTCTAGAGCTGATGGCCAAGAAAGAATTCTTGAGACATCTTGGGTGCAAAAAGGTGATTTTATTAAAGCACAGGGACAGGACCCATGGGCAGAAAGAGCTGCCTTGGGGTTGTGAAGAGTGACTGGTTATGTACTATGGAGTTGGGGGAGGTAAAGGCAAAGGGAGGCCTCCAGAGGGACTTTGATATGCTAAAGAGGACTCCTAAAATGTCAAGGGCTTTGCTGTTGTCAAGCTAAGGTTGTTTTCCGTCTAGAAAGCCATTAAGACAGTAGGGGGTTCCTGGAGAAATGGTATACTCTGTATTTGCCTCAAGTATTTGTCAGTGGGCTGCGGGTTATAAGGGAGTTTAATTTTACCTACCATTTCCTTCTTCTTCCCTTTGGTCCCCACATCATTCTAGAGGGGAGGGTGATGTTGGGGCTCCAGGGAATGGAGTGTATGGGTTTCTGGAGGTTAGGCTATTGATAAGATTGCCTTTTTCCTCTAATTTACTAAGACATTTGTAAGCTGATGGAGATTCCTGTCTTGCGCAACTGTGATCTCTATCAGTTAACCATTTGTTTTCCCTTTTCCTTTGTTCTGGGGCAGCCAGGAGTGCAGGAGGAATGTCACATATATCCTACCTGGGGGTGGTGTTTGCAAGGTGCAGCACACCTTATACTTTCTCATCAATTTCATCTGTAGCGTCACTGGAGCTACTTCTGGGACACCACACCCTGTGGGTGCTCTTCTGCAGTCAAGTCTCTTGGTATCAGGACAGTCGTGGGTGGATGCAGAGCAGAGAGAGGAGCCAGAAACAGGTGTGTATGATACTGCCGGGTCCAGCCTCCAGGTCCAACTGATGCCTTGGGATTAGGCAGAGGAGGACCAGGAGGATGTGGAAGGTGGTTCCGAAGTCTGGAAACAAATTTAGGAAACAGCTGGGAAAAGCAGGCAGAAGAATAGGCACCACCATAAAGAATCCTTGATTCCTCACCAAATTTCTTATCTAGCCAGGAGCTTTTAATGTACTTCCTGCTTAGGCGGAAAGAAGACCTGAGCCTCCACCCTCACTCCCACCCAAAACATGCAGAGCATAGAAGGAGGGGAGAGAACAGAAGCTAAAGGCAGAGCTGGTCTCTCAGTGTTTTTTGAATTTGCTTTCACTTTTCCCCTCATCCCTGAAGCCACAGAGGTCATTTTTACACAAATGTCTCTCCCTGGAGTGTAGAAATGTTGTTGGAACTTTTGAAGATGTTAATTTGAAGTGTTTTACATCCCCAAGTAGCATTAACAACACATGAATTGGATTACCATATGGAAAATGACAAGTTTCCCCTCTGAACACTGAAGTCAACAGGATGCAGAAAAATCTATTGTTACTTGTTACTGCTGTTTGGCACATTAAACATGATGGAGATAAGCAAAGTTGGGGTCAAGCTGGGCTTCTATTCTTCAGTTCTTCCCTTTCTCAAGGTTGCTATGTGACTCTTTCAGGGTAGACTTGAAAAGTATCTGCTGACATTTAGAAAAATGAGATTCTTTGTTGTAAATCATATAAACACGGTGCTTTTTTTTTCCTCTGAGAAAGTGAGAAAACAGAAATTTACCAGGTTAGAATGAGATTTAACAGACTGATAATTAACAGCTCAGTGTTTAGATCATAATTCCTCACTTCTTTTCTTTATGGGGAAATCATCATCAGCCTCGAAGCTGGAACATGTTACAAAAAGTGAGGCTGAATTTGTGAACTAACTAGAAGTTGGAGGCTGCAGAGAATGATGCTGCTGAAACATATGTGTGAATGAGTGTGTTTTTATTATAACCTTTAGTGATATAATTACTTGTAGGTTCCTCCTGCCCTTTCCCATTTTCTTTTCCCAATTTTTCTCAGCTCAAGATATCTTCAAATGGCCATTATACTTTTGAGCTCAGGGTAATTATAATAGGGCATCATGGTGGTCAGAATGCAAGGGGCTGTGGGAATAGACACTTTTTTTTTAGCTTTTTGATATAACTTGCAATATTGCAAACTATCCTCTCAAAGACAGATTTTTGTTCTGATTTTTCAGTATGTTTTTATGCTTTTTTTTTTTTTTTTTACCAAAAAGTATGATATTTAACAACAAAACAAGTATTTATTGATTGTCTATTATGTGCCTGGCATCTATATTGGAGTTAAAATGATATGAAAGGCAGTCATTGGCCTCTTTTTTTTAGACTTTGATGGTCAGTCTCTTGTGACAGAGACGTCTGGGTTATCCTCTCCCAAATGGTAGCCACTTGCACATGTGGCTAATTGTTGGGCAAGTTGAACAGGTGGAGGCCAGAGGCTTGGGCAGTGAAAGAATTCAGCCAAGGCAGGACAAAGGGATTGAAGTTTATTGAATACACTTCAAGGGAGCAGCCAGCAGGACTGCAAAGGAGAGACTGTCTATCAGGAGGTGGCGGGGGTGGGGGGGTCATGAGGAGGTATGGGAACATAAGGAATTTTCCTTTTTTGGTGACTGTGCCTGGTTGTAAGTAGCCCATTGGTCACCTAGGGACCATGGCTATTTTTAAAAAAAATTTAATGTTTATTTATTTTGGGAAAGACAGAGCATGCGTGGGGGAAGGGCAGAGAGAGAGAGGGAGACACAGAATCTGAAACAGGCTCCGGGCTCTGAGCTGTCAGCATATAGCCGGACATGGGACTAGAACTAGGGAACCACGAGGTCATGATCTAGGCCGAGGTCAGATGCTTAACCAACTGAGCCACCCAGGCACCCCGCAACAATGGCTATTTTTAAATGTGTTGCCTAGGGGCGCCTGGGTGGCTCAGTCGGTTAAGCATCCGACTTCAGCTCAGGTCACGATCTCACGGTCCATGAGTTCGAGCCCTGCGTCAGGCTCTGGGCTGATGGCTCAGAGCCTGGAGCCTGCTTCTGATTCTGTGTCTCCCTCTCTCTCTGCCCCTCCCCCGTTCATGCTCTGTCTCTCTCTGTCTCAAAAATAAATAAACGTTAAAAAAATTTTTTTAAATGTGTTGCCTAATGAACCTGTTTGGTTTCAGCTGGGTCATCATTCTGGGCACTTTTACCTTACTCAGGTTTCCATTGCTCAAGCCTATTGCCTAAAAGTGGTCTCTACATTAATGAGCACTTGAAATGTGGTCAGTTTGAATTGAGATATACTATAAGCATTACTCATGTGCTGGATTTTGAAAAATTAGTATTAAAAGGTAAAATATCTCTTAATAATACTTATATTGACTTTTTGTTCAAATAATAAGATTTTGGATATATTGAATTAAAAATACAATTAAATTAATTTCACCTATTTTTTTTTTAAGCTATACACTAAGGAATTCTTTATTTAATAAAAATCTCTATGGCTGTAAATGGATGAGGATATTTTTGCAGTTTTAAACTTATTTTTAAGTGTTCATTTATTTATTTTGAGAGACAGAGAGAGCAAGTGAGCACATATGTGGGAGGGGCAGAGAGAGAATCTCAGTCAGGCCCTGTGCTGTCAGTGCAAAGCCTGATGTGGGGCTCTATCTCGATCTCACACACTGTGAGCTCATGACCTGAGCCAAAATCATGAGTTGGATGCTTAACCAACTGAGCCACCCAGAGACCCTGTTTTAAATTTATTTTTTTATTCAAGTGTAATTAACATATAGTGTTATATTAGTTTCAGGTGTATAATACAGTGATTCAACAATTCTATACATTACTCGGGGCTCATCATGGTAAGTGTACTCTTAATCCTGCCCACCTATTAAACCTTTCCCCCCACCCACCTCCCCTTTGGCAACTACCAGTTTGTTCTCTATATTTAACAGACTGTCTTTTTGTTAGTCTTTTTTTCTTTGCCCATTTATTTTGTTTCTTAAATTCCACATGCATGTGAAACCATATGGTATTTGTCTTTCTCTAGCTGACTTATTTCACTTAGCATCATACCCTCTAGATCCATCCCTGTTGTTGCAAATGACAAGAATTCGTTTCTTTATGGCTGAGTAATATTCCAGTGTGTGTGTGTGTGTGTGTGTGTGTGTGTCTGTGTGTGTGTGTATATACCACTGCTTCTTTATCCATTTATCTATGGATGGACATTTGGGTTGCTTTCATATTTTGACTATTGTAAATAATGTTGCAATAAACATAGGGGTGTGTATACATATCTTTGAATTAGTGTTTTTGTTTTCTTTCGATTACCACCCAGTACTGGATAATACCATAATTCTATTTTTAATTTTGGGGAAATGTCCATACTCTTTTCCACAGTGGCTACACCAGATTGCATTCCCAGCAAAAGTACACGTGAGATTCCTTTTTCTCTACATCCTTGCCAACACTTGTTATTTCTTGTATTTTTCATTTAAGCCAGTTGGACAGGTGTGAAGTAATATGTCAGTGTGGCTTAGGTTTGCCTTTCTCTGATGATTAGTGATGTTGAACACCTTTTCCAGTTTCTGTTGGCCATCTGTGTGTCTTCTTTGGAAGAATGTCTGTTCATGTCCTCTGTCCATTTTTAATTGGATTTGTTTTGGTGTTGAGTTGTATAAGATTTTTATATATTTTGGATATTAAACATTATCAAATAGGTAATTTGAAAATATCTTCTCCCATTTGCCTTTTTGTTTTGTTGATGGTTTCCTTCTCTGAGCACAAGCTTTTTATTTTGGTGTAGTCCCAATTGTTTAATTTTGCTTTTGTTTCCTTTGCAAAAGGAAATAGATCTACAGAAATGTTTCTATGGTTGATGTAAAAGAAATTACTGCTTATATTTCCTTCTAGGACTTGTATAGTTTCAGGTCTCACATTTAGGTCTTTAATTAATTTTGAGTTTATTTTTGTGTGATGTAAGAAAGTGGTTCAGTTTCATTCTTTTGCAGCTAACTGTTCAGTTTTCCTACTACCATTTATTGAAGAGATTATCTTTTTCTCATTGCATATTCTTGCCTCTACAATTCATCTAATTGTAGATTAATTGACCATATAAGTATGGGTTTATTTCTGAGCTCTCTATTCTGTTCTACTGATCTAGGTATTTATATTTGTGCTAGTACCATACTATTTTGATAACTACAGCTTTGTAGTATATCTTGAAGTCCGGGATTGTGATACCTCCAGTTTTGTTCTTTTTCAAAATTACTTTGTCTATTCACGGTCTTTTGTGGTTCCATACAAATTTTAGAAATATTCATTCTAGTTCTGTGGACCTAGATATTTTGACAGGGGTTGTATTAGATGTGTAGATTGCTTTGGGGAATATGGATATTTTAATAATATTAATTATTTCAATTCATGAATGTAGAATATCTTTCTATTTGTGTCATCTTCAATTTCTTTTATTAGTGTCTTATTTTTTATGTTTTTTTTCATGATTTGGCGATTGTAAATAAAGCTGCTATAAACATTGGGGTGCATATATCCCATTGACTCAGTATTTTTGTATCCTTGGGTAAATACCTAGTAGTGTAATTGCTGGATTGTAGGATAGTTCTATTTTGAACTTGCTAAGGAAACTCCATACTGTTTTCCAGAGTGGCTGCACCAGTTTGCATTCCCACCAACAGTGTAAGAGTGTTCCCCTTTCTCCATATCCTTGCCATCTGTTGTTTCCTGTGTTGTTCATTTTAGCCATTCTGACAGGTGTGAAGTAATATCTCATTGTAATTTTGATTTGTATTTCCCTGATGATGAGTGATGTTGAGCATCTTTTCATCTGTCTGTTAGCCATGTGTATGTGTTTTTTGGAAAAATCTCTATTCATGTCTTCTGCCCATTTTTTGACTGTATTATTTGTTTTTTTGGTGTTGAGTTTGATAAGTTCTTTATATATTTTGGATACTAACCCTTTGTCAGATGTTATTTGCAAATATCTTCTCCCATTCCATCAGTCACCTTTTAGTTTTGTTGATTGTTTCCATCATTGTACAGAAGATTTTTGCTCTGATGAAGTCCCAATAGTTTATTTTTGCTTTTGTTTCCTTGCCGATGGAGATATATCTAGTCAGAAGTTGCTATGGCCAATGTCAAAGAGGTTACTGTTTGTATTCTCCTCTAGAATTTTGGTGGTTTCCTGTCTTACATTTATGTCTTTCATCCATTTTCAATTTATTTTTGTGGATGGTGTAAGAAAGTGGTCCAGTTTCATTCTTGTGTATGTAGCTGTCCAGTTTTCCCAACCCTGTTTGTTGAAGATATTGTCTTTTTTTCCTTTGGATATTCTTTCCTGCTTTGTCGACGATTTGTTGACCACGTAGTTGTGGGTTCATTTCTGAGTTTTCCATTCTGTTCCATTGTTTTATGTGTATATTTTTGTGCAAGCACCATGCTGTCTTGATCACTACATCTTTGTAATATAACCTGATGTCAAGAATTATGATGTGTCCAGCTTTGCTTTTCTTTTTCAAGATTGTTTTGGCTATTTGGGTCTTTTGTGGGTTCATACAAATTTTAGGATTGTTTTCACTCTGTGAAAAATGCTGGTAGTATTTTGATAGGGTTTGCATTAAATGTGTAGATTGCTTTGGGTAATATAGACATTTTAGTAATATTAGTTCTTCCAAGACATGAACATGAAATATTTTTCCATTTCTTTGTGTCATCTTCAGTTTCTTTCTGGTTTTCCTACAGGGTGATCCTGGCCTTTGAAAATGTATTTCGAGGTTTTCTTCCTCTTCTTTGTTTTGAAACAGTTTAAGGTGCATGGGTACTAACTGTTTTTAAAATGTTTGTTAGATTTACCTGTGAAGCCATCTGGTCCTGGACTTTTGTTTGTTGTGAGTTTTTTGATTACTGATTCAATTTCATTGCGAGTAATTGGTCTGTTCAAATTTTCTATTTCATTATGATTCAATTTTGAAGGCTACATGTTTCTAAGCATTTACCCATTTCTTCTAGGTTGTCCAATTTGTTGCCATATAATTTTTCATAGTATTCTCTTATAATCCTTTGTATATCTGTGGTGTTGGTTGTTATTTCTCTTCTTTCCTTTCTGATTTTATTTTTATTTTTTTGAGTCCTCTTTCTATTTCTCTCTGATGAGTCTGGCTAAGGTTTATCAGTTTTGTTGATCTTTTCCAAGAACCAGCTCCTAGTTTTATTGATCTGTTCTATTGGTTGTTTTAGTCTTTATTCATTCTGCTCTATTCTTTATTATTTTCTTCTCTTTCATGGCTTTGGGCTTTGTTAGTTTTTTTTGCTAGCTTCTTTAAGTATAAGGTTAGGTTGTTTATTTGAGATTTTTCTGGCTTCTGAGGGAGGCCTGTATTGCTATAAATTTCCCTTTAAAACAGCTTTTATTGCATGCTAAAGATTTTGGACCATAGTGTTTTCATTTTCATTTATGTTCATGTATTTTTTCATTTCCTTTTTGATTTCTTGGTTGACCCATTCATTGTTTAGTAGTATATTATTTAATCTCCATGTATTTGTGTTCTTTCCATATTTTTTTCTTGTGATTGATTTGTAGTATTATACTGTTGTGGTTGGAAAAGATGCATGATATGATTTCAATCTTCTTGAATTTTTTGAGACTTATTTTGTGGCCTAACATGTGATCTATTCTGGAGAATGTTCCATGAGCACTTGAAAAGAATGTGTATTCTGGGAGGAGCCAAGAAGGTGGAACAGCATGGAAGTTTTTTTTTGCATCTTTTTTGCATCCATGAAATACAGCCAGATCAACACTAAACCATCCTGCACACCTAGAAAACTAATTTGAGGATTAACACAACAATCTGTACAACCTGAACCACAGAACTCAGCAGATATGTGGTGAGGAGAGGTGAACTGGAGGAGAAAGAAGCCGCAGAGGGCAGGGAGCTGTTTTTGCTTGCAGAGAGAAGATGGAGATGGGGAAAGAGTATGGGAAAAGCACCCCTACACCCCTGGGGGGAAAGAAAGTGGAGAAGTGGAAATAGCCACAGAGACTGACTGAACTAAAAAGGGAGAGAGGAGAAAGCAGAGGGTTTAAATTCCATTAAGACTATAAACAGCAGGAGTGCAGAGTCTGAAACTCCACAGCTGAATACCTGGCGGTGCTCTGGTGGGAAGGGCAAATCCCCAGGAGCAGAGTGAAGTACAGGGGGTCTTCAGGCCACATGGGGAGAGGTGGTTCCACTGCTGGGAGGACATTTGGTAGAGGCAGTGAGACCTTCACATGGGCAAAGGTCCCAGCAGACCCTGGAGAGTGGCCACATCACTGGTGTTGGAGTAAGAACGTTAAGTAGAAAGCCTAGTGCCAGATGTGTGTTGTGATTTACCATAATCCCTGAAACACTGCTGCTACATGATTTCATGAACTTTTTCTGGGGCCGGCTGGCACCCACTGCAGTCTCGGCATCGGCAGCAGCACAGTCCCACAAACATTCCTGGGTGCGGGGGGAACTTGGCCATTGCTTGGTGAGATCCTCCCACAGAGGGTCAGAATGGGTCAAAGCAGCAGTCCCTCAGAAGTGAGGGGTCGGGAAACACAGCAGCATTTGAGATAAAACTCAGGAAGGAGGTGCCACCTGGAAACCTGATGTCTTGGTCATGGACAGCATAAAAGTGCGGAGTAGACAGAAGCCAGAGACAAAGGACAGGTGTGTGATTGCTGATCAGGGAAAACAGAGTTCCAATACTAGAGACTGGGTAACTGACTGATGCCATTTTCACCCCTGCCGTGCATGTGCATACACACCTACAAGCTCTACAATAATCCGCCCCAATAAGCTAAGCAGCAGCATCTAGTGAAGGACAGAGCTGTTACATTAAGCCCTGCCCAACTGGGCCAACCTCCTTCTTTAGGACCACCACAAGTCTCTCTGCCTGATTAGTTTACGGACTATAAAGTGCTTCGTACTTTGACTTTTAGAGGAAAATGATGTAATTTCAATCGTTTTTCAGTCTGTTTGCTGGTCCATCTATTAAATTTTTTTTCTTTTTTGTTTCTTTTCTTTTTCTTGAATATGGAAAGAGGAAAAATTTATTTTTATTTTCAATTTTTATTAAAAACATTTTTCTTTAACTTTTTCCTTACTTTTAACTTACTGTATTTTTTACTTTTTTGTAAATTTTTCAAATTCTATTTTACTTCCACCATTTCATTTTATTATACTTCATTGCATTCATTTTTTCAAATGTTTTCCTTTTTTTCTTTTTTTCTCTTTTCTCTTTTTTCCCTTTTTTCTTTTTCCCCTTTTTTCTCTAATCTTTCAAGCTGCTTTCAACACCCAGACCAAAACACATCTAGGATCTAGCATCATTTATTTGATTTTTTTTATGTGTGTGTTGTTTTTAATTTTTTAATTTTATTTTTTTTACCTTATTAATTCCTTTTGTTACTTCAAAAGGATGAAATGAAGGAATTCACCCCAAAAGAAAGAGCAGGAAGAAATGACAGCCAGGGACTTAATCAACAGAGATACAAACAAGATGTCTGAACCAGAATTTAGAATAATAAGAATATTAGCTTGGGCCGAAAATAGATTAGAATCCCTTTCCATGGAGATAAAAGAAGTAAAAACTAGACAGGATGAAATAAAAAATGTTATAACTGAGCTGCAATCTCAAATGGATGCCATGGTGGCAAGGATGGATGAGCAGAGCAGTGAATCAGTGATATAGAGGACAAACTTATGGAGAATAATGAAGCAGAAAAAAAGAGGGCAATAGGGGCGCCTGGGTGGCTCAGTTGGTTAAGTATCCGACTTCAGCTCAGGTCATGATCTCATAGTTCATGAGTTCAAGCCCCACGTTGGGCTCTGTGCCGACAGCTCAGAGCCTGGAGCCTTCTTTGGATTCTGTGTCTCCCTGTCTCTCTGCCCTTCCCCTGCTCATGCTCTGTCCCTCTCTGTCTCAAAAATAAATAAAAAAAAACATTAAAAAAATTTTAAAAAAGAAGATGATAATGCACAATAGCATGATTTAAGAATTAGAGAAATCAGTGACTCATTAAAACGGAACAACATCAGAATCATAGGGGTCCCAGAAGATGAAGGGAGAGAAAAAGGGGTAGAAGAGTTATGTGAGCAAATCATAACAGAAAACTTTCCTAACCTGAGAAAAGACACAGGCATCAAAATCCAGGAAGCATAGAGGACTCTCATTAGATTCAACAAAAACTGACCATCAACAAGGCATATCATAGTCAAATTCACAAAATACTCAGGCAAGAAAGGAATCATGAAAGCAGCAAGGGAAAAAAGTCCTTGCTTTTAAGGGAAGACAGACCAAGTTTGCAGCAGACCTATCCACAGAAACTTGGCAGGCCAGAAAGGAGTGGCAGTATGTATTCAATGTGTGGAATCCGAAAAAATATGAAGCCAAGAGTTCTTTATCCAGCAAGGCTGTCATTGAAAATGGAAGGAGAGATTAAAAGTTTCCCAGACAAACAAAACAAAACCTCCCAGAGTTCATGACCACTAAACCAGCCCTGCATGAAATTTTAAGGGGGACTCTCTGAGGGGAGAAAAGATGGAAACAAACAAAGAAACAAAAAAAAACCCCAAAGCAACAAAGACTAGAAAGGACCAGAGAACACCACCAGAAACATCAAATCAACAAGCAACATAATGCCAATAAATTCATATCTTTCAGTATCTACTCTAAACATCAATGGATTAAATGCTCCAATCAAAAGACATAGGGTAACAGAATGGATAAGAAAGCAAGATCTATCTATATGCTGTTTACAAGAGACCCACTTCAAGAAGTAAGTGACCTAAAGACACCTTCAGACTGAAAGTAAGGGGATGGAGAAGCATCTATCATGCTCATGGTCGACAAAAGAAAGCCAGAGTGACCCTACTTATATCAGACAATCTAGACTTTAAAATAAAGACTGTAACAAGAGATGAAGAGCATTATATCATAATTAAGGGGTCTATCCACCAAGAAGACCTAACAATTGTAAACATTTATGCTCCAAATGTGCAAGCACCTGAATATATGAATCAATTAATCACAAACAAAAAGAAACTCATTGCTAATAATATCACAATAGTAGGGGACTTCAACACCCCACTTACAACAATGCACATATCATCTAAACAGAAAATCAACAAGGAAACAATGGATTTGAATGACACACTGGACCAGATGCACTTAACAGATATATTCAGAACATTTCATCCTAAAGCAGCAGAATATACATTCTTCTCTGGTGCACATGGAACATTCTCCAGAATAGATCACATACTGGTACACAAATCAGTCCTCAGTAAGTACAAAAAGATCGAGTTCATACCGTGCATATTTTCAGACCACAACACTATGAAACTTGAAATCAACCACAAGAAAAAATTTGGAAAGGTAACAAATACTTGGAGACTAAAGAACATCCTACTAAATAATGAATGGTCTAACTAAGAAGTTATAGAGGAAATTAAAAAGTACATGGAAGCCAATGAAAATGATAACACCACATCCCCAAACCTCTGAGACACAGCAAAGGTGGTCATAAGAGGAAAGTATATAGCAATCCAGGCCTTCCTAAAGGAGGAAGAAAGGTCTCAGATACCCAACCTAACCTTATACCTTAAAGAGCTAGAAAAAGAACAGTAAATAAAACCCCAAGCCAGCAGAAGACAGGAAATAACAAAGATTAGAGCAGAAATTAATGCTATCAAAACCAACCCCCCCCAAAACCCCCTAAAAAACAGTAGAACACCTCAATGAAACCAGAGCTGGTTCTTTGAAAGAATTAACAAAATTTATAAACCACTAGCCAGTTTGATCAAAAAGAAAAAAGAAAGGACCCAAATAAAATCAAGAATGAAAGAGGAGAGATCACATCCAATACAGCAGAAATAAAACAATAAGAGAATATTATGAGCAATTATATGCCAATAAAATGAGCAATCTGGAAGAAATGGACAAATTCCTAGAAACATAGAAACTACCAAAACTGAAACAGGAAGAAATAGAAAATTTGAACAGAACCATAACCAGTAAAGAAATTGAATCAGTAATCAAAAACCTGCCAAAAAACAAGAGTCCAGGGCCAGATGGCTTTCCAGGGAAATTCTACCAAACATTTAAAGAAGAGTTAATACCTATTCTCTTGAAGCTGTATTAAAAAATAGAAATGGAAGGAAAACTTCCAAACTCTTTCTGTGAAGCCAGCATTACCTTGATTCCAAAACCAGACAAAGAACCTACTAAAAAGGAGAACTATAGACCAATTTTCCTGATGAACATGGATGCAAAAATCCTCAACAAGATATTAGCCAACCGGATCCTACAATACATTAAAAAAAATTATTCACCATGACCACATGGGATTTATACCTGGGATGCAGGTCTGGTTCAATATCCACAAAACAATCAATGTGATTCATCACATCAGTAAAAGAAAGGACAGGAACTATATAATCCTCTCAATAGATGCAGAAAAATCATTTGACAAAATACGGCATCTTTCTTGATAAAAATCCTCAAGAAAGTGGGAATAGAAGGAACATACCTCAAGATCATAAAAGCCCTATACGAAAGACCCAATGCTAATATCATCCTCAATGGGGAAAAACAGAGCTTTTCCCCTAAGGTCAGGAACAATACAGTGATGTCCACTTTCACCACTGTTATTCAGCATAGTATTGGAAGTCTTAGACTCTGCAATAAGTCAACATAAAGAAATAAAAGGCATCCAAATAGGCCAGGAGGAGGTCAAACTTTCACTCTTCACAGATAACATGATAACCTATCTGGAAAACACAAAAGATTCCACCAAAAAACTGATAGATCTGATTCACGAATTCAGCAAAGTTGCAGGGTATAAAATTAATGCACCGAAATCGGTTGCATTCCTATACACCAACAATGAAGTGACAAAAAGATAAATCAAGGAATTGATCCTGTTTACAATTGCACCAAAACCATAAAAAACCTAGGAATAAGTCTGACCAAAGAGGTGAAAAATCTATACACTGAAAATTATAGAACACTTAGGAAAGAAACTGAGGAAGACAGAAAAAAATGGAAAAGTATTCTATGCTCCTGGATAGGAAGAACAAATATTGTTAAAATGTCAATATTACCCAAAGCAATCTCCCTATTCAATGCAATCCCTATCAAAATAACACCAGCATTCTTCACAGAGCTAGAACAAACAATCTTAGAATTTTTATGGAACCAGAAAAGGCCCTGAATAGCCAAAGCAATCTTGAAAAAGAAAACCAAAGGAGGAGCCATCACAATCCCAGACTTCAAGTGGTATTACAAAGCTGCAAACATCAAGAAAGTATGGTACTGGCACAAAAACAGACACTCATATCAATGGAACAGAATAGAGAACCCAGAAATGGACCCACAAACGTTTGGCCAACTAATCTTTGACAAAGCTGGAAAGACTATCCAATGGAATAAAAACAGTCTGTATAGCAAATGGGAAAACTGGACAGCAACATGCAGAAGAATGAACCTAGACCACTTTCTTACACCATACAGAAAAATAAACTCAAAATGGATGAAAGACCTAAATGTATGACAGGAAGCCATCAAAATCCTTGAGAAGAAAGCAGGAAAAAGCCTCTTTGATCTTGGTCACAGCAACTTCTTACTCAACACATCTCCAGAGGCAAGGGAAACAAAAGCAAAAATGAACTACTGGGACCTCATCAAAATAAAAAGCTTCTGCACAGCTAAGGAAACAATAAGCAACACTAAAAGGCAACCTACAGAATGGGAGAAGATATTTGCAAATGATCTACCAGATAAAGGGTTTGTATCCAAAATCTATAAAGAACTTCTCAAACTCAACACCCAAAAAACAAATAATCCAATGAAGAAATGGGCAAAAGACATGAATAGGCACTTCTCCAAAGAAGACCTCCAGATGGCCAACTGACACATGAAAAAATGCTCCACATCACTCATCATCAGGGAAATACAAATCAAAGCCACAATGAGATACCACCTTACACCTGTCAGAATGGCTAACATTAACAACTCAGGCAACAATAAATGTAGGCGACGATACAGAGAAAGAGAATTTCTTTTGCATTGTTGGTGGGAATGCAAGCTGGTGCAGCCACTCTGGAAAACAGTAAGGAGGATCCTCAAAAAATTAAAAATAGAACTACCCTATGACCCAGCAATTGCACTACTAGGTATTTATCCAAGGGATACAGGTATGCTATTTCAAAGGGGCATATGCACCCTGATGTTTATAGCAGTACTATCAACAATAGCCAAAGTATGGAAAGAGCCCAAATGTCCATTGATGGATGAATGGTTAAAGAAGAAGTGGTATATATATATACAATGGAGTATTACTCAGCAATCAAAAAGAATGAAATCTTGCGATTTGCAATTATGTGGATGGAACTAGAGGGTAGTATGCTAAACAAAATTAGTCGCAGAAAGACAAATATCATGACTTCACTCATATGAGGACGTTAAGACACAAAACAGATGAACATAAAGGAAAGGAATCAAAAATCATATAAAAACAGGGAGGAGGAAAACATAAGAGACTCTTAAATATGGAGAACAGAGTGTTACTGGAGGGATTGTGGGAGGGAGGATGGGCTAAATGGGTAAGGGGAATTAAGAAATATACTCCTGAAATCATTGTTGCACTATATGATAACTTAGATGCAAATTTAATAAGTAAATTAAATAAAATGATAAAAAAAATAACATACACAAGAATGCTGAAGAATGATTCTGCTATTGACAGATATGTTAAAATAAGAAGAATATTCAATAGATGCCTATGATCTTATTGGGTAATGCTTTTACTAGCAGAAGTTAACAGGTACTTGTGTGCTTTAACACTTGACAAAAATAAATATCAAAAACAGGAATTTGTAAAAAAAAGAAAAAGAAAAAGAAAAATGTGTATTCTACTACTTTTGGATAGAATGTTTTGAATATATCTGTTATATCCATCTAGTCTAATGTGTCATTCAAAGCCACTGTTTTCTTGTTGATTTTCTGTCTGGAAGATCTACCCATTGATATAAATGGGATTTAAAATCTCCTACGATTACTGTGTTATTATCAATTTCCTTATGTCTGTTAACAGTTGCTTTTTGTATTTGGGTGCATAAATGTTTATGATTGTTATGCCTTCTTGTTAATTAGTCCCATTATGATTATATAGTGTCCTTCTTTGTCTCTTTTTAGAGTCTTTGTTTTAATGTCTATTTTTTTTTTGACATAAATATTCCTATCCCAGCTTTCTTTTCACTTCTATTTGCATGATAAATGGTTTTTCATCCCTTCACTTTCAATCTACATGTGTCTTTAGGACTGAAATGAGTTTCTTATCGGTACCATATAGATGAGTCTTGCTTCCTTATCTATTCAGTCATCCTATGTCATTTGCTTGTAGCATTTAATCCATTTACATTTAAAGTAATTATTGTCAGGTATTTACTTATTGCCATTTTGTTACTTGTTTTATGGTTATTTTTGTGGTTCTTCTCTGCTCTTTTCTTGCTCTCTTCCCTTGTGATTGGATGACTTTCTTTAGCGATATGCTTGGATTCATTTTTCTTTATTTTTTGCATATCTGTTACAGTATTTTGATTTGTAGTTACCATTAAACTTTATATAACATCTTATGCATATGGCAGTCTATATTAAGTTGATGGTTGCTTAAGTTTGAACCCATTCTAAAAGCAATAAATTTTTACTCCCTCTTTTTCTGTATATGATGTCATACTTTCCATCCTTTTATTTTATGAACCCCTTGTCTGATTTTTATAAATATAGTTGATTTTATTGTTTTTGTGCTTTAACCTTCATACTAGTTTTATCAGTGACTCATATGCAACTTTTATTATGTTTGTATGTACCTGTGTAGTTTTTTCAATTCTTAATCATCTTACTCCTGATAGTAGCCTTTTCACTCTACTCAAAGAATTCCCTTTAGGTTTTCTTGTAAACTTGGTTTAGTTGTGATGAAATCTTTTAACTTTTTTTCTATCCACACTTGCTGGGTAGAATATTCTTGGTTGCATATTTTTTTCCTTTCAGCACTTGGAATATATCATAACATTCTCTTCTGGCTTGCAAAGTTTCTGCTAAAAAACCAGCTGATAGCCTTGTGGGGTTTCCTTTGTATGTAACTATTCTATTTTCTCTTCCTGCTTTTAAAATTCTCTCTTAAATACTAGTTTTTGCCATTTTAATTATTGTGTGTACCTTCTTGTTGTTTTTGTTGGAGGCTTTCTGTGCATTCTGGATCTGGATATCAGTTTCTTTCCCTAGGTTGGGGGAATTTTCATCTACTATTTCTTTGAATAAATTTTTTTTTTCTTTTTTCTCACTTCTCCTGGGATCTTATAAGGCAAATGTTATTTTGCTTGATCATGTTACTGAGTTCCCTTCACCTGTTCTCATTTTTTATTCTTTTTCTTCCTTTTTTTTCCTGTTCAACTTGGTTGCTTCCATTACCCTGTCTTTTAGCTCGCTGATCTGTTCTTCTGCCTTCTCTAATGTATTGATTCCTTCTAGTGAAATTTTAATTTCATTTATTGAATTCTTCATGTTTAATTGGCTCTTTAAAAAATTTTCTCTCTTTGTTGAATATGTCCTTGAGATTCCTCATTCTTTTCTCAAGTCCAGTAAGAATTTTATGACCATTACTTTGAATTCTCTATCAGGCATATTGCTTATTTCTGTTTCATTTAGCTCCTTTGTTGTCATTTTGTTGTTCTTTCATTTGGGAAATATTCCTCTGTCTCTTCATTTTGTCTATCTCTCTTAGTCTGTTTCTGTATGTTAGGAAAGTCAGCTACATCTCCTGCTCTTCAAAGTGGTGGCCTTATGAAGAAAGGGTCTTGTGGTGTCCTATAATGCAATATACCCTATTCTCCACAATCAGGCAATTCAGGAGTGTCTCCTATGTGTATTGTATATGTCCTACTATTATGGTTGACTTACATTTGCCTTCAGTCCATTCAGGTGCAGTGGACCTCTTTGCCTATTGTGGGCAGGGTTTAGTCTCTGTACAGCTAAGGGGCCAGTCTGGGGCCACCTTGGGCTTGCTATTAGGTTAGATGCCCTTATCCTGTTTACCAGGACCACAGTGACTCTCCTTTTGTCCCCTGAGGGACTTTCATTGGTCAGTTGGGCCTGAAGTCAGATCAGATGTGTACCTCCAGTCTGTTGGAGTTGCAGTGACCCCAAACTACAGGGCTCTCTACTTGTGCTTCCTCTTATGAGGTTTTTCTTGGTGAGTGGGCCTGGCAGTCAGATCAGATATTTGCCCCCTACCCATTGCTGGGGCTGCAATAGAATTTCCTCTTCCTCTTTCCCCAGGGCAAGAGTCACTTTGGAGTGGTATTAGCCACTGTTTACTGTTGGGGCTGCTTGTAGAATGAGACATATCAGATTATTTAGAGGCCCTCCTGCTGAGTGGTGTGGGTTGGATGGGGAAGTTTACAAGAGTGTTTGTTGCAAGTATTTGTGCTCGTTCCCACAGGTGTCTGGGTGTATCGCCTGGGAGCAGGGGGATAAATGGTGCCTGCTAGTTCTTTTGTCCTTAGAGAAGTCTCCTAAAGACACTTGCCCCTCCAGTAAAACTCTAAGATTAGTAAATAAATCTCCTTTTTGTATACTATAGGCACTTTTCAGACTGCTGCTTCTATACTGTATCTCTAAGTGGTTGTTTGTTATGCTGGCTTTTTAAGGGTAGGGACTCAGTTTCCTATCACCTTCTGTCTGTGTGAGAACTAAGTCTGCTGGATTTTTAAATTCCAGGTGTTATGCCCCACTGATTGTAAAACCTCACAGGTTTAGCCCCTCTGATTTTCAAAATCAGATGTTATGGGGACATATCTTCCCAGTGCAGGTGTCTCATGTCTGGAGTACCTTGTTGTGGGGTCATTTCCTCTCTCCTGTCCATGCTTATGATGTCCCTCCCATTTGTAGTTAGTGTCATAGTTTAGTTTCCCAACCAGGACTCTGTCCTTTCTACCATTTTTGATGTGGCCTCTTGTCTATGATTGACTGTGTAGAGTGTATTCTGGTCTTTGGTTCATTTTCTGGGTTAATTGCACTGATGTGGCTGTTATCTGGGTGTATCCATGGGATGAAGCGAGCTTTGGATACTTCCATTCCATTGTCCTCCCCTGTCAGATCCTCACCTATTTCTTTTCACGTTTTTTAAAAATATGGATACTGGAAAATTTAAGATTATGTTGGGTGCTTCTATTTTTGGCTCAGATTATTTTTATTAGATAGAAATGGCTTGGGGTATTGGTTAAAATAGCATATTTTCATATTCTATTCTCAGAGACTCTGATTGATGCCTAAGGTTAGTGTTAGGGAGGAAAAATTTACTCTGCCTTTCAGGGTACTTCTAGCTGAACTAAGAATCAAATTGACATGAGACAGATTAACAGGAGAAAATCAAATTTAATAGCATACATATGAGAAATCCACACAGATATGGAAATTCCAAAGATAGTCAAGCAACATGAAGCTTACTTGAGCCAAGGAGAGAGGCAGGGTTCCGAAGAAACAAATAGGTAAAATGTCATTAATAGGAAGGCAAGGGGAGATGTTTGGAAACCAAAGGTTGCCCTATGATATAGATACATTTCTTAGGTAAAGAGGAATCTCTGTTCTTACTCTCCTCCTGGTAAAAGCAGGCAGTTAAGGGGGAGGTGAAGATTTTTTCCTGAATCTGCTGAGTTTTGATGATTTTTAATTTAAAATAATGTTCATGCCAGAGTGGCCCATCAGTAACCAGGAATCTACATTTTAAAACAGGCATCCTAGGGGTGCCTGGGTGGTTCATTGGTTAAGTGTCCAACTTTGGCTCAGGTCATGATCTCGTGGTTCACGAGTTTAAGCCCAGCTTCAGGCTCTGTGCTGACAACTCAGAGCCTGGAGCCTGCTTCAGATGCTGTGTCTCCCTCTCTCTCTGCCCATCTCCCACTCACGCTCCATCTGTCTGTCTGTCTCTCTCTCAAAAATAAATAAACATTAAAAAAATAAAAGGTAAAACAAGCATCCTAGATGTAATCTAAGGACCAAACTTTGAAAAAATAAAACTGGAGTATAAGGTAGTCGCTGAGACACACGATTGAGTAATAAGTAAATAGATGGTCCTAGTCCATTTGGGCTACTGTAACAAAATACCAGACTGAGCAGTTTATAAACAGTAAAAATTTATAATCTGAGATCAGGGCACCAACCTACTCACGGGATGTTTCCTCTTTCAATTCACAAATTTCTTGTATTATCACATGGCACATGGGGCAAGGGAGCTCTCTGTGACCTCTTTTATAAAGATACTAGTCCCAATCATGAGGGCTCATAATTGCCTCCCAAAGTTCCTAGCTACTAATGCCATCATCTTGGGCATTAGGTTTTTAACACATGAATTTGTGGGAGGACACAAAAGTTTAGATGCTAGTAGTGATTAAATAAAAAATGATAAAGTCTATGACAGAAAGTCCAATTTGTTGTACAATATCCTATAAACTGAAACATCTGATGAGGGGAGGTGAATCAAAGTAGGTTTTCCAGGAAAATAATCTTCATTCAAAGTACTGAAGAGAAGTTAGTCAGGGGAAGGCGAGGTCCTTATTCCAGCTAAAGGGACCACTGCAAAGGTCAAAGGAGACATGGGGAGAGCTTGGTATATTGTAGGACCTATTTTTGAGAGAGGAAATAGCAGTTGGGAGGAATGAGAGATCTAGAAAAATAAGTAAGATCCAGTCATGAAGGATTTATAAACTATGTTAAGGGATCTTGATATCATTTTAAGATTATGGGGCAAAATTAAAGAGGTTTTAAAGAATGGAGTGGCATTTTAAAGTGCAGAGTAGAGATGTCTGTAGGAAGCGATGTATCACTTATAACGTCATGGGATCCAAGTGTGAGAATATTCATTTGAAATTAGTAGGGATAATGGAGAGAGGGAGAAATTAAAAGAATTTAGAGAATGTTTAGGAAGAAAAATCAATAGGATTTGAGATTGATACGATGTGGGAAGATAAGTTTGAGGAAGTAGTCAAAGATTACACCAAGATATGAAAATACTAAAAATATCTAGATACAGACTAAAACAATACATAGTCAATTAAAGTGATAGTTATTAAGATTAAAGCCTCCTTTAGAAAGATTTTTGTGATAATGAAGTAATATATGTGAAATTTAAGGACTTACAGTAGAAATTTCTTTGAGGCTTTAATCTCAGGCAAAGCTATATCTCTCCTTCATCTTTTGTTTGTTTTTAATCAAGACTGAATCTTATAATTTTGTTTTTTCTTTGTTGTTATGGTTTGGAAATGCAAACCAAAATTGTGCCCCTATTTAGGCCTATACATGATAAAATGGTTCAGATTTCTGCATTTTAGTTTTACTAGTTGAATTGCTATTTTTCTCCCCTTAAATTCCTTTGACTCCTATGTTTTCAATTAATTTATTCTTTTGTGTTGTATGCAATATTAACCTCATTTTGTGTGTGTTGTGAACAAAGCAAGGTATAAATAAACATGGAATAATTTGATTCTGGGAAAATGATGCTGTACATACCAAACGTGATTATAAAAAGGGTTTTTTTTTTTTTAACTGTGAAAGTTGAGAAGTACAAAGATAAAATTTTTGAAAACACAGATTCTGCCTTGCTTAATCTATGATGTTGTAGGAGCCAAGGGCAGGCCACCCCGGGAGGGGCCACTTTGGTATGAACATTATTTTGAGTTAAAAATAATCAAAATCCAGAAAATTCAGGAAAAGATCTTTACCTCTCCCCTCAACTGCCTGCTTGTATCAGGAAGAGAGCTACTAACAGAGATTCCTCTTTACATAAGAAACTTATCTACCACATAGGGTAACATTTGTTTTCCAAACATCTCCCCTCACCTTTCTGCTAATGACTTTTTACCCCTTTGTGTCTTCAGACCCCTACACCCCTCTCCTTGGCTTGTATAAGCCTCGTGTTGCCTAACTATCTCTGGAATTTCCATGTCTGTGCGGATTCCTCATATGTATGCTATTAAATTTGATTTTTACCTGTTAATTTGTCTCATGTCAATTTGATTCTTTGTTCAGCTAGAAGGACCTTGAAAGACAGGGGGGATTCTTCCTCCTTAACATTATTTACCACTAACTTAACAACAAGAATTCCTATGCCTATTGCATGTAGAAGGTCCTGGTAGGCTAGTGGTAAAGGGGGGTGTCCATTCTCTCAATGGGATTTTGTATCTATTTCCCTTTGTATATCACTTGTCAGGTATGAGTTCATGAATTTATTTTATTTAGTTTTTCTATAATATGTGTCCCTCCCACATGCTTTCCATTACCTAACAATCACATGGAAACTAGATTTCAATAAAAATATTATCAATCTCTTGTATTGATCTGTCTAAACTGAATGATAAAGTTATGCATTGTTTTTCATATCTTTGTAGTCACATGGGGAATATGATTCATATGTAGTAATAGGAGTTGGCATTTATATGATAATTTCTATTTATTGCAGCTATTATCTTCTACTCCAGTGAATTGCAGAGTTCTGGGGAAATTGTTCTGAGGATTTCTTCCTAAGCTAGGAAGGAGTATATATCCCAAACGGAATTACAAAGTATTTTCTCAACTTTCTCACTGCAAGGTTTTAAAATTGGTGTGGAGCATTGTTACAGAGAAGTTGAAATTGGTTCTGTACTTTTAACTTTTATTTTATTAGAAAAGTAAAACCGTTCATTATAAAGTAATGCATGTGGGTTAAAACTCCAGGATCCTTTTCTGGTTCCCACAATGCCATACACTCCTTACTTGCTTATGTCTCCCTGACTCTTCTTCTAAGTTTGTTTGCTCCTTTTTCTTCCTTAGCATTCTCAAGGGCTCAGCCATTTGCCTTTTTAATTTTTTTTTCTTTTCTGTCTATACTCTCTACTTCAGTGATCTGCTCTAGTTCTCTGGGCTTAAATACATCTGTATGCTGATGACTCCCAAATTCATATCAATAGCATTAATCTTTTTTTGAGTTCCAGATATGTATCTCCATTTGGATTACTCATAGGCATTTCAAAGGAGGATTCTGGATTTCTTCTTGCCTAGATGTGTGTCTTTCCAGTCTATCCCATCTCAAAATCAACTTTGTCCACTCAGTTGCTCAGATAAGACCTAAAAGCCATTATTAATTCTTCTCTTCTTCCATGTTTAAAGGATGAAGATAGTGATAAGTAACATTTATTGAGCACTTTAGTATGTACCAAGTCCACCTCTAAGGACTTAATTCCATGAAATAGGCCCAGTTATTATATTCATCTTACAATGAAAAAACTGACAGATAAAGAGGTTGTGTGAACTTGTTCAGTAAGTTGTGGAGCTGAGATCTAATCCAAGAGAAAGGCTGGTTGGTTCTGCCTCCAAAGTCTAACCAGACTTTGTCCACTTATCTCTATTTTCACTGCTAAAGTGTAGTCTAAGTCAGAATCCTCTCCCTGATGGACTTTCTCAACATCTCTAACCAGCTTCTATTCTTATTCCAATTCACATCATTTTACAAGTCTCTCTCTCTCTCTCTCTCTCTCTCTCTCTCTCTCTCTCTCTTATTGTAAGTAAGTCAAGGTAGAACACTCCAGTAACTTCCCTGGAACCAAAAAATAAAATATGCTCCTCAGGGCTTACAGATTATTAGAATATTTGGTCTCCAACCTCTTCAACTTCACTCAAACCATTCTTCTTTCCCTCTTTTTTTAGACTCCAGACCCACATGTCTTTTTAGTTTTTGAGAAAACAACAGTTTTTCATACCTCAACGTTTTTCTACTTGCTATTCCCTCTGCCTGGAATGATTTTTCCTCAGATTGTTTAATGTCTTGATCTTTCCCCTCATTCAGGTTTCATCGCACTTGTTATTTCCTTAGAGTCAATGCTCCAACTATAATGCCTCCCCAACCAACTTATGAGCTATCCCATTATGCTGCTTTATTTTTTTAGAACACTTATTAGTATCTGATATTACCTTATAGTTTCTTGTCTTTGTTTACTGTCCTGCCCTTAACTCTAACTAGACTGCTGTGTTGGCAGGAATTCTGTCAATAGACTCACTGTATTATTTTCAGTTCCAGAATATTGCTTGGCACATTGCTTGGTACTCAATAAATACTTGTTGTTGAATATATTTTCTTTTCCTGAGGAATTGTTCAATGATGAGTAGTTGCTATTGCTGCTGTTGTTATAGCTCTGTGGCCAGGACAAACTGCTATCTTTGACACAACATCCCCAAGGAATTTTCAACTACAGTGAGAAAACTAATAATTGCCTTGTCAACTTTTCAAAGATACAGCTCACCAGGGCTGGGACTAGGTAAGGTGAGTAAAGCATTTGCATTGGGCCCCAAATCCTTCAGTGATCAAGATAAATAATATTGCAGTACCAAATAATAATGAAATACCAAAATTTAAAAATTAATGTACTATTAAAAACAGTGAAATTGGGGGCACCTGTGTGGCTCAGTTGGTTGAGCATCCGACTTTGGCTCAGGTCATGATCTAGCGGCTTGTGAGTGAGAGCCCTGCATTGGGCTCTCTGCTGTCAGCATGAAGCCTGTTTTGGATCCTCTGTCCCCCCCCTCCCCTCCCCCCCCCCGCAACTCCTCTGCTTGCTCTTTCTCTCAAAAATAAAAAAATCTTTAAAAAAATGAAATTGGCAAAATGGCCCCAAAAAAGGGCTACTTGCCTTTGTCAATAAAGTTTCAGTTCACACTGAATTCTGAGATCTATGAGGGCAGAGATCTTTCTTTTGATCAATACTCTTCACCGTGTCTGCTTAGAATAGTGCTACAGACATAGTAGGCATTTGTAAATGTTTTGTGAATTTCTAAATTATTTTTATCTCAAGAAAGAAAATGTAAATATTTACCGTGTGTAAAGTACTGACATTTTTACTATGAGCTAAAAAAGAGTTTAAGATATGGCCCCTGCCCTCAAGATGGGTCAAGATCACAAGACGAATTTAAGATTAGAAGACACTAGTGAAGACAAACCTCAGCTTCAGCTTTCTGTGCTACTTTAAAGGCTTTTTCTCTGTCTCAGTGTTTTGTGTTGATACTTTTTTTCTTGTCTTTGCGAAGTCCATCTTTCTTCCTTCAATCTTGTTTTTCTTTTCCTAGTCTCCTATCCATTTCCTACTTCCCAGGGCCAGTGTAATTCTGTCAACTGTAGGAAATGGGGAAGAAAGAACAGTAGTCAACATGATTTTTCATCCTGGAATTGATGCTCCACAGGTGAAAATACTCAGCCCCCGGCCATCAAGAGTTCTTATTCCTCTAACTTGATCATTTCTTAGTTTTCAACATCCATTCTGAGTCTCACTGACACAGCTGAACTCTGTGCACTAACCATAATTAAAGTTGGATCATTTCCCTACAGCAGAAGTATAGGAAATAATAATAGCAATGGTGATTTCTTGTATTTACCTCCATATGCATAAGGACTGTTTCTTTAAAAAAAATTGTAGTTGACTTTATGTATCTAGATATACTTGGGGATCCTTTTTTAACCTGTGAAGCCTAAACTTCTCTTATTTTAGAAGACAAGATCATTATAATTTCAGTTCAGTATTTTTCTAGGCTGTTAGAATTGTTTCCTTTTATGACATTTGACAGTAATACATCATCCATTATTATCAACTCAAGGGTAAATTAATTCTAACAGTTTTACCTGCTGGGATCCCTTTTTTGTTACGTCTCACTGAGAGGGAGAAGATAAAAAAAATTATCAAAGTCCCTGATATAGTTAGTAGGGTTAAAAATATGTTGGGTTGATGGAGAATATGCTTCTCTGGGGAAAGTAAATTAATACAATGTTTTTCAGAAAAAAATTGCCAATATATCTGAATATTAAAATGGTACAAATCATATCTTACAATTATGCTTTGGAAATTATATACTATGAAAATAATACAAAATGTGGGGAAGTATATTTGCATAAAGATGTTATTGCATCATTTGGAATAGTGAAAAATTAGAAGAATCTAGGTGTCCAACAAGAAATAAACAATTGGTAAGAAAAAATTATAAAACCTGATGACTATTTGGGTACACATCAAAATAATACTTCAAAATTTTCTTAATCACGTGGGGAAATGCTCGGTGATAGACCCAGGGTACAAAATTGCATATAAAGTTAAATCTTGAGTAGGTAAAGAAGAATTACATAGGGAAATTCCATCTAAAGGGTGATTTGCCCAAGAGGTAATAGTGATAGCTTCTGGGTAACGACTTCATAAATAATGTTTTTATTTATAGTTTTCTATATTTTAAAAATGTCTACAGTAAATATAGGCCACATTGGTAACTGAAAGAAACAAACTGTTTATAAGCGCAGTGGCTCTTCCTTCAATTTGAGATTATCCCCTGGAGTTCTGCTCCAGTTGTGATCACCTCCAGAACCTTAAGATTTCTCAGCTGCCTAATAAACCAGAGAACAGAATGATCTGGACGATTCATCCAGGATTTGGCTGGAGCTGCTATATTCATCACATGGTCCTCCTGTTCCTGAGCAACTATTGTGGGGTTTATGAGCCCTGGAAGGGATAGCAAGTTAGAGGTGGAATTAGCTGCATTCTGATCTCTGTTACACAGATGTGGCTTTCATTGATTTTTATGGGAGATTTGTGCACATAATGGAGAGAAAAATGTCTCTGATTTGTTTTAATTTAGCTTGAGCAGTAACCCTGTACTAATGTGATTCCTTCTATAAGAGGCATATCTGCTTTCATTTTTGTTTTTTTAGCCATGGAAAGTATTAGCTTAGATTTCTTTGATCAAAGAAATGCCAATGACTTCAGGTCAACCTAGGCACTTGCATCTGAGTCATGTTATTATTTACTTTTTTTTTGGCTCAAACATTTAATCATCTCAGTTATAAGTTAATGAAACCAAGATATGTGTAGTGTTCCATATCTCTTCCCATCCTTCCCCTATTCCATTCAGATTAGGCACATGTTTCTCAACTTTTGCACTACTGACATTTTGAGATACATAATTTTTGCTATAGAGGACTGTCCTGTGCGTTGCAGGATGTTTAGCAGCATCCCTGGCCTCTACCCACCAAATGCTGATAGCACTCCTTTCCTCCAGTTGTGACAAAATGACGAAATGTCTCCAGACATTCCCAAATGTACTCTGAAGGTCAAAATTGCTTTCAACTGAGAACTAGACAAAGTTCTAGTTTGTTGAGATTAAACAAAATTTAAAGAAAAGAAAACTAAGTGGACTATAATAATTTTAAATTATTTAATGTTATTAAAATCATTAATACTCTTTTTGTTTAGGAACTAATTTAAGATAGCTAGAAAAAACCTGCATATTCTTCAGCAAAATTAAACAAAAATTCTGAAAGTCATAATCATAAGAGAGAAGATTGAAGTTGGAGTTCATCAAAATTTAAAAAAAAGATGCATATCAAATGACTGCTAGGGAAATTAATAAGAAATCAGAAATTTGGAGAAAAGATTTGCAAAACATATATCTGGCAAAAACCTTATGTCCAGAATATATAAAGATTTCCTACAGTAAAAAAGATCTGATGCAAAAGACTTAAATAGGCACTTCACAAAGGAAGATATAAAAATGGTCAATGAACACAGGAAAAAGAGCTCAACATCATCAGACATTAGAAAACCACACATAAAAGTGAAAAGTGAAGTGACATTACAAAACTTCCAGAATGGCCAAGAAAACTGTTGACAAGTGTATGAGCAGATGGAACTGCTAGAAGATAGGAGTCTAAATTCTATACTCCTGAAGGGACCCTTTGCAAAAAGGTTGAGCAGTTTCTTATATGGTTAAACATATATGAGTCCCATGACTAAGCAATTACCCTCCTAGACGTTTTCTCAAGAGAAATAAAAACACATTGGCAAAATACCTTGCACAAGGATGTTCATAGTATGTGGTTCATTACACTCTAATACCAGAAACAACCTCCAGGTTCATCAAAAGGAGAATAGGTAAACAAAATGTGGCATAGTCATACAATGCATATTATTCTGCAATAGGAAGGAGCAAAATACTGATATACATGAAAATATGAATAAATTTTACAGACATTTTGCTGAGTGAAAGAAGCTGTAAACAAAGGCATACTTATTTACTATGTAATTAGATTTATTTGAAGTTCTAGAACAGGCAAAACTAATCCATGGTTAAAAAAAATAGGTGGATTGACTAAGAAGTGGCATCAGTGAACTTTCTGGAATTATGGAAAGAAATATTTTATATCTTAATGAAAGTGTGGATAATTTGTTAAAATTCATCAATCTGAACATTTAACATTTGTGCATTTTACTGAATGTAAATTTTACTCTCTTCCTCCCAAAAAGAAAACAACAACAACATAACACTACTGAATTCTAATAGGTTTGCTTGCCACTGTATGAATTAAAGATTCTGGAATTATTTTTAGTATATTGTCAGCTTGAGAAAATGAGTAAACATATTGAGGATAATGGGAGTGGGTTTCTAAATGTTGGAGAAGGGAATTACAAATTTGGAAAGACGGAAGACTAAAAATGCACCCTGTGGTGCATTCGATTTGGAGGCATTATAATGAACTCACTGTGTGTGTGTGTGTGTGTGTGTGTGTGTGTATGTACGTACATACATATATTTTCTATCTTTCCTAGCTTTGCACGCTGAGGAAGCTTAGAAACAACGCTACTCCAGTAGCTCTGAGTAAACCTAGTGCCCTAGTGCTTGGCTATTAAATACTACTCTCTAACAGAAACCAGTGCCCCATGGAGAAATGGTTGATATCCAGGACCAACATGGAAAAGCATAAGATAAATCTGAGATATTTTGTTACACTAGAAAATAATGAATTGCTTAGAGAATGATGAAGACTTGTTAAAAGGACACAAGAGCCAGCTTGAAGGGGCTCCCAATGGGACAAATTAGACTTCTAAAAATGATAGTAAAGGATTTTATTGGATAAAATAAAAATCCATGAATCTATAATAATGTGAATAAATAAATAAGGAGCAGAAAAATCTCTTCCTTATAAAAGAATGTCAACAAACAGATATAGAAGGATTTTGGAGTTAGGATATCGATAAGTATTAAAATTAGCAGGTGAAGTTTGATGAGGAACAGGAAATTTTTGTTACTTAAAGATTCTCCTATAAATTGCAGACCCATTAAAAAGAGTATAATGGTAATTTTTCTGTGAAGAAACTGAGTTATACCACCTTTATTAAGTTATCAAAGTTAACGTCACTCATATTGAGACATACAAACATCAGGTGGCATCTAACATACTGCAGTGAGGGCACAACATCACTTTTTGGTAATCCTGTCCAAAATGCATATGTTGAATTCAATAATGGAAACCTCGAATAAATGTTGATCTTTATGGCTTCAAAAATCTCCAGTCAAGAATGCCAGAGATAGGCTAAGAAACAATTCTAATATTAAGGAAACCACAGTGATATGACACAAGCCAAAGTGAATCTTGGGCTGAGAGAGAGAGAGGAAAAAAAAAACCTGGCTGCAAAACACTTCACTGATATGATTTATGATATTTGAATATTAACTGTGGGTTAGAATACTAAATTTAAATTTCCTGTTTTTCCTAATTATACTGTTATGCAAGAAAATTCCATTTTTAAAGGAAAAACACACCAAAAGTTTAAAAAATGAAACATTTCTCTGGGGGTGCCTGGATGACTCAATCAGTTAAGCATCTGACTTCAGCTCAGGGCATGATCTCCCAGTTCATGAGTTCGAGCCCCACGTCAGGCTCTGTGCTGACAGCTTAGAGCCTGGGGCCTGCTTCAGATTCTGTTTCTCCCTCTCTCTCTCTGCCTCTCCCTCACTCACACTCTGTGTCTCTTTCTCTCTCAAAAATAAAAAAAAAAAACATTAGAAAAAATGAAGCATTTCTCTAATTTACTCTCAAATGACTCTGAAAAAAGTGTATATGCATGGACGTGCACACACACACAACACAAACACACATATTATATATATATATATATATATATATATATATATATATATATGAGAAAGAGAGAGGATGATAAAGCCAATGAGAAAAATATAAAAATTGATGAATCTGGATATAGGATAAATTGGATTTTCTTGCAGCATTTTTGTAATTTTTCTGTGGGTTTAATTGAAATAAAAAGTTTCAGCAAAAAAAAAGTAAAGCAAAAATGCAAAAGATAAGTAAGGGTAGTAAAGCTGAATTTCCATAAGCAGATGTATTAGTTTCTATTGCTGTGTAACCAATGATCACAAATTTATCAGCTTTAAACAACACACACATTTATTATCTCATGGTTTCCATGGGGCACAATTCTAGGTATAGCTTATCTCAGTGTCTCACAAGATTACTATCAAGGTATTGTCTGGGCTGCATTTTCATTTGGAGGCTTGATTGAGGAAGAGCCTGCTTCCAGGCTTATTAAATTTGTTGACAGAATCCATTTCCTTATGGTTGTATGACTGAGAGTCTAGCTTTTTTACTGGCTGTTAGCTAAAGACTGATTCCAAAGGGTGTCCACAATTTCCTGCCAAGTGGTCCTCTCTACAGGCAGTTCAAAACATGGCCATTCACTTCTTGAAGGCCAGCAGAAGAGTGTCTTACTCCAGTCTGCTGAGATAGTTTCTTACAGCATAGACAAGGGAATAACATTTCATCCCTTTGCCATATTCTATTTGTTGGAAACAAGTTACAGGTCCCATTCCATGCTCTAGGGAGGGAATTACACAAAGCTGTGGGCACAAGAAAGTGGGTATTATTGGGGGGCAGTCAAGTTTATCTGCTACAGCATGGAATTACTAAATCAAATGTGATTTATCAACTCCTACATCATTTTCTATCTTCAATTTAAACTAAGTTAAGAAATGGAAATATTATTTTATTGATGGTATATATTTGCGAGAAACAATTAAAACAATTTTTAAGGTTTATTCATTTTCAGAGACAGAGAGAGACAGAGTGTGTGTTGGGGAAGGCATAGAGAGAGAGGGAGACACAGAATCTGAAGCAGGCTCCAGGTTCTGAGCTGTCAGCACAGACATGGGGCTCGAACTCACAGACCACGAGATCATGACCTGAGCTGAAGTCAGACGTTTAACCAACTGAGCCACCCAGGTGCCCTGAGAGAAACAATTTGAGATGCTGGATAAAGTGCCATTTTTTAATATCCATGCAGAATCTTTAGAAAACATTTTTAAAATATTTCAGAAATATCTTACATTATTAATCCCACCTCATAAAGGTGTTTGGTCATAAGCGCTATATACTAAATATGTCTGATTTTCTACTGAGATAATATTAGAATTGTACTTACCTGCTTCTTTTTGAACTGGGTATTATCCTTCAGATTGAAGTGAGGGGATGGGGAATATCTATCATGCTACTGGAAGTCAAAAGAAAGCTGGAGTAGCCATACTTGTATCAGACAAACTATACTTTAAATTAAAGACTGTAACAAGAGATGGAGGAGGGCATTATATAATAATTACAGGGTCTATCCATCAGGAAGAGCTAACAATTACAAATGTCTATGCGCTGAATACGGGAGCCCCAAATGTATAAAACAATTAATCACAAACATAAGCATAATCCAAACATTATGGATAAGAATGTGGTAATTACAGGTGACTTTAATACCCCACTTACAACAATGGATAGATCATCTAGACACAGAATCAATAAAGAAACAAGGGCCCTGAATGATACATTGGATCAGATGGACTTGACAGATATATTTAGAACTCTGCATCTCAAAGCAACAGGTTATACTTTCTTCTCGAGTGCCCATGGAACATTCTCCAAGATAGATCACATACTGGGTCACAAAACAGCCCTTCATAAGTATACGAGAATTGAGATCATACCATGCACTTTCAGACCACAATGCTATGAAACTTGAAACCAACCACATGAAAAAGTCTGGAAAATCTCCAAAAGCATGGAGGTTAAAGAACACCCTACTAAAGAATGGATGGGTCAACCAGGCATTAGAGAAGAAATTAAAAAATATATGAAAACAAATAAAAATGAAAATACAACAACCCAAACGCTTTGGGATGCAGCGAAGGCAGTCCTGAGAGGAAAATACATTGTAATCCAGGCCTATCTCAAGAAACAAGAAAAATCCCAAATACAAAATCTAACAGCACACCTAAAGGAAATAGAAGCAGAACAGCAAAGACACCCTAAGCCCAGCAGAAGAAGAGGAATAATAAAGATTAGAGCAGAAATAAACAATATAGAATCTAAAAAGAACTGTAGAGCAGATCAATGAAACCAAGAGTTGGTTTTTTGAAAAAATCAAAAAAATTGATAAACCTGTAGCCAGGCTTCCCAAAAAGAAAAGGGAGAGGACCCAAATCAATAAAATCATGAATAAAAATGGAATTATTACAACCAATCCCTCAGAAATACAAGCAATTATCAGGGAATACTATGAAAAATTATACGCCAACAAACTGGACAACTTGAAAGAAATGGACAAATTCCTAAGCACCCACACACTTCCAAAACTCAAACAGGAAGAAATAGAAAATTTGAACAGACCCATATACCAGTGAAGAAATTAAATCAGTTATCAAAAATCTCCCAACAAATAGGAGTCCAGGACCAGATGGCTTCCCTGGGGAATTCTACCAGACGTTTAAAGCAGAGATAATACCTATCCTTCTCAAGCTGTTCCAAAAAATAGAAAGGGAAGGAAAACTTCCAGACTCACTCCATGAAGCCAGCATTACTTTGATTCCTAAACCAGACAGAGACCCAGCAAAAAAAAAAAAAAAAAAAAAAAAAAAAAAAGAACTACAGGCCAATATCCCTGATGAATATGGATGCAAAAATTCTCAACAAGATACTAGCAAATCAAATTCAACGCATATAAAAAGAATTATTCACCATGATCAAGAGGGATTCGTTCCTGGGCTGCAGGGCAGGTTCAATATTTGCAAATTAATGTGATACATCACATTAATAAAAGAAAAGATAAAAACCATAGGATCCTGTCAATTGATGCAGAAATAGCATTTGACAAAATTCAGCATCCTTTCTTAATAAAAACCCTCAAGAAAGTTGGTATAGAAGGAACATACTTAAACATCATAAAAGCCATTTATGAAAAGCTCACAGCTAATATCATCCTCAATGGGGAAAACTGAGAGCTTTCCCCCTGACATCAGAAACATGACAGGGATGTCCACTCTCACTGCTGTTTAACATAGTGTTGGAACGTCTAGCATCAGCAATGAGACAACAAAAGAAAATCAAAGGCATCAAAATTGGCAAAGATGAAGTTAAGCTTTCACTTTTTGCAAATGACATGATATTATACATGGAAAATCTGATAGACTCCACCAAAAGTCTGCTAGAACTGATACATGAATTCAGCAAAGTCACAGGATACAAAATTAATGTACAGAAGTAAGTTGCATTCTTATACACTAATAATGAAGCAACAGAAAGACAAATAAAGAAACTGATCCCGGTCACAATTGCACCAAGAATCATAAAATACCTAGGAATAAACCTAACCAAAGATGTAAAAGATCTGTATGCTGAAAACTATAGAAAGCTTATGATGGAAATTGAAGATACAAAGAAATGGAAAAAAACATTCTGTGCTCATGGATTGGAAGAATAAATATTGTTAAAATGTCAATACTACCCAAAGCAATCTACACATTCAATGCAATCCCAATCAAAATCGTACCAGCATTCTTCTCAAAGGTAGAACAAGCAATCCTAAAATTTGTATGGAACCAGAAAAGACCCCAAATAGCCAAAGTAATATTGAGGAAGAAGACCAAAGTGGGAGGCATCACAATCCCAGACTTTAGCCTCTACTACAAAGCTGTAATCATCAAGACAGCATGGTATTGGCACAAAAATAGACACATAGACCAATGGAATAGAATAGAGACTCCAGAATTGGACCCACAAAAGTATGACCAACTAATCTTTGACAATGCCAGAAAGAATATCCAATGGAAAAAAGACAGTCTCTTTAATAAAGGGTGCTAGGAGAACTGGACAGCAACATGCAGAAGAATGAAACTAGACCACTTTCTCACACCATTCACAAAAATAAACTCCAAATGGATGAAGGACTTGAATGTGAGACAGGAAACCATCAAAACCTTAGAGGGGAGAGCAGGAAAAAACCTCTCTGACCTCAGCGCAGCAATTCCTTACTCAACACATCTCCAAAGGCAAGGGAATTAAAAGCAAAAATGAACTACTGGGACCTCATGAAGATAAAAAGCTTCTGCACTGCAAAGGAAACAAACAGCAAAAGTAAAAGGCAACCGGCAGAATGGGAAAAGATATTTGCAAATGACATTATAGGACAAAGGGCTAGTTTCCAAAATCTATAAAGAACTCACTAAACTCCACACCCAAAAAACAAATAATCCAGTGAAGAAATGGGCAGAAAACATGAATAGACACTTCTCTAAAGAAGACATCCAGATGGCCAACAGGCACATGAAAAGATGCTCAACGTCGCTCCTCATCAGGGAAATACAAATCAAAATCACACTGAGATATCACCTCATGCCAGTCAGAGTGGCTAAAATGAACAAATCAGGAGACTATAGATGCTGGAAAGGATGTGGAGAAACGGGAACTCTCTTGCACTGTTGGTGGGAATGCAAACTGGTGCAGCCACTCTGGAAAACAGTGTGGAGGTTCCTCAAAAAATTAAAAATAGACCTACCCTATGACCCAGCAATAGCACTGCTAGGAATTTACCCAAGGGATACAGGAGTACTGATGCATAAGGGCACTTTTACCCCAATGTTTATAACAGCACTTTCAACAACAGCCGAATTATGGAAAGAGCCTAAATGTCCATCAACTGACGAAAGGATAAAGTTTTGGTTTACATACACAATGGAATACTACTTGGCAATGAGAAAGCATGAAATATGACCCTTTGTAGCAACGTGGATGAAACTGGAGAGTGTTATGCTAAGTGAAATAAGTCATACAGAGAAAGACAGATATCATATATTTTCACTCTTATGTGGATCCTGAGAACTTTAACAGATGACCACGGGGAAGGGGAAGGGGAAAAAAAAGTTAGAGAGGGTGGGAGCCAAACCATAAGAGACTCTTAAAAACAGAAGAAACTGAGGGTTGATGGAGAGTGGGAGGGAGGGGAAAGTGGGTGATGGGCATTGAGGAGGGCACCTGTTGGGATGAGCACTGGGTGTTGTATGGAAACCAATTTGACAATAAATTTCATATTAAAAAAATGAATTGGGTGTTATCATGTGTCTTATAGGTATCATCATGTGACTTGCTTTGATCAATGAAATGCAGGTGAAAGCCTTCATTGCCCATGTGATCTGCCATATACATCTTTATCTGGCTTACATATTTGAAAAAAAATATGGTACAAATGAGTTTCTGTCAGCTTAGATCCCTTAGTGATTACAATAGGCAGAATCTCCATACCAACTTAAGTTGGATGTATAGTAAAGATGAGAATTGAACTCTTGTGTTAGGTGATTGTTATTTTTTGACTTTTTTTTTGTTATTGTAGCATGGCCTCATCTATCCTGACTGGTATTGGAATTTGTAGCCAGAATTGGGATGCTGCTACAACAAAACTGTAGATTATGTAGTATTGGCTTAATAGTCGATTGATTGGTGATAAGGAAACAGAAACTGAGAGCATGATGATTTGTCATATTCAGAAAGGAAATATTTGGTAATAGTCTCACCTAGGAAGCAGATCATGTACTTAGTGATTCTTGCATTAGGGGGAAACGTTTGGAAAAAATAACGTGAGTTCTGTGTGTTGATTGCTGATTTCACTGGTAAAGAAATATCAAGAAAGATGATACTTTTGGTGTATAAGTTCAGAGACCAATGCCACCCAATATCAGCAGTGCAAGCCACAGTGTTTATATCCAGTGAAGTGGCAGAGGGTTCTTCCCCAGAATAGTCACACTCTGTGGTTTGGGAGCTGTTTCCAGCTGCAAAGCTTTAAAGCCTTACCTACTAGTTCTCATGGGAGTCCTGGAAGTTACCTAATGTCATTCGATAAATCTCATTTCTGCTTAAACTTGCCTCATGTGTTTTGTTGTTAATCATTGAGAATCTGTATGCCTACTTACACATTCACTGAGACATTTTTATTAAGTACTCACTGTGCGATAGGTACTGGGCCGGATCCTGGAAAAATAGCCATGAAGATGACCTTAATTTCTAAATTGGGCTTTGACCTTAAATTCTAAATTGTTAGCATTGTTTATGAATTTATTATAGAGGAGGAAAATTTTTCTTTTACCCATCTTAGGTTCTCCACCTGGGGCCCAGTAAACTAGAGTGACAAAGACAGATTAACAAGAGAAAAACAAATAGGAGTGGATTAAGATGTGCATCATACATTCATGTGAGAGCACTCAGTGATGAGTAAATCAAAGGGCTGGTTAAAGCTTGGGCTTATAGAGCAGCTTAAAAAGAGCAATAAATTTTTAGCCAAATGATAAGACAAAAGAAAGAGACCTTGAGTTTCTACAGTGACAAATTGTGTGAAGATAAACCTGTGGTGGACCGAATGGAATAGAAAGGTTAGTAAGGATTGTTATGTAGGCTCCTCTAGTGACGTCTCTGGGCCAGTAAGGGTCTATTCTTGTCTCCAGCGATTAACTTCTGTCCTCCTGGTAGAAAGGGAGGGAGGGACATCTTTACAAATTTTATGTCCTGCTTTTAGGCAAACAGTGGAAGGGCACAGAGCATTTTCTTTGTATCTGCTTCTTTTTAATTGCTTTCAGCTCAAAATGGCCAAGCGGCACATTTTGGGTGGTCATATTCTGCTACCCTTCATTGTATTTAATGTATACCAGTAATATATACCACAAAGCTAGTCATTCTGAAATACTAGTTCAGAAATAAATGTTTTCTGTTATTTATATGACATTTAATAATGGAAATTATTTTCATTTTCATTCAAAAACAAAAACATAAATAAGCAAGAACACATTTCTATCATGTATAGTGTTTTTACAGTATTTAATATTAACTCTACTTTACTTTTACTATACTTATCAGATGATTTTATTTCTTCCTAGAACAGTTTCACTACTCAAGAGTGAAACGATGTCTTTTTAAAGTTAGTGCTAATTCTTCAATTTGACACAAGATGCTTCATTTTGAGAAAAGTATAGAAGAGTAGAATAGAAATTTCCATCTTTTAAAGACATCTCCTTTTAGCTGTTTGCTTCATACTCTATGAATTATTTTTAAGGAAATAAAAATTAGACTTTTTATAGCAATTAGAAAGTTTGTTTATTCACAGCTGCAAATTATATTTGAGAAAATAGAGAATAATATTTCATCAGAAGCTGTATTTCAAATAGGATATGCTTTCTTGGAGTTTTAACTGAAATATTTTTTTTTCTAAAAACATGTAGATGCATTTAAGAAGTAACAGGAAATCATTTGCCAGTTAAATATCATGGATAAGTGTGATTGCAAATGCTTGGGAGGTAGATTTTGATAACCAGGATTAATTGCTCAGTAAGGAATTTCTTTTTTTGTAAGAAACACTAACTAATGAATATAAAGTGTGGACTTTAGAGGTAAACACTGTGGGTGAAGCCCCATTGGCACATTCCAAATCATTCAGACATGATTTATATGCAGACTTCTATTTGTAGTTGTCTTTGGAAGCTACGTTCCAAGTGGGAGTTGGAAATAAAGCTTAAGATTTCCCCCTTAGGAACACTACAGAGCAGAGAGGAAATGCAATAAAAGGATAAAAAACCAGGTCTGGGATCACGAGGCCTGGCCATGCTATTTAATGTCTTACTTTTTCTTACCTGTAAAATGAATGAATTGGATTATGTGATCTCCAAAGTTCCCTTGAGGTCTAAGTTCTATGACTATAAAACAAATAGGTTGAAACAATAAAAACAAATGATCTTCTTTAAGCATAAATTGAAAAGGAAACTGAAAAAAGAGTTGTTCATTAAAAAACTTTGACTTCATAAATGCTTCTTATTAGAATTATTTAGTGCTTGGACTACTGCTGTTGATTACATGAAAACAATTACCTTGGGTTTAATTTATTAATTCCACAGCAAGAGAGAACAAGAAATACTACATTAACATAAGTGGAAGTAAATAAAGGGAATAAGGCCAAAGATAAAAATGAATTCTCAATTCTAAGAGAGGTTTTTTTTTGATGAATCAGTTTTGTAAATAAAGCTGACACTCTCTGACTTGATTTAATACAAGGCAGCTAAGGGTAGACATGATCTGCCTCATTCTCTGGAGTGAAAAGTAGACAAATTAGGATTTTTAAAAATATGTGTCTGTTTAGGAGTCTGGTCATGATTTGTTTTGGGTGGAATTTTGTGACCTGAATAAAGAGTTGATGGTTATTGTACTCAGTGCGATGATAAACTAAATGGATCCAACTTATAGAAAAATACAAGTAAGTATTCAGAGAATTTCTCATGATGTGTAGAACTTGTTCATATTTCTGCAAAGGAAAAGGCCTTATTTTCCCTGCAAAACTTTTATTACTCTGAATTAACCTCTAGTATTTTCTGCCTTTCTCTCTCTGTCATTAGGCCTCTCTAGCTGTGGGGTCTCTAATCCTGGCACTTTTGTGTCGCTAGGATGAAATCTCTCCCCTAGGAATCATTTGCCAGCTTTCTTACAAATTGTGTATCTGAACCCATATGCTATCGGAACCTTTTAATATGTAAAGCACTTGAAATGGAATGACCCGAGATGAGAGTTCCCACCACGTTCCCTTACGGCAAGTACAGGTCTTATTTTTAAGCTCTTTGAGTGCAGTTTCTTTTATTAGGTTCCCTGGGTATAGTGTGAGTGCTTAATAAATAATGATAAAGGTTTTTAAATCTCATTTTACAAATGAGAAGTCAGAAGTTTTCTGGCCGGTGTGGATTAACTAGTCATCTAGTGAGTCAAACTTTATCCTCAGAATCCCCACAAAGTATATCCAGTTCAATCTGAGGTGTAACATCAGGTGAGTAGATGAAATGAGCACATCCATCCAGCACAGGCTAGAAGAAATAGGTCTTTCCAAAAATAATAAAAGTGTTTATAAATGAAGAGATTTTAGTTGTTAGTAGTGGCAAGGAATAGAAAAATGTGCGATATTATGATATAACTATGTAATGTGCATAATTAAGTGTAACAGTAATTACTTATTTTACAAAATAAAATCAGAAATGAGTATTGTGATGTTATTTAAGGATAAATCTGTTGTGTAGAGTGGAAGCAGAAAAAAATAACCTGCAGACCATTTTGCTTGTGTACAAAATCAAATTAAGAAAATCTGAACTCCCTGTAGGTAAGGCATTCTGTTCTGTACCATAATAGAAAGGTTTACGGGCAGAAAGATGTATATGATAGTCAAGGGGCTTATAGTATATGGGGTCAGGAATGAAGTACGGCAGGGGAAAGGATGAGGAAAAAATGAACGTATGTCTTTATTTCAAGCTTAACTAAGATACTTACTACCAAAATAATGGCGTGCAATGGGCATCCTAAGGAGAAAGAGACTGTATGTAGCCAGAAGAATTAAAGAAAATGTTGCAGAGGATACACAAGATGGATATACCTACAGAGGTAGAGATGGCGGCATTTTATATATAGCAATCAACTCTTGTTTATTTTTCAATAACAAATTGCTAAGCCTCTAATGGCCCACTTGCCTGGGGTAGAAAATTGCACCTTAAAATGAATACATTATTTCTGACTTCTGGAAACTTACAATCTGGACAGACTTGTCTTAACTGTGTCTGTGTTCTAGGAGGGTTTCTTTCTGATACTGGAAATCTATGCTCTTATGTAGTGCCCTTAGTAATCTCAGTGGGGAAAAAACCTTACAATTCTCACCTACAAAATCTTCATAAGATGACTGGGAAATTCTCAGCTGTTGTTTCCAATTGATACCTTCAGTCGCTAGTTTTCCTCAGAACCAATTATACTGCACTGATGGAGGTGCATAATGAGAAGGAGGTGTTCTGAAGGTGGATCTCTTACAGAAGTGCAAGCTATGTACATATTCTTGCAGTGCTGCTTTCCACTCTTCTCAAGTCTCCCTTCTTTCTCTAGAGCCATGTTTTCAGACGTTTGCAGTCTGGTACCCTGCCATCTCTTAGGAAATTTCACTTCTCATGGAAGCAGGTTCTGTCTCTGAACATTCTAAAGCCTCATACTCCTTTTATAACTAGGGTGGCTTAGCTTGTGCTGCTATAACAAAGTACTATAGATTGAGTGACTTAAACAATAAACATTTATTTATCACATTTCTGGAGGCTAAAAAAGCTCAAGATCAAGACCCTGGCAGATCTGGTGTCTGGTGAGACCTGCTTCCAGGCTTATAGATGGCCACCATCTTGTTGTGTCTTTAAATGGCAGAGAGCAGAGGGTGGAAACAAGCTCTCATGCCTCTTCTTATAAGCACATTAATCCCATTCAAAATATCTGAATTTGGGGGGAGCACATGCAGTCCACAGCACAGGGTTTGATGACTCCAAAGGTGAGCTGGAGTGTTGGTAGGCTTGGTACTGTGGGTAAAGGTGATGGTGTGAGTTTAATTACATTCACTTTTGCTCCCAGCTACCTAAGAGGAGAACACATTTTTTTCATCCACTTTTCCCCCAAGAAAAACTAGTCTACTCTAGTATATGGAAAAGATATTTCCCCTGTTGGCATGATGTTAGCCCTGCCCTTTGTGAAATAACAACGCTGTCAGTATTGTGATGGAAGCATTGGACTCTTAGGCCTTCTTATATCGTGACAGTTACTATTGTAGCTCTAATTAGCTCTCTCTTAGCCACTTGAGATGGGTGCCAGCTCTATTTAAGTGCTTTCTGAGTCCAAAATTTTCCTGATAGAAGGGATTTGTGCTTGTGTGTATATGTGTGTAAGTGTATGGGAGGTTAGTTTCTTTATGAGAAGCTTAATATAGGAGATGTGTTAAAAAAAAAAAAGCTAATGTGCATTGTACTAGAAATGAGCTTGATTATTAAAACACCAAAATGAATTTGCCATCAAATAGACATCTATTAAGAGATTGTACAATATAAATCGCATAGTATATGCATAGATTACACAATAGGATATCAGGTTGAGACCCAAAGGATTAGTTAGCTATCACTTTTGAAATGAGGTTCAGCTCCTATCCAGGTTACAAATACATCTAATGTGAAGAAATGTGTAGAGGAATTTTCCTAAAAAAGGAATTTTAAATGGTGTATCCTATATATAGTTCCACACCATTTTACTCCCCCAGGGAAGATGACATTTGTTTTAGGGAGGTAGATTTGAATAAATTTGCCTCTTTGGGCTGCTAATCAGTATGCGGTGTTTCAGCAAAGAAAAGCCAATTTCTCTCCTATAATTTCAACTCTCTTGGAAAGTGTTGGAATTTATATTCAATTGTTCAGGGAGCCTCCTCTCCTCCTTTTAACTGATTGTGAGTAGATTCACTAGTCCCCCTTTTCCTTGGGGATTACATTGCAAGACCTCCAGTGGGTACCTGAAAGTGGATAGAACTGAACCCTATTATATTATGGCTTTTTCTATACATATGTATCTTTGATAAAATTTAATTTATAAATTAGGCACAGTAAGAAATTAATGACAACTAATAATAAAATTGAACAATTATAAAAATATATTATAATAAAAGTTATGTGAATGTGGGTTCTCCCCCAAATATATTATTGCATTGTACTCACCCTTATTCTGGTGATGATGTGAGATGACAAAATGCCTACATGATGAGATGAAGTGAGGTGAATGATGTAGGCATTGGGATACAGTGTTAGGCTATTATTGGTCTTCTGATGATACCTTAGAAGATCATCTGCTGACCAACAGAGAAACACGAAAAGGTGCTCAATACCACTAACAATCAGGGAAATGCAAATTAAAATCACAATGAGAAGTCACCTCACACCTATCAGAATGGTTAAAATCAAAACCACATAACAAGTGTTGGCAGGATATGGAGAAAAAGGAAGTCTTATGCACGTTTGGTGGGACTGCAAACTGGTGTAGCTGCTGTGGAACACGGACGGAGGTTTCTCAAAAAATTAAAAATTGGAAAACCATATGATCCAGTAACTCCAGTAACTCCACTGGGTATTTACTCCAAGAAAATAAAAATACTAATTGAAAAGCTATATGCACTCCTATGTTTATTGCATACAATAGCCAAAATATGGAAGCAACCTAAGTGTCCCTTGATAGACAAATGGATAAGGAAGAAGTGGTATATATTATAATGGAATATTACATGGCTATAAAAAAGGATGAGATTATGTCATTTATGACAACATGGATGGACTTAAAGGGTATAATGCTAAGTGAAATAAGTCAGCCAGAGAAAGAGATATACCATATGCTTTCACTCATACATGAATCTAAAAGAAATGAATAAGTGAAAAGCAGAATCAGAACCATAAATAGAGAACAACTGATAATTGCCAGAGGCAAAGGGATGGAGGGATAAACAAAATGAGGGAAGAGGAGTGGGAGATGCGGGCTTCCATTTATGAATGAATAAGTCATGGGGACAAAAGGTACGCCATAGGGAATATAGTCAATGATATTGTAATAGCATTGTTGGATTTGGGGATGAGGTTTGTTTTTTTACTTAGACATGGTATTTTCCTTCTTTTTCTTCATATATCTTATCTAATTTAAATATTCATTTTGGTAGGTACCACAAAAAAGTTACATAGAAAATTGTATTTGCATGTTGGGACCGAAATACTAATGAGGAACAGAATGATACCTTGCTTCTTTCCCTCCCAATTCCCAGAAAGAGAAAGCCCCAAAGAAATGGCTCATTACACCAAGGATCACAAAGGGTTAATTTGTAATTTGGTGATTTGTAGGTAGTGTAGCGTGGGGAAAAAATTGCACACGTTTTCACAAATGAGACCAAAGGTTCAACATCATCCTGTGTGTCTGCTCTGCAGCCATTTTAATAACACAGGTAAGAAGATTGTTCAGAAATTTGGCCTTTCCTCTTTCCTCCTGACTCTTCTCACCAAGTCACATCCCTGATGCAGATACTTTGGAGAGGGAGGAGGGAAAGATCTGGCTCTGCAAACAGGGCTGATCTTTATGTCCTAAAAATGGGTAGTGATGTTGGCACAAACAAATATGTGTCCTTTCTTCCCTCCCTGCCTAAAGACTCCCAATAAAAGATAGAGCAGCTGCACTTGTGGTGAGCATAGCATAACAAATAGAGTTTTTGAATCACTATGTCTTACACCTGAAGCTAATGTTACATCATTGTGTATCAACTATACATAATTTAAAAAATTTAAAAAAAAAGGAGGGTCATCTCTTTCTGGACCACAGCTGACCATGGGTAACTGAAACTGTGGGATAGTGAAACCATGACTAGGAGGAGACTATTGTACTAACACTTCTTTATTAGAGGAATTGCATGAGTGAATTCCATGGTCATGGGTGTTGATTTTCTACTTTGGGGGTAGTTACAAGGTGTGTAACCCCATTGAATCTCTTGGCTTTCAGGTCTATCCCCAGAGATGCCTCCAATTCTCCCTTGTCTCCATTATTCTTCTATTGCCTTTCTGTTTTGTGGACCTCCAAGACCACCCACATATTTGGTGATTTGCTAGGATTCACAGATTTCAGCATCATACTCATAGTTAAGATTTATTACAGCAACATAGTAAGGATGTACAGCTATATCAGTAAAAACACATCTGAAAAATCACATCAGGCAGAGTCTGGAGAAATCCCTGGACTGGCTTCTTGTGCCCTTTGCCTTCCGTGAGGGGTCACACACGTCATACTCTCCTGCAGTAAAAATACATCAACACCTGTCCAGGGAAGGCTGTTTGTGATTCATTCATGGTTTTCCCTAGAAGTTGATCACAGAGGCACCCAGGCCAACCAAAGTCCAGACTGTAAGATTCTAAAGAGGGTGCTGACCGTAAAAAGATGAAAACAAAAGTTTTTGTAAACAGTCTTGGCAAGCTGGCACAGCAGTCAGACCTTACCAATTAGTGAGTATTTTAAAAACTAAGTTTCCAGATGTCAGTCAAAGTCCAGTCTTAAAAACAAGACCTTCTAAAGGTAACAGCCTCGGGGCAAATGTGTTAGCTTTTCCCTGCAAACTTTTCTACTTCAGTTATGGATTGCTTTGGTGTCAATTAGCAATAATCACACCTCAGATAAACCTCATTGGCTATGATACTGCCATTGGGCAAAGCTATTTATGGATTGCTTTGGAACCAATAATTTAGTTTTATTTCCTAAAGACATATTTGATGTTTGTCCACTAACTTCCATGACCTTCAATTTCCTCACTTGGAAAATGGGCTTGGAATCCAGCTACTAGTCATCTGGCACAAATTTAGTTCAAGGCACTTTGGTATAAAGTAGGTTGGTTGGAATGGCAATTTTATTTAAAATGAATACCTTTCTAAAAATCAATTAAGGGAGTTTATGCTAAGGTGCTATGTAAACTATACACTGAAATGCTCTACAGGATATTATTTTTTTATTTATTATTGGCTCCCAGTATAGAGGACCATGTGTTTACTTTTCTTTCTCTTTTTTTTTAATGTTTATTTTTGAGAGAGAGAGAGAGAGAGACAGAGTGTGAGTGGGAAGGGGCAGACAGAGAGGGAGACACAGAACTCGAAGCAGGCTCCAGCCTCCATACTGTCAGCACAGAGCCCAACATGGGGCTCGAACTCACAAAGTGTAAGGTCATGACCTGAGCTGAAGACGAATGCTTAATGACTGAGCCACCCAGGCGTCCTGATCATGCCTCTTCTAAGCAGTCCTCAGCTCTTGTGTGTACTCAGGGTCCTGGACACTGGTGGGCAGATGTGCTGTTGCAGAGTTGTCTCAGTGTGACCTTTATGGAGATATTAACACCATTTTGTGCCTCAAATGTTTTGCCTTAGAAATAATACAAAGGAAACATCTCTCACTTTATAGCATCGAAGTTAGAAGCACAGATTCTAAATCTGGATGGGCTAGGATTGAATCTCAATTCTTCCACTGACTGCCTGTGTTATCCTGGGCAAACAAATTTTATCTCTCTGAGCTCCAGCTTCCTTATTTGTGGGATGAGATAAAAGTACCAATATCATTGGGTTGTCGTGAGCTTTAAGTGAGCTGATACATATAAAGTACTTACAACAGTGTTTGGCACTTGGTAAGTACCTTATAAATATTTGCTATTATTAGTATTAACTTTGTTGGTATCTTCAAAGCATTGTGTTGTATAATGGAAAGAAAATAGACCTTCGAATCAGGGAGATCTGGATTTAAATCCTGGCTCAGGCATTTGTTATTTGCGTGACTTTGGGAAGGTTACTCAAGCTCTCTGAACTCTTTTCTCTTTAGATAAGAAAATGGAAACACTCTTTATCTGGCAGAGTTTCTTGTGTTTAGGATTAGAGGTAATATAAATAAAGTATCAGCACATAGTAGATACTTGCTAAATTTTTATTATTGTTCATTGATTCATTTTGTAACTATTTATAGAGTGTCTATTAGGTGTCAGGCATTATTCTGGACTTTGGAGAGATGGTTTTGAATAAGACAAGTCCCTGCTGCTTGCTGCCTATCTTAGAGTGAAGGACAACACGTGATAAATAAGTGAACTTGTGCATGCATAGTCTAATATTAGACAGTGATAAGTGCATTGGAGATGGAAGGCCTAGATGAGATGATAAGGTCGAGGAGATAGACTGGAGGCCTGGCTGGTGGTTTTGGAGAGGGTGAGGAAGGATGGCCTTTAAGAGAAGGCGACATGCATGTAGAGACTGGAATAGGGAGAATGAAAGAGCAACACAAAGCCAGGGAGGAAATGTGTTCTAGGCAGAGGTAATAACAAGGGTAAGGGCCGTGAGATGAGAGGAAGCTTGGCAGGTGTGAAAAACAGTGAAACGCCAACGTGGCAGGAGACTGGTAACCAATAGAGGAAGGATGGGGTCAGAGAGACTGGCAGGGGGCAGATCAGTCAGGGTCGGCCTATGCAAGGGGGAAATGTTGGGTTTTCTTCTGAGTGGAAGGAGCCATTGTAGAGGATAAACAGAAAAGACGTACTCTGATTTTCATTTAAAAGTTCACTCAGTTAGCAGGGCAAGTTTGGAACCAGGGAGGGCACAGAGGATTCTCATTCAGAAAATGAGCCTAATGGTGGTGGCCAGGACTGGGTCGTGCAGAGGAAGATGCTGACAGTGTCTGATTGCAAATATTGTCATTACTAGTATCATTTATTTTAGCTTATAATTATTACTAATATTGTTAGCATAAAACAACTTTTATTTCATTCAAAGCAACAGAAATGCAAGTTAACCTTTCCCAAAATACTGTATTTGAAGAAGTTCTTTGGCATTTTTGAAAGGGAAATATCATGAAGGAGAAATTTTATGAAGTGGCCTTATTTTATTCTCCTCACAGCTATATGGGAGTGAGGCTTATTACTTTTTTGATTTCTCATATTTCCTCATTATAAATCCCCCAAAGAACTTAGAAGAGAAAGGAGTGTAAACATCTTGGGTGTCATGTGTACAACGATGATTCTGAAAATGTCTCATCAACTTCTCTTTACTGCTTATAGAGTTTTCCTTCGGGAAGTCTGCTCCAGCCCCTCTAATGGGGTGTTGAATTTCCCCAGAGTAGGTGTGAAAGCTTGGTTGTCAGGGTGGTTATGGGGTTTTGTGCAGGTTGTTGCTTGCCTATCCTGTTCTGATGTTTTTCTTTTGTCAACATTTGATTGGATTCTTTCATCTGTGATTCAGTGTTTATATTAAACTCCATTTGCTTCTCTGCTCCTTCTTGAGACTTTATTATGTGGAAAAAAAGGCCTATGTCCTGTAGTGCTCATTGTCTGCTCTTTTGGAGAGGCAGTCTCTAGGAGTGCTGCATAATAAAGAGTGTTGAGAGTTGATTAACATGTGTTGGATTGCTGCATAAAGGGTGGGCCTGGAAAAGTGTTCACCATGCTCCCTTGTAAGAATAGAAGTTCAAGGAAACCTTTAAACGCCCAAACAGACCACTTGGGTCTTAACAGAAAGTCCCTCTTTAATGTCATATGTTTACCCAAAGGCAGAAACTATGGAAGTATATATGCACGTACTTCAGAAAAGTCTTTGAGTGTGGTGGACTGAAATAATTTTGCTTTGTGAGGCAACAGATTCCTTTCTAGTCAGAAGGAAGAAAAAGCAGGGCTGTTTTTGCTTTTCTTTGAAGGGGACTGCTAGAAGTCAAAGCTCGGTGCCTGTTCTGCCAACTCTTTGTGGGATATTCGGGAAGTCACTTCTCCTTTATGGATCTCATTTGTAAAATAAAGGGTGAGATCAAAAGATTTGTAAGGTCTCTTTCATCATAAATAACCCCTTGAGTTGGGTTGATGGCTTTTCTATAGTTATTTGCAGTTAGTATCTATAGCTATTCCTGAACATGGTTATTATTATTTTTAAATAGCTCATTCAAAAAGTAATGTTTTAATTCCTTTTGGTCTGCAAATCTGTTGGAAATGTTTAAATATTTTCTGAGCATAACCCGATTTTAATGAACACCATAAAAATGTCCAGTTTGATATAATAAGTCTATTTCCACTTCTCCACAGGTGGCCCAGAATAATGATATTTTACTGAATCTATTAAAAATTTTCAAAATAGTCTTTAAAAGGAATATTCCTATGAGTTGAGTATTACAGGACTTAAAAAAATTTTTGTTAAAAACAACAACAATGGCATCTGATAGAGCTTCTCTGTTGCCAGTGTAAAATACCAGTACTCTATAGACATCTCATTTTATCTCCCTAATAACATGTAAATAAGCATTGCTAATTTCTTTTTCAGAGGAGGCAACTGAAACAGAAAGTTTAAGTAAAATATTATTTTCATTACAAACTCAAGTTCAAGCAATACACACAGTGTCATGATGAGGAGCAGAAAGGAGAATGAGATGGTCTCAGGAGACAAGGCACTTCCAGTAGGGAAGAAATGATTGGGTTTACAGTGTTGGTCTTTCTGCTTCCCTCCTAGACATTTCATAATAGCGGTTGTATTACATGTTTACTTTTTCATTATCTCTCTCTCCCCATTAGAATGTGAGTTTGATGAAAGCAGAAATTACACTTTTTGTTGTTTACTTCCTTATATCTAGAGCCTTGAACAATGCTGGCTACATAGTAGGCACTCAAAATATGTTCCTAGAATGAGTGAATAAATGGATGAATAGTCTGCAGGTTGGGGCATGCTGAAAATTCATACAGTAGGTTTTTAAGGGAGACGCCATGTAGACATAGTTCAAGGGGGATTAATTTTGACACATCTGAAGACTTCACAGAGGAGGTGGTGTTTCAATTGGATTTTAAGGAATAGGCAGGGTTGCATGTGATGGAAAGTCAATGAAAAGAGCCCTTCCAGGGGGAGCAATGAGACAGGGAAAAGCAGGCATGGAAAGTTTTGAGGATAGGGACAGTAATTGTCCTGATAGTTAACACTAACTGAGCACTCTTTTTGTACTAGACAGTGTTCTAAGTTTGCATTACATGCATTGTCTCACTTGATCTTCATGACCACGTGCAAAAGTAGATGCTTCATCATCCGTCGGATTGGGGAATAGTAACCTGTAGAAGGTGGACAGTAAATAGAAATAAAAATGTCAGTGTAGGTGTATATTTTGGAACAACTTTCTTGCCACAATAATAAATGTGAACTTATTCCCCTGAAAGACAAGAAGACCCATGTGTAGTAAGAATGGATTCATCAAATCTGTGGTTGAAGGAAGTGACTTTGATACTGAGGTGACAGATGATTTAGAAGTAGAAGAAACTGCTAGCAGGTAGATCAGTCAGGAGACTATTTCACCAATTCAGGAAAGGCAATGAAGATGTGCCTTCTCCAAAGAAGGGAAGGGGAGAAGTGGCATTTGAGGGACATTGTGGGCTTAGAATTGAGAGAAGGGTAAGGAAGAAACCGTTACTCTGAGATTTTAATGCTGAGTGATCCCAGGTTGATACCCAAATTGAAAACACCTGAGAATAATCGGGTTTATAAAACATCTAGCTTTATTTTTGGTCTTTTGGGTATGAGGTACCTTTCAGATTGAGGTGGTGCTCTCATCACAGGCTCTTGAACTTGTGTGGGATCATAAAGGTTATCCCATCATTTAATGACTTTATTTTACACAGGAGGAAACTAAATCCCAAGAAGGTAAATGTCCTCATCTGCAATCACATATTTAGTCAGTGGCAGAGGCAGACATTTGAAAATATAAGTTTGGAGCTTAAGGAGAGATTAAGGGATATTGAGGTAGATATGAATCTTGAACCCCGACAAATGTTATAGAAACTGGCATTGCTATTTTTCCAATATTACAGGGCAGATAACAGAACTTGATTAAAAATACCTTCTGAAGTACTTAGGTAGGGAGAAGAGATGGTGGGAAAGAGTTTCCCTGTATATTTTAGTAAAAACAAAAAAAAAAAAGAAAACCAACAATCTAAACCCCAGAAAAGCCTCCTTTTCTGTACATTAGCAGTTGTAATTCTCTGCTTAAGTGAAATTCTAATGCGATGAAGCAATTTTGATATTCTGTATGGTTCATTAAAGCATAATTCTACCACTTCTATGAATTCTTGTACCGTTGCCCAAAGCAAGTCCAATATTTTTGTGAAAACACAATCCTCACCGGTGTTTCTCAGAGGTGCTGTGTTTTACGTAAGGCAAGACATTTAACCAGCTGAATAAACTCTTAAATACAATTCCAGTTCAACACAATTGTTTAACATGCTTCTGTTAGAACCCTGCATGGCACTGAAAACCAAGCAGTATTCTGTTTAACCCCCTTGCCTTCATTGGGCAAAGTCTCTTATTGAAAGTAGTAGATAACCTCCTAGAAAAATGGTCCTTGGGGATAGTAACAACCAGTAGGCAGCCTTGAAAGTACACGGGTGAGGGGGTGTATCAGAGCAGGGGGAGGGCATAGTCTACTCCTAGGCTCTTGAGCACTGATGGTGGTCCATGAATCATGACTGTAGGAGGGAGCTTGAATTTTACTATTTGGCCACTAGCACTGCTCCCAAATTTCCAGCAAATTCCTAGTGGGTATGCACATTTTTTCTCCCAATTGCGTTTAGAGAATCTCATTCACTATAATTGTCAGAGCTGGTACTGTACTTAGAAAGCTGACTGAACATGAAAGACTGAGTGTGCTTAGGGACATACTGGGATGTCTGTGTCCCAAAGGGAAATCTTCCAAAGTTGGAAATATTATATCTCCATTTTATAGATTCAAAACTCTAGGACTGGAAATGTGAGATTATATGATAGAAATATTAAAAGCTTAGTAGGTGTATATGTTAGAATACATGCTCTCGTAATTAAAATAAAATCAGTTACTGGTAAGCCTAAAGACAAAAGACAGGGTGTAACTATCCTGAAGTATATTCAAAAGAATTACAGTGAGAATACAATTAGTCTCTTTAATTTCTATGTTAAATGCAATTAAAAAATAAATATCTTAGATAAATACAGAAGAAATTTAAGTTATACGTTCATAATATTTCTGAAAGATGGGATTGTCAAAACCTGATATAATTAACCAAAAGATGCAGACTCCCCAGAAGATTTTTAAAGGGAATGATTGACAATTGTCTGGAATGATTTACATGTTCTTGCTCGAAGATGTGTAAGATGGACATACTCATTCTCTAGAATTATTGTGTTTTATTTCTAATCCAAAAACTATGTCACAGTCCCATAAAATAATTTTGTAGGCAATTTTATTATACTTTTTACTAGAATTCTGAAATTGAAGTATTTCTGGACTTCTCATACACAAGCAAATAAATGAATAAATTGTATAAAACAATACTCTGAAATATTGAGAAAATATGTACCCCATAGATACTAGGGAACTATCGCAGATTTTACCTAGATTTGTAAGATGATACATCATCCAGATTACTCTATCATTTGCAAAGAGTTTTATAATATTTAAAACAATTTTTACTTATGTGGTTTTATTTGAGATATGTAGTGATGCTATGGTTTTGCCTGGGAAGCTGGTGACTGTATCAGGTATCTATCAGCAAAATATTGTCATTAAACGTGCCACAAAATTTCACTGGCAAAGAATAACCATTTCTTGCTTATGAATCCGGGTCCACTAGGCAGTTCAGCTAATTGTGGCCAGAGTTGACTGTGTGTTGGCTACCTGTTGACTGAGCTAGGAAGGGCTGGGCTGGGGCAAGCTAGACAACTGGGGCTCTGTGCCATGTGTTTCTCACCCTCCAGCAGGCCAGAGTGATGACAGGGGTGAAAGAGCAAATGGAGGTATGCAAGGCCTCTAGAGAACTGGGCTCCGGACTGGCACATTGTTATTTCTGGATCATTCAATTGGCCAAATCAAGACCTAGAGCCCCAAACCCCAGGAGTTAAGTGGGAAGGGACCACCAAGTACCTTGGGATAGAGGGAGTGGAAGAAATGGGGATCATTTTTGTAGTCTACCATAGTGATCATAACATCCTGGCCTCTCATTACAGATGAGACTCAGAGAGGGTAAGTGATTGCTCTTAGAACGAAGTCCAGGGGCGCCTGGGTGGCTCAGTCGGTTGAGCGTCCGACTTCAGCTCAGGTCATGATCTCATGGTTCGTGGGTTTGAGCACTGCATACGGCTCTGTGCTGACAGCTCGGAGCCTGGAGCCTGCTTTGGATTCTGTCTCCCTCTCTATCTCTGCCCCTCCCCTGCTCGCACTCTGTCTTTCTCTCTGAAAAATAAATAAACATTAGAATGAAGTCCAAATGATCTAAATCTTTTGAATCCCATTGTAGAATTCCTTTTTTTTCCCCCAAGTTGTGCTTTCAGGGATCCAAGTGGTTAATGAACAAATCTGCCTAACGTTTGCTCTACATATCATACATTGATTTAGTAATTTCCCATTTAAAAGGTGCTTTCACATGCACTAAAATCACCTGAGATCATTCTTGGACCTCTCTGGAATGGTATTGTTGGTATTATGTTCTAAATGAGAAAATTGAGGATAATATGTTGTGTGTGAGAATTCTTGTTTAAATCATTTTCACCTTCGATACACCTTCCTTTCTCAAAAAGCAAAATGAGTAAACTTTTTCTCTGTAAGGGGTTAAGAATGAATGGAAATGTACAGAGCACTGTTAGCAATGCAGCCTTGATGAACCTAGAAAACGTTAGCTGTATAACCTCAGTTGCACCATTTAGGTTAAATTCCTAGTCTAACCCCCTCTTTTTATGACAACAAAATTGGCTCCAAGAAATATTTGGTTATCCCCTCAATTGCATGTATTATTATTATTTTTTCCTTTAGACTTCTCATAAGGTACTCCTTTCTTCACAGTAAGGATTGTGTTAGGGTGATTCAGTGCTTGCTTATCCAGACTGAGATGATATGAAGGCACACAGGATGAAATCTTTTACCAAACTGAGATAAAATATCTTAAGATATAAGGAGTCCTGCTACTAGTGAGAGCCATGTTCATCTGAGTGGAGATTTTTTTTTCTTAACCTCATTTTATGTCATTGGACACACAATGTAACATTTCTAGCAGTGCCTGTAGGTATGACAGTGAAGTGAAGCAAGATTAAAATATGAAACAAATATGCCTGATAGACATTATTTTTCTCCAGTTTAGACATAATAACTCCTATAAATTCCATTGACTGCCATCAAAGAGTTAATGAGGTCATTTCCATAATTATTCATCTTCCTAAAGCGAAGATAAGCAGGAAGCCACTTCAACTGTCAAAATTAACTGGAGCATCAATCAAAAGCTCATAGATTTTGAGATAATTCTGTATTTAAACTCAATTTAGTTTCCACAGGGGGACTCTAACCTGCCTAGGAGGTTTAATTAGGCTAACTGCCTGAAAAACAGCATAAACCATATGGGTGGGTTCCTATTCAAAACTGGTTTTATGAGCATTCTCATAGCTCTTACAGAAAATAAATGAACTTTCAGGGATCTTCAACTAAGCCTTCTGTTTAGTAATTCCATAAGGAGAAACAGCTTAGGAGGAATTGATCTTTTTAAAGTGGTCTTTATATTGTGCTTTGCTGTTTTTATATCATGATTTGAACCATATCATGAACTCTCAGAGCGCAGAAGAGACAAAATACATTCAGGGGATATTTTTAAAGCTACAGATCAAAACTGAAACTTCCAATTCCCCAAGGGTATGCCACTCTGCCCTTGTGCCTTCCAAAAATTTCAATAAATCAAATATTTATTAAGCATTTGTATTAAGGTTCCAGGGAATATAGAGATAAATAAGATACAGTTTTTATCCTCAAGAATCTTAATGAGACTAATAGATGAGTGCATAGTCAATTATAATAAATATTAGAACTTAGTGAGCCCTAATGATATAAATAAACATAAATGAGAGCATTAAGGTAAGGAGTGACTAATTCTGCCTGATGAGATCAGTGAGGGCTTTGCTGAAAGTCTCCTTTGTAGCTGGGTTCTGCAGGCACACTGCAGAAACAGGATGGACCCTTACCCCATATTTGGATCAGACGTCAGGACTGAGAGTGCCATACTCACACAGAGGATATGGAAACATTTATTAATTATATAATGAAGCTTTTGGGGGAGGCTTCCTAAGCTGACCTGAAAATGGCTTGTGAAAACAAGGAAAGAAGACTGGCATGAGATTTTCATTGTGGTTAAGGGGAGAGGGGCTAGAATGAGGGTAGCCCTGCATACACAGGGGCTTGCTTGGATTGAGTGTCTTTTACTAACACTAAAGGAGAGAGCACCCAGGCTTTCTTATCAGCTTGCCCAGATGAGGATCTCAAGGGCAGGAGGGAAGTTAAGAGGTGTCAGCAGTCAAACATTAAAGGTAGAGTTGGACTCTTTATTACAGCGAGGTTCCCCTGGATTCCATTCTATAGGGGCATCATCATTTTTCTTTTATTTCAAGCTTAAAGAAAAGTTTTAGACAGCTCACCATGGTAAAACAAAACAAAACAGAACAAAACAAAACAAAACAAAAACCAAAAAAGCCTTCTAGCTGTTTAGATCACCAGGTTGTGTTTTTCTAGAAATCCAGGCCAACCATTGTCACCTTGCTTCAAAACTGTCCCGTGTGGCTGCATCCCAACAATCTCTGCCCCCATTCTCCACCTCACACCTTGCTATCACCACTTATTCCTTGGAAATCTCTAGTTCACTAAGGAATAGTATTCATTCATTGTCTACATATAGACTTTTTTTTAAATGTTTGTTTACTTTTGAGAGAGAGAGAGAGTGTGAGTGGGCAAGGGGCAGAGAGAGGCAGACACAGAAGCTGAAGCAGGCTCCAGGCTTTGTCAGCACAGAACCCGAAGTGGGGCTTGAACTCACAAACCCTGAGATCATGACCTGAGCTGAAGTCAGACACTTAACCGACTGAACCACCCAGGTGCCCTTCATTGTCTACATCTATACACCACTTCTGGCCACAACCTCAGTAAACTGCTACCATGTCCCTGACACACCCAAAACCTTAGCAGAAGAAGCTTTTGGTTCCCTAATTCCAAAGAGCTTTCCCTTCAACCACACATCAGGTATCCAACCCTCAGGCCCACTCTGGATGTTGGCATCCCTCATGACTGCATGTATTCTGAGATCTTAAGCCTGAGTGCTTGAAGCTTTGACTATAACCCCTTATGTCTGCATTGCTTAGAGTCTCTTACTTTTTGGAAGTCTGATCTTTGGTCTCTATTCCTTTTTCCAGCAGGCTTCACTTTCTTCTAATGTAGTGATCCTCTCTAAAACGTCCTTTTCATTAATGTATTCATTTTTTTAACCACTATTTCAGCATCTATCAATTGCCAATCACTGTTTAAAATGTTTTTAATGTTTATTTATCTTTGAGAGACAGAGAGAAACAGAGTGTGAGCGGGGGAGGGGTAGAAAGAGAGAGAGAAAGACACAGAATCTGAAGAGGCTCCAGGCTCTGAGCTGTCAGCACAGAGCTCAACGTGGGGCTCGCACTCACAAGCTGTGAGATCATGACCTGAGCCGAAGTCGGACACTCAACCGACTGAGCCACCCTGGCGCCCCTGCCAGTCACTGTTTAGACACTGGAGCTATAGCATTGAAAATAAATTGAACGTTCATCATGGAATTTACATATTAGGGGAAGAAGTCAGATAATAAGCAAAGCACAAAGATTTGTAATAAACCAGAATGTGATAAGAGCTATGAAAAAATATAAAGCAAGTTAAGAGGGCTAGAGAATGTGAGGCACAAGGGAGTTGTTGCTACTTAACATACTAGAGTGGTCATGGAAGGCCTCACCGATGAGGTGATATTTGCCAAGAGACTTGAGGGAAATTAGGGAAGGAGCCATGCTTATTTTGAGAAAAGCACTTTCTAGGAGCAGTGGAGAGAAAGTCCACAAGTTCAGAGGCTGGAGTGTGTTGGCATGTTTGAGAATAGCAGAGACCCGTGTGTCTAAAGTGGAGCAAACAACAGGGGACATAGAAGGAGAGGTATCACTGGGGCGCTATTTGGGGACAAAGTAATGTAGGGCCTTATAGACCGTGGAAGGTTTAAAGTAGAGGAATGACTGAATCCAGCTTGATCTGATTCCTGTTGACATCATCTTCATCCTCAGTATTCTTGCCCTGTTTTGTTTGACTCATCTTTTATTTTATTTAATGGATCTTCCTCTAAGCATATAAGCATGCTCAACTGTCTATCCTATGATTAAATCAACAAAGCACAAAAGTAAAGACTTTAGGTACTACCTGATCTTACTCCTGCTTTTGATAATGAAGCCTCTCAAAGGCTTCATAAATTACAGCCCATCCATATTCTACAAACTGAACCTGCTGTTGTCAAGGTTGTTGCTGAAATCAAAGGACATATTTTAATACTAGACTTACTTTACTTTCTCCCTCTCTGGGTGTGAATTATTGACTGCTCTCTTCTTGCAATTCTCGTCTGTTGGTTTTCAAGGCATGCTATGTCCCCTAGGGTTCCATTTTTGTACCTCTTCTCTCCTCCTCCACATTCTCTTCTCTCAATGCCATTCACTTTCATGACCCCAATTATCATCTATATGCTGATAACTCATATATATATATACATATATATATATATATATGTATATATATATATGTATATATATATGTATATATATATATACCAAGCCACTTTTAAAAAATTTAGTTTCAGCCCATATAGCAAAGTTCCTACTATCTCTATTTGAATTTCTCAAAAGTACTTGAAACTCATTGTGTCTATAATTTATCCTCTTATCTCCCACAAGCTACTTCTCTTTCTATAGTTGCTAACTTAGTGATGAACCCAAGTTAACCCAAGTTTTGAAAGCCAAGTTTATTTCAGTCTGCCGTTTAACTGGTCACCAAGTCCTGGAGATTCAACACGTAGTTCAATCAGGGAAGTAGAGTTACTTCCTTGATTGAAATCTCCCTGGCAGACTCTCAGTTGTCATCCCATTTGGGAAACTGTTCCTTATCCCCTGGATCTGCATCTGAGTCTGGAGTGAAAGGCCTTCTTACCTGCTTCCCTCACTCCATATTTCCCCAGCTCTTTCAAGCACGCAATATTCTCTTTGGTAATGATCTTGACCCGTGTATATGGGTGACGGTTAAAGCAACTTACAGGCAGGTTGTCGTCTTTGTTTTTGTAGTGCTTATTGCAGTGCCTGCAATACTGTAGATACTACATAGATATTTGATGAATGAAGAGAGTTGACATTTAATAAAGGGTGAGTGAGATTTTGTAAGGTAGAGAACAATGTGTTCGTCATAACTGCCATGGGTCAGTGACTGGAACTCAATGCTGACTGAGATGCTAAGATGATCCTGGGCTAGTTCACAGAATGAAGGGATATACACCAGTGCTACAGGAAGGCAATAACCAGGGCAGCAATGGGAACTGAGAAACTAAAACCAGGGGCTTGATGCAATCAGGCTATCTTTTTTTTCTCTTACCTCTGTTTCTCTCTGTGTTGGTTTCATCCTCTCAGACAGGGTTTCCCCATGAGCCTAACTAAAATTGTGAGTGCCCAGAGATCAAGAAGCACACATTATCAATTAATGGACCAATGAATACAACCAGTGTGATAAAGCATGCTGCTTAGCTCAGCCTGGTACTAATTTCCACCCCTGGACCAACAGTGTAACCTATGAATTTGGATCTTTTTAGAAGAAGGCAGTTCCCGTTGGAGTATGTGATGGAAATTTGAAAGAGGGGGAGCAGTTCCTCAAAATAAGGAGACTGATGGCCCCAGAAGAAGGGAAGGGTCTGGGCAGACATTATAATGTATACTTACTAAAACTAGTAATAGCTAAAGTTTTCTAGTACTCATAACAGACATTATGCTAAGCACTTTACATAAATTTTGTCATTGAATTCTCACAACAATCCTATTAGATGAGTGTTTAAGTTAGAATTCTTTCAGCTACAATAAAATAACATTAAACTAAAAGTAGCTTACATTTAGGATCTTAGTTGCTCACTTACTCACAAGTACAGAGTAAGGCAGGTGATTGCAGTATTGGTGTTAACTGCTCAAAGGTGTCAGGGATGTTGGTCAGCTTATTTCTACTCATGATTACAAAATGGCTGCATAGCTCCAAGTTTGCATCTTCACACAGCATGCTAAAATGTGAAAAGGAAATAGAATCTTCTTAACCATCTCTTAATGAAGGAGAAATTCTCAACAAGAACTACTCCCATAACCTTCCCAGCAAGAGTCACAGGAGAGGATGGCATCTTTATATACTCATGATGGAGCAAGTGAAGATAGAAAAGCAAGTCTCTGACACATTTAGTCTCAGAGGGGACTGCCTCTGTCCTGGCAAAGAAGGTAATGGTAGAATGGTTATGGGTAAGTAACAAACAGTTTTTGCCTCAGTGTATAACATTGTATTGGAATGTTTAGGTAAAAGAAACATAAAATCTGAGCAACAATGACTTAAATCAGAAGGACACTTCTTGTTAGCCTTTGGGACAATAAGCATCTTAAGCTATGTAAGTAGTACAGATACAAAGATGACCAGTCCTTGACCTTAAGATATTAAAGAGGAATTTTGCCATGTATTTGAGTTCACAGTCTTCCTGCATCTGGTATTTTCTCTCCAGAATTATTATATGGAAGTTTGTAAGTATTTAGGGATGTGTGATTATTTTCTTAATTATTAGAAATTGAAGAAAAAGTTTGATCAAACGTTCCATTTCATTCCAGGACTTACCTGATTTTCCATGTAGTCTAAAACTGTGTGAAAATTTAGTTGCTGGCTGGTGACACTAATTGGCAGTCTCTTCAACAGTCTTTATGTAAGACAATATTAATTAGACATGAAAAAGAGAGTGTTTCCTTAACATCAAATCCAGCAGGTGCTCGGTGCAGTTGAGGGCAGGATGAAGTTGGTGATAAAAGTTACACCTTGCCAAATCACTTTATTTTTAGGTAGAAACTTACAGATCTTACTTACTAGTTGTAGAGCATTTAGTCAAAGATTCGCTATGAGCTCAACCCATGACTTTGCAAACTTCCTTTTCCTCTTGTGCAAAACATATACACATAAAATAGAATTTTATCAAATGTTTCCCTTTCAACCCTTCCAACCAGTGGTGGCACCAAGGACCATAAATTAAGGACTAAATTAAGTTTCTAGTTGCATATACAGTCATTGACTCATACTAATTTTTAAAAAAATGTTTGTTTGTTTACTTATTTATTTTGAGGGAGGGTGGGACAGAGAGAAAGAGGGGAGAGAGAATCCCAAGCAGGCTCTGCACTGTCAGTGCAGAGCCCTATGAGGGACTCAGTCTCGTGAACCATGAGATCATGACCTGAGCTGAAATAAAGAGTTGGACACTTAACTGACTCACCCAGGCACCCCACGACTCTTACTAATTTTATGTAATGAATTACCCTTTGATTTCTCCTCTTCTACCGTTCCTCTGGTTTTCTTTTCTTTTTTTAAATTATTTTTTAATGTTTATTTTTGAGAGAGAGAGAGAGAAAGAGAGTGAGTGGAGGGGGGGGGGGCAGAGAGAGAGAGGGAGAGATAGAATCTGAAGCTGGCTCCAGGCTCTGAGCTGTCAGCACAGAGCCTGATGGTGGGGCTCAAACTCACAAAACACGAAATCATGACCTGAGCTGAAGTCGGATGCTTAACCAACTGAACCACCCACATGCCCCATCTTCTGATTTTCTTTCTTGGGTCTTTCCCACTGCCTATCTATTCAAAGTAGTTACAGGACTCTCTGGCCTTCTTTTTCTCTGAGTCATCTTACATATTCTCATGATTTTAACTACCCTGAATAGCAGGAGGCAGGCAGATAATTAAATGTGTGAATTGGATCAGTGCAAGAAATAGGAAATGACGGGGCCTGTGACATACAGAAAATGACTAAAGATATCTAAAGTTATACTTAGGGGAAAAAACCCCACTCTGCTGGGTCAAATAAAATGGTCTGCCAGATGAATTCAGACCTTAGTATCTTACTTGCTATTCCCAATCCCCAAATCTGTGACCTGTCAGCCTTTCCCCAAAGCTTCAACCCCACATGAAAGATTATCTACTAGTTATTGCATAGACCAGTGCTTCTCTGAACCCACAGTATTTTAGAATCACCTCAAAAAGCTTTTTAATATACTTCTTGCTGCTCAGGGGCTGAGATCTGGGCTTTAAACTTTTAAAGTTCCCCAGGTGTTGAGAATCCCTGCCAAAATAGATTTTTCTTTTTCAAATCCTAAGCATTTCCTGTGATTTAAGAATGTAAATGGTAGGGGATCCTGGGTGGCTCAGTCAGTTGAATGACTGACTCTTGATTTTGACTCAGGTCATGATCCCAGGGTCATGGGATCAAGCCCCATGTTGGGCTCTGTGCTGAGTGTGGAAAGTGGTTAAGATTTTTTTCTCTCTCTTCCTCTGCCCCTCCCCTGCTCATCCATGCTTTCTCTAAAAAAACAAAACAAAACAAAAACCATAGATGGTGGATAATGAAAAAACAAGAAGTGTGTTTTTTTAAAATTTACAAATGCCTAGGTATTTATTTTAGTTTATCCTTGAGTTTTTAGTTTTCAGTTTTACTGTATTTGGTAAGAAATTACAGTTTTGTGTGATTTGTACTTTTTGAAATTTTAGTTGTTTTGTGAACAATCTTTGAAAGTTCTATTCTTACATGGAGATGTTTATTCCCTGTTTAATGGGTGAAAGTTTTTTTACTTTAACTTATACTTACAAGTTACCTTATTTAAATCCTCTTCTAATTCTTATGTATTTCATCTAACCATTTTTAGAGGCATGTATGGAAGTTTGCCACTATGAAAACTAGTTTATAAATTTCTCGTTATACTTCTAGAGTTTTGTCTTATGTTTTGATGCTAATATTTTATGTTCCATAAAGATATATAACTATTTGTAAGTATTTTTTGGTAGATTGTTTCTCATATCATTTAAAATTATTTCTGGACATTGAATTCTCTTATCACAGCTGCTTTTTTTTATGGCAAAGAGAAGGGGTGAACATTTATCTGGAGATATATATGTGTGTGTATATATATATGTATATATTTCCATCTCTTATTCTTAATGTATCTGTATCATTTTGTTTGTTGTATCTATTTGTTATGCTTACTTTTCTTCTCCTCCTCTTCTACCTCCCTTTTTTTTTCACAGAGGTTTAAATTTTGAGAAATCTGTTTGCAATTTCACATTCTATGTGTTAAAAAAACAGATGTTTGCAAATATATTATTAATATTTTATATATTTCTATATTCCTGACTCATATCCTACTTTTTTTATCTAGTTATTTTCATGGAGTACAACACTAAGTAAATTCTCAAGGAATTACTTCAGAAGAGTTAACATTCAATGAGCTTCCTAAAAATGTCTTTAAGTTATCCTCATACTTGAGTTTTGATGACATATTTCTATTTTATTTTTAGTATTCTTTAAAAATATTATGTTAATTTTTAGGAAAACCTCTTTTGTCTTTATGGATTATATTAGAATTTTCTCTATATCCTTGGAATTCAGAAATTTCAACAGAAAATGTGTAGGGGAGAAATAATTTTCCCTTTAGCCTTTTAAGTACTTAGCTGAGATGCTACAATAAAAGACAGATTAACAAGAGAGAAACAGAAGTTTATCAACATGTACAACTCATGTGTCCATGGAGGATACCCAGGAACAAATGTGTACCTCTTACAGGTGGCTTAAAAGTTTGGTTTAAATACCATCTTCAGCTAAAAACAAAGGAAAAGTGTGAGGGAGGCCAGTTACGAGAGAGAAGGGTACCAGAAGAAGCCTGGCTAACAAAGGTCAAGTTTGTTATGCAGATATAAATTAGTACCTTCTCCATTGATAAGATGTGTGTGTGTTTGTGAGTGTGTGTGTGTGTGTGTGTGTGTGTGTGTGTCTGTGTGTGATTTGGAGAAATCCTTCTCTTCCCAATATAGAGAAGGAGATACACTTGCAAATGGAAATCTGTATGATAAATGTAAATTTTCCTTACAGAAGGATAACTTCTACTCTGTTTTTGGAGTTTCTCCTGTATCTGCTCCTTCTCAAAGTGATTAGCTCACAATAGTCCCTTTGCCAAAGAGACATATTTGGGATGGTATATACTGCTACCATTCATGTACTGTCTAGGTAAACTTCTACTAATTACTCACAGGACTCTTTCTATCTGGAATCTTTAATTATTTTTAAGTCATGGAAATTTTCTTCCCAGGTCTATTTCTTCCTCTTCCTCTCTCTGTTTTCTTCCTCTGAAGCCACTATTAGTTTTATTGCAGACTTCCCAGATATAATTACATTACTTTAAAATTTTCCAACTTTTTGTTCTATTGTATTATATTTGAAGATTATCCTTGTGTTGGCTTCTTCAGCTGATTTATCTTTAGCTTTGACTCTTCTACTATTTTGGTCTATATATTAATCTATTGTCTTTGGAAATAAGAATTCTCATTGCTTCATTTTCATAGCAGTTTCTTCTTCTTCTCCTTTGCTTCCTTTCTTTATTTTCTTCCTCTTCTTTTTTTCTTCTCCATCTGTTCTTCTCTTTTCTTCTTTGTAATATTCACAAATTTCTGAATATTTTCATTATACTAATTGATTATTTTTCTGATATAAGAAAGTTGTTTTCATAAGTTACTTTTTCCTTTTGTGGGGTTTGGTAACACTTGTTGCTTTTCCTCAAATGTTTGGTGATTCTTGGTTGTTTGTTTACATAGATGAGAATTTGCTTACTACTAGTAGCTTGTGTATATTTCTACAGCCTCAGTGAGACTTCTATTCTTTTGGTAGTGAAAGCAGGGTTGGATGAGTATGAGGATTAGGGAAATTCTTGCAGTTGTGGGGGAGGAAAACATCCTTTCCAATATTGTTAAAGTCTATAGTGGGATCCAAAAATTAAACTGACAATGACAGATGAACAAGAAAAAAACATACAGACTACTTAATGTAAATTTTATGTGATATGGGAGCTTTCATAAGGAGATAAGACCCAAGGAAATGGCTAAACCTCTGTGTGTTTATGTCGTGTTTGATGAAGAGTGGAAAGATATCGAGAAATATATTAGGTTGAAGAATATGAGTTAAGTTCAAGTAAGGAGTATGAGGAAACTTAGCAAGTCCTGTTTATTTGGGTGTTTCTCAGCATTACTCCTTCTTAGAGAAAAGGATGTTTGTTTGTTTTTTTTTCCAGGTATAGAGAGAGCACCTCTCACATGAGGGTCTTTTGACCTGCTTCAGAAAAGAAGGACTAGGGAAGGTCAGAGAGACATTCTTGCTTTTGATGTTTTCTCAACCTCTTACAGCTTAAAATATTCAATATGCCAAGGTGCCACATTTGGGGGTAATGCGTCTCCTGAACCCCATCACAACATAGTTTTCCTTCAGAGCAGAGGCCACAAAACAATCACTGCAGTGGAAATTAGGAAATTTTATGTCACATTATAGATTTTAATTTTTTCTTAGAAAGTATGAAACTCTAGCAAATCCCAGACTTTGTTGACCAGATTGACTGGAAATGACAGGCCAGAACCAAGTCATGCCTGTTTCTTAGATATGGTATGTGTCTTGTTTGTCAGAATCTCTGACACTCCCTAGTGTACCCCTCTTCTAGGCCACTACTTCTTTGATTTGGGGGGAATTCTAGTGTTCTTTTGGGAAGATCTGTTCTTTCTTAAGAGATTCTTTTCCCCAAAGGAATTATAATAATGAAATACTAACGATAATAATATCATCTGTCATTATATAAGGGCTTACTATTTGAAAGGCATGATGGGAATTATTTACTATTATAGTAATGTATTCAGCTTCCTAGCTGAAGAGTTGATTAGTATTATAATGATACAGTTTTACAGATGGGAAATAGGAGGCAAAAAGAGGTTGAGAAATTTGTTCAAGATAACAGTTGATGAGTAGGAGAGAGAGGAATTGAATCTAAGTCATTTGATCTCAGCACTTGAGTCCTTAACCATTATATGGAGCTGCCTTTCTAATCAAGATTATTGCTTCCTTTATGTTTTTCTATATTTAGAAAATAGCTTTTAGAAATTGCACACTTTTTATCTGTGAATGACATTTCCCTAGTTTTTTGGAGAAGGGCCAATTAGGAGGGCAGATTGATCAGTTATATACATTTATGACTCCCTTTCTAACTAAACAATACTCCTTGATGGTGGGAAGTTTGTCTTATGTATCTGCAGATTCTTTAGACCTCAGCACAGTGCCTGGCTGGTAATAGATATTAAACACAATGTCTAATTTGAAAACAACTGCCTTTCTTTCTTTCATGTTTTTCAAAGACTATGTGTAATATTTTATATAACCTACGTGTGTTATATATGGTTAAAGCAAATTGACTCAGACCACTTAAATCAAACCATGTTTTTTGAATTTTTAAAATAATTTTTCTCTTGTGTATTCATTTTTTAAGCTTTCATATTCTCATTTAGTTACATATCCATTTGTTCAGTTATATATCCATTTGAGTACCCAATCACATGTATTTCATGTATATTACAAATACATATATTTCTTTCATTTAACAAAAATTATTGATCAGTTGCTATGCATAAAGCAATTACTATTGTTGGCCCTGGCAAAAGGAGCTTACAATGTAATAATAGGAGAAAGCCTCTATACAAATAATTTTAAAGGATATTAAAATGTACAGAAAACATATAACAAGCTCTGGGGAATTTGGAGAGAGGGATAGTGACAAGGCATTGAAAAACTAATAGTTATTGGATGAATCTTGAAGCGTAGGAAGAGCTTTAGCATGTGGTGATACTAAGTTCCCTGATTTCCTGTAAAGTAATGTTATTTATGTATTTATAAATATGATCTATATCTGTCTATCTCTGGGTGATACCCAAATACCTACATGAACCATCTCCTCCTCTCCCTCCCCACTATTCTCCTCCTCCTCCCTCTCCTCCTCCTCCTCCTTCTTCTGAACATTGGTCCTCTATTCAAGGAATTTCCTTTAGAAATGTAAAATGGATGAGCATCCTTGACAAGAGAGCTCAGTGACTTCTCTCAGGCCTTAATTAATTCAGGACTGCAACTGTTTTTTCAGTTCAATGCAGTTAATACCTCAGTATGTTTCCTAAACACCAAAGAGATATCTATATCTATCTCTATCTAGATCTAGATCTAAATATACATTTATACATATACTTTGTACATATGGATACATTATACATATATCTCTATCTCTATCTATCGATCTATCTATCTATCTATCTACATTTCAAATCCATTGCTTTCTCCTGTAGCCAGATAATGATACTGTTTTATTAAATTGAATCTAAAATTATTTCTTTCTTCACACTGTTTAATCAAACTTTTCCTTGACACATTTTTCACCTCACTTCCAATACAAGATATGTTATTTAGTGAAAGAATTTTTATAAACAAGGGCTTTAAATCACTTCTGAAGTGTACAATTAGAACCCCTGTTAATATAATTAGGTTGAAGTTTTCCCTCTTGACATTGGTGTAGATGGTTTTCAAATATATTTATTCAGAAGAGGCATTCACCAGGATTGTAGTTCATCTCTCTTTTTGTAGTAAGCCCTGTGGCTGCATCATCCCTGTGGTCCATTAATCTCTTATTGCATTACGCTGAAATTGTGTTGGTTATAAGTAATCATAAACTGTCAGCTTTGAAAAGCTAACATTTGTTAGCTTCACAGTCATGAAAAAACTAGTGATAAGTGAGGTTGTTAAAAAGTCAAATTAAATGTTAATTGATGCAAGGGCACAAAGCAGTAAGACACTTAAGGGTTGGGATGTGGGCACTACATTTATCAGACTTGACAAATTATCCTGAAGAGTTTCCATAGATATTTGCCTTCATATTTTCCTCCGTCACCATTTTCCCACATAAGCATGTCACAATTCAGCAATAGGTAAAATGCTACTCTTGCCAAATGTTTACATAGTCTCATATGAAGCCATACGCAAGATTCTTATTCTATTGTGTATATTTACAATGTTTTATTTTAAGCAGTGTGGTGATCTAAGAAAAGAATCAAAGAAGAGACTATCCTAGAAATTTGCATAAGGAGAAAAGAACATGCACACTCTTGGTGAATTAAAGAGAAGATTCTTTCTTAATCATCTCATACATTTAAATTACCTAAATTTGCATAAATGCTGAAGTGTGAATTGTTGCCTTAAAAAAAAAAAAACCCAATTCCTTTCAGACCATTGCTAATTATTCTTGGCTAATGTGGTAAAGTTAAAGGCACAGAAATTCTTTGATATTCCTCCATTGACTTCCCTAGAATGCTGACACAAGGCGTGGTTTGCTTAGATTTTGTGGTTGATACACAAAACAAAAGTAGAATGAAATATTGTGACTAAAATAGTTTTATTTTCTTGGGTCTCTGGTTGTTAGTAGACTACAAAAAAAAGGAAAAGCATTCTGGCTGACTCTAGAGACATCATACTTTTATAGAAATGGCTAGCTAACTACAGAGTGTTTTTGCTAGATTTTCCTATTATTAGCACTGGTTCAGGGCTGTTTACCTGGTACAAATTTTGGATTTTGCTTGGTAGAATGTGCCAGTTTTTGTAAACTACCTACTTATGAGGTAATGGCAAATATGTTAAAAATAAAAGATCCAGGCTGTTTGAACTACATATAGGTGACTATGTTTATTGATTTTTAACTTTTTTTACTATTTAATTTTGTATATAGAATTCCCTGTGGTCCCAAACATAGAAATTCCTCATGCACATTCACTTTGAGGGCAGTGTGAACAGGGTATCCTGACCTGAGACTGATACCTATTTATAGAACTTGTAAGAGTTAAGGATTTTTCTTAACTGCTTGGCGGATATTGACAGGTTAGTACTGACCTGTCATTTGAAAACCTTGTTTTCCTGGTAAGGTTTTCTGTCTACTTTACTAGAAACTTGTTTGAATTCATGCTTTTCCCCAAAGTAGAAGAACTTTGTGAAGCACAATCTTTGCTGGAAAGGACTTTGAGACGCCTCAAGCTAGTAGGGAGAAGAGTTTGTTTGAATGCAAAGCATCAAGAAATTACATTGGACTCAGTGGATATTATTGAGTACCCTCCCTGTGCTTTACGGGATAGACTATAAAAAGAAATGTAAAATACAATTCCTGCCCTGTAGGCTCAAATAGTCTATTTAAAAAAGGAATGGCGAGTAATGAAGACAGTAGAGAGCCACTCTGTACAGTTGTTCAGAGTACTCAGCATGTGTGGGTGTGGCTGAGTGGGTACAGGGAGGAAACCCCTGCTTCTGTTTTGCTTACTGAACCAAGTGCGTTTGAGGTTAAATCTGTCCCAAAAGTCACTTAACTAATCTATTAATCAGAATGGTGCTAGCTATTGTAACAATCTTTTTCCAAATTTTCAGTGGCTCAACAGAATGTTTATTTCTAGTTGACAAAACTATCCAATTTATATTTCTGGTCAGCCGATGGCTTTCCTTCAGGTGGTCCTTCTGGGATTGTGATTCTACCATTTTTGCTAGATGATTTCCATTGTGACTGTGGTTGTCTACCTCAATCCACATAAGGGAAGAGAACATGGAAGATCATATGTAGGAAGATAGAAAAGTGGAGGCACATATCATTTCTGCTCAGGCTCTGTTGGTTAGTACTCAGTGAGATGCCACACCTAACCTCAGGTAAGGATAGGAAATGTGGTCTGCTGTGAGCTTGGGGAGGAGAAAGAATGGTCTGGTGAGCTGCTGGTTAGTCTCTGCCACTCTGTTCTTCTGGTCATATATCATTCATGTCTACATGTATACCTACACATATATCTCTATATATCTATATCAATTGATGGTTGTCTCACAATCTTCTCTTTCAGGAACAACTATGTCCCAGAGCAAGTAGCTAAGTTAATTTTGCTTTGGTATCAAAATACTTTAACACAGGGTCAGGAAACTGTGCCCTTACACCTCCCAAACGAGTCAAACTAAGGTAGCACCTAGCTCCAAGTCAGGATCTCTTGTTAGGCAGTATCCTCATTTTCAGATCTAGATGTCAATCCATGTTTTCTGGTGGTCTATGAACTAAAAAGAAAAACTAGGACAAATTGTTTACTCTCCCCACCTCATACCCATGGTTCCCACATGCTCTATGTACAATGGTAAAACAAAGACAAAGTAACAGGCTAAAAACTCCCATTACCAATATGGAATATCGAGAAAGACACAGTTGTCTTTGTTTTACAACATTAATGGTTTTTAGGGACATAGAGAAAACCCTCTATCTTGCCTGTGGAGGAAGTTTATTAGATTTTGATTCTGTTTTCTAGAAGGAGCTCCCTTGTCTAGCATTTTCTATAGCTCTTAGTTCCTTCAAATGAAGGAGTCTTCCTTGTCCATTATTCTCCATAGCCACAACAGAAGTAGGAATTGGGGAGTATATCCTCCCTGGGACATACAATTTTCACAATCATTATGTGCTGGTACAATTTTACTGTGCCTGAGGGGTGTTTTAAGGCTTGAAGAAATCAAAAGATTTTTAAACCCCAGTCCAAAGTTTCGTTGGAAATGTATTTATCTTACAGACATAGTAGGCTTATGATCTATCTGTTGTTGGCAGGTTCTAATGTCAGGAACAATTCCCAAAGTTCTTACATAGTTCTCTTGTTTGTTTTCTTTTAGTCCTTTGCTCTTGGAAATGGAAACCAACATAATTTCTTGTCCCTGTAGTATACATTACTGAGACCAAGCCTACTTTCCTGTTGTTATGTTGAACAGTATTGAGACCAAGTGAAAAATAATTTAGCTGCTTGCTCCAGGACATTCTTGCTCATGAGAGATAATATTATGAAACAACTAAATCAGCCACATTTCACACCTTTCTCATCAAGCCCCTTACCTTGCTGTGCTCCAAAACTTTGAAGATCTCAAAATGTATTTTATTTACCAAACACCTAGAATAAATTTTAATTATATCTTGGCCATCTCTTGTTTATTCTCAGAATTGATTGGAGGTTTTTCAGCTAGAGAACTAAGGTGCAATGGTAGTCAAATAACTGCTTTATTTTTGTTCTTGTTACCTCTCCAGTGATGAAGCATCCATTTTGCTGGAGCTCTTGTTCAAGAGATTTTCAAGGACTTGTTACTTATTGAGAAACTTCATAGTCTCTAAAATGCTCAGTCTTTGTGAAAGGGGAAAAGCACAAATGGAATTTTAAAATGAAAAATTTCAAAGATGTCCAAGTCCTTTGAACTTCTGTTGTTTCAAGTGTTTCCACTGACCTTAATGATTATGAAATTGACTCTTTTTTCACATTCATTGCCTTTTTTTGTTATGGGTTAGGAACAGACTGATTCATAAATTTGGGAATATTACCTTTAATCCTAGACTCTGTCCTATTGTAAGCAGACACAGCCAAAATCTCATGGGGTTTATGTAGTACAGTCTTATCATCATCAGGTATAGGCAGCCTTTCTTTAGATCCTCCTAAAGAATCTTTGAATAATTGAACCCAGAGGAAGTAGCTAATTTCCATGTGGAAATTTGCTTTTCTAGAAGATATTTCACAGATGGACAGCCCTTGAATTCATATGGAATAGACATTATTAGCCATTATTAACCATTAGTGCCACAGTAAAACTTTGAGGGATTGATCCTTGATTTATATCTGCCAGTTTAAGAGATATAAACCATATGCAGCTCATTGGAAGACTCCTGGACAAAGGCCTTAAGAGACTGATTTTTAGGTGTCCTCCAGAAGCAGATAATCTTTGAGAAAAGACAGCTTCTAGATATTTGGATCAGGTTAACAATTGTGTGAAGTAGACAGTTTCTGCATAACCCACAGGCTAAGATCCAACTGAGTAGAGCCACATATTATCATGATTTAGTCTGCATTCACTTGTTCTTTATTTTCTCCCTCCATTTTATAAATTTTATGCTATTCTAAGTTTCTGAATTTGCTATCACTCTTTATCCTTTAACTATGATGTTCACTGAGCTCCTATCAATACTGCTCTTTGCATCACTAGCATATCCTTTATATATGTCCAGTGCCTTGCTACAATTTTCCTGTCATTTAGCTAAACTATAAATCAACCTGACCCAGTTAGTACCAATTTCTCCTAATTAACGAGCCAGTTGTTTTGGTTGGTTGGACTCAACTACTAAGCAACTTCTTCGAATGCAACAATGCAAAAGGCCAGACAGCCGAAAGTCCAAAGCTTTTAGATATCATGCCTAGGGTAGGAAGTTTCTGTCTTTATTAAAGCAACATCTAGGAATTTTTCACATTAGTTAACCTTTGCAACAAACTTTTTACAGAAATACAGCTTGGAATATGACTAGAAAAAATATAGTCTACAAGCGAAGGCTACCTGTTATGGACTAAATTTTATCCACCCAAAATTCATGTGTGGAAGCCCCAATTCCCTAGTGTGATGGTATTTGGAGATAGGGGTCTTTGGGAGATAATTAGGATTGGCTGAAGTCATGAGGGTGGGACCCAAATAATGAGAGAAGGGACGCAAGAGAGCTTTGTCTTTTCTCTTTCTGTTTCTGTCTCTCTGTCATGTGAGGACATAACAAAAATGCAGCCATCTGCAAACCAGGAAGAGAGCTCTCTGGAACTCAACCATAATGGCATGTTGCTCTCAGACTTCCAGCCTCCAGAACTGTGAGAAAACTCTGTTGGTTAAGCTACCCAGTCTATGGTATTTTGTTATGGTGGCCAAACTAAGTCACCACCTAATTTTAACAGAGCTGTAAGAAGTCTTACTTCTTAAACTTGATCTTAGGCTGTTTTACTATTGCTCTAACCAATGATCTGGCTAATTTAAATCTCACCATTTGACTTCCATTCCCTCTTACCGAGTGGCACTAAATATTTACAAAATAATTAGACAACTCCCAAGGGTATTTTGTCTCTGAAAAACCCAAAAACCCAAACAAACAAACAAACAAAAAAACATTGAGTGACTGACTCCCAACAAGTGGTATTAGACTGGTACATGAAAAGTTTATTCATTGGCTTCTACCTGCTACACTGGATCAGGATGTTATCTTAGTAGCTGATGCCTATATTAGGATAGTGTCTGATATTGTACTGACTCCATTTTGATGCACCATTTTTCCTCTCTCAAACAAATGAAAGAAAAAAACAAAAAGAAATCTTTAGGTAAATTAGTTCAAAAACTAGGTCTTGATTTGAGACCCCAAAATTTAGCTATTAAGAGGGAATTTTGGGCTTCTTTCTCTGTCCTCAAGTCTCCTAATTTCTTGCTTTATAATGTGCCTGTAAAGTGCGAGTATATCTTAAATGTGATAGTTCACATATTGGTGGGAGAGTATGATAATACCATTAAGGCTGTAGATTTCCTTGCCTAAGAAATTCATGAGACCAGATTCATGGTGATTCAAAATAGAGCAGCCCTACTTGTTATATTATTCTCTTTAACCCTAAAGAGTCTTCTAGAGTCTTTATTATTTCTAAAATATCTGGGAAACAACTAAATTGTATACTATAGTCTCTTCACATTGGGAATTGGATTTATTCTCTTGCTTTAATTTAGGCAGTCTTTACTCTTGGCTTAGAAGTAGATTATAAACTCTGATCACAATCCTTTTCTTAGTATTTATATCTGTGTCACAGTGCTCAAGTGTGTTATCTTCAGAGTCCTAAATGATGTTATACAGCTATCTTCATGTCAAAGGATTCAGTAGATTATCATGTAACAAGGAAACCTAATATATCACTGTGTCTTATCAAATAGCAATGCACATTTGGATTGATCATGACCATAGATGATAAATGATCCATCCTATAGAATAGGTTAGAGGAAGACCAAAAGTGGGAATTGAATAACTAAAATCAACATAATTTCTTGTCTCTATATTAAACAATACTTAAACCAAACTTTCCTCTACCTGTGAATATAATTTCTTTTCTCTGAATTAACAAATGATGAGACTAGGCATAGATCTCTGTCCTTATTTAAGTAGTACTGAAACCAAGCACATGGCAGAAAAACAGAGCTCTTGTCTCTTGCTCTTCTTACAAGGATATTAATCCCATCATGAGAGCTCCACTTTCATGATCTCATTTAGACTTGACCACTGGCTACTTTTTCTGCCATGTGAGGACACAGCAAGAAGGTGGCCATCTGCCAGTCAGGAAGAGAGCTCCCACTAAACTCAACCATGCTGACACTTTGATCTTGAACTTCCCAGAATCCAAAGTTACGAGAAATAAATGTCTGCTATTTATTCCACTCAATATATGTTTTCTCTTGTTTTGTTATAGCAGCTCAAACAGACTAAGACACAAGTTATAAAAATAAAAAGATACAAGAGATATGCTAAGAAAAGAGTTAGATCCACCTCCTAATACCAGCACACTGGGGAATAAGGCTTCAACATACCAATTTAAAGGGGGGGAGGACACAAACATGCAGACCGTGACACCTTGCAAAAAAGCAGAAAAAATATGTAATATACACTCTTAACTTTTTGCAATCATTTCCTTGTAGATACAGCCTCAATAGGCATATTATTTGCACTCCCTAGAGTATCTCAAGTGGTCATTCCACTAACGCTTTTGTTCTTGTGTAACAAAGGTCTCTGTCTTTTCAGCCTCCAGTATCAATTCTTTTGCTATTGACTACCTGACCACTAATGCTACATCTGATTCCAATTTCTGTAGTAATTTGGGGATTGCCAACTGTTGACCCAAGAATTACAAAATACCAGTCGATTAACACAACACAAATATTACACTCATGTAACAGTCCAAAGCAGGCATTCTAGTTAGGGAACACCTTTTTCTACAAGGTGAATCCACATTGTGGTTCCATTATCTTCACCCTTGCCTTTCAAGATTTATATGATTGTCCAACCCAAGTTGGGAAACGTAGAAAGAGAACATAAAGAATTGTACGTGGGAGGTTTTTTATGGGTTAGGCCAAAATGGTACACATCACTTCCATTCAGATATAATTGGCTACAACTCAATCATATGGCCAAATCTGACTGTAAGGAAGCCTGGAAAATGGAGTAGAGTTGTAAGCCTAGGAAGAAAAGGAAATGAGTGTGACGAACAGCTAGCCAGTCTCTGCTACAGTTGTGCCTTTTTAAGCACACAGACTAAAATCTAGGTAAACAGACAGTATCAGGGGGTAGGCAATAGTGCCAGCAATAGAGATGGAAGAGCTCAGCCTGTGATATGGCTGGGGAAATGCTTGGCAAGAGACACCAATTATGATATGGATTAGGAAAGACATCAGGTATGATTGGAAGAGGAGAATGGACAAAGTTGATGTACAGAAGTTGTGAATGAATGCATTCCTGTTGGAGGAAACATTGCATGTAAATGTGTAGGGGCAGGAGACCGGTGTGAGGGGGCAGTGAGAGGATTGGTTTGCCTATAATAGATTTCTTTTAGAGATCAAAAAAAATTTAAAGATGACTAGGGAGGTTGGAATGGAGCACAGCTCCTTTAATGCTGCTCACACTAAAAAGTAGAGCCATTAAGTAGTATTGACCATTTGGAGTCATTGTCTACTTACAATTTTATTCTCTCTATGCCTGTGGCATATATTTCAGCATCTGGTGTTTTCATTTAGGTAGAAGAGAGTCTGTGTGAAGAAGAGATACACAGAATCTGAAAAGAGGATAGATTGGGAATGACCTATTATGCATTCATTATGTTCTTCCAATGTCAGCAGGAGTTTTCTGGGTCGCTGGTAGTTGGGAGCATAATGGCTGGAAGATTGAGTCCTAATTACTAAGACTAGCCTTGCAGAGGCTCTGCTAAGTACAACTTTGTTGGAACATAATATCTTTGTCTGAGGTGATTAGACATTACAGTTAGGTCATGTAAAAATGCACAGGTAAAACTCTAATTTTCTCTGTTCAATCAATGTAATTCTAGTAGATAATGCGCCTGATTTTAAAAAATAAGACATTGATAATAAAATCTTTCAAAAGATATGGTCTTTTTAAAACAAGAAGAGAGTCAACTCATAATGTCCTAGTGTGCACATATGGCTTCATCATAATAAAAAAGTTAATTGTATATTTTTGTATTCAGGTAACTTGAAATGTACTTCAAAGAAACACAGTGAGCTGTGTAGGAAGGATGAAGAGGACAGAAATAACAGGATTCAATCCTGCATCAGCCTAGTGATTATTTTTCTACCTAGTGTTTTGATGGGAAAAATAATCATGACTGCCAAATTTAACCTTTTCTAGAATTGTTGACAGTGAACTCAAATTTGAAATACTTTATTTGTATCATTATAAAATTTTAATAGGAGTGTTGACATTTTTGATTGCTCAAAGATGCCCTTCAGTAATTGTGTCTTGTGTGTGAAATGTCTATTCCACATAATGGACAGTCTTCACTCACGATTCACCATATATTAGCTAAGTAGTATGTGGAAAGAAGTATCTTAAGAATTTGAAAAGAACATCTGATTTCTTTCTCTTTTTATGTTAGTGTTATTATTGATGAGTAGAATAACCATATAATTCATCAACTTAATTGGGACACTTTGGAAAGTGAAAGTGGTACTATTTAATAATTACTTTGGGCTGGGGCACCTGGGTGTTTCCGTCGATTGAGCTTCCGACTTCAGCTCAGGTCATGATCTCACAGTCCATGAGTTTAAGCCCCGCGTTGGGCTCTGTGCTGACAGCTTGGAGCCTGGAGCCTGCTTTGGATTCTGTGTCTCCCTCTCTCTCTGACCCTCCCCCATTCATGCTCTGTCTCTCTCTGTCTCAAAAATAAATAAACATTAATTTTTTTAAAAAAATAATTACTTTGGGCTGATAGGTATTAACTAGGACATATGGTACCTACTGATAAATCTACATGGATAAATGAAATTGGTGAAGAAGTTGAAAAAAATCAGGCCTTAGTTTAAGTTAGCATTTACCAAACACTCCTATGGGCAGAGACTACTAAGTGATGCATATCCATTATCTCATTTAATTCACCCTCTCACGTGAAGTATTATTATTATTATAGCCATATTCTAAATAAGGAAAATATGGTGTACAGAGGTTAAATAACTTCTCCAAGATTCCACACCTAGGAGGTGGCAAAGGCCGATTCAAAATTTTATGTATTTATATAAATTACAGAAAATAATACTAGGGTAGTTTGACAGTAAAGATATAAATGACCCCAAATTCTATTATATCTCTAGTATCGCTATTGTAATCTTTAAAATTTTATTTGTGGCCCATTTTCATGTGTGCTGTTTTTTTCAAAGGACTTAAGAAAATGTTACTGGAGTAATAACACATATAATTAAATACATTTAAATAGTACCAAAAATCATAAATGAAAACCAAAAGGAAGTATCACTACTCAACCTTCATACCTTGAGTTTTACATTACAGAAATAATAATTTTTAATAATTTTAGTTTTTGCTTCTTCTAGAGGTTATCTCAATAACTTTATAATGTGCTCATTTACCATTTTGTGATTAATAATCTTTACACAGAATCTTATGAGTCCCTGCGATGAAATGTAAGGTATTATTTTCCTATTTTCATTTTCCTCTCAATTTATAATAACAATATGATTTTAGTTTATGCCATTGATTACTTGTACAACTTTTGATAGCAAGTATGTATTTTCTGAATGTAAGAATGAACTATGATCTTTGCAAAATTGAAAAAATCAGTAGAAGTAGGTAGAAGGAAAAAAGATCCCCTGAAATCCCACCTGATTGTCAGACCTTACATTAACATATGAAGGGCCATATTACATGTAATTGCTTTGTTAATACATTAGCTTATACATAGTCAAATTAAAAAAAAAAGTACTTAAATGCTTATTTTTACATAATTAGGATTATAAGTGCCCTAGGTTGGGTTCCCCAGAAAACAGACTCTGAGAAGGGGATTTGTATGCAAGAAATTAATTGGACACAGTAAGAAGGAGTAGGGAAAGAAAGGTGGGGCAATGGGAGAAATTCAACTGCTATGTGTACACCACAAACATTTCAACCAATTCAGTGGGGAGCTCTGGAGCACCCTGTTATCACATGTTGAAAAAAAAGAGCTAGGTCTTTTACCCCCATATCAACTAGCCACTGAGTACTGGACTAGCCTCTCTCAGGAAGAGATATGACCTTATAAAGGAAAACACTATTTTATTTGCCTGCTATTCTCACCACTTCTGACACCAAATGGGCTTTTCCCACACCAGGTGATTTTTTAATTCTCAGTGGGCACTGATTGGGTATCCTCCAATTTAACTCATGTTGACACTAACTGTCTAGAGTTAGTACAGAACCCACAGGTTAAGGGCTCAGTCCTGCAAGACTGCTCCCCACTTTAGGTGCCAGTTGTGACTCTGGCTTTTGACAGACCAGCTACAAACTGGAAGTTCCCATGACCATCTTCTTCTGTTGGGTAATTGGTTAGAATGGCTCACAGAACTTAGGAAAGTGTTTTCTTTACTGTTACCCATAAAGGATACAACTCAAGAGCAGCCACGTGGACAAGATGCATAGAGTAAGGGTTGGGCAAGGGTCACCGAGCTTCCAGGCCTTCTCAGGGTCTGAATTCTACCGACACCTCCATGTGTTCACCAACCTGGAAGCTCTCTAGACCCCTTTGGTTAGTATTTTTTTATGGAGGTTCCATTATGGAAGCATCATTGACTAGATAATTGGCCATTGGTGATTGAAACCAGATTCTCTCCCTTCCCTAGAGAATGGGCAGTGGAGTCTGACCCACCTAAATATAGAAGTAAACTGAATCAAGCACAAGACTGTGAAAAAAAATGAGTTCATTCTGGAATAGGTGATGAATTGTAATTTGAGACATGCAAACTATAGCAAGCTATAGACAAATCCATTGTAGGTTTGGGGTAGCTGTATTCATGGGCAGAGAATGTAAAAAACAGAGAATTCAGTTAGAATCTGTTAAAATAAAAAGCAGACCAGGGCACCTGCGTGGCTCAGTTGATTAAGTGTCCAACTTTGGCTCAAGTCACGATCTCACCTTTCATGGGTCTGAGTCCCATGAAAGGCTCTATGCTGACAGCTCATAGCCTGGAGCCTGCTTCAGATTCTGTGTCTCCCTCTCTCTCTGCCTTTCCCCCACTCATACTCTGCCTCTCAAAAATAAACAAACATTAAAAAACAAACAACAAACAAACAAACAAAACAGATCAGCTTTGAAAATTCCTCAAGCAGAAAAAAACAGTCCAGTCATACAAAACTCCATTCAACTTCTTTCATGAAACCAACCCAGTCTGGGTCGTTCCTTGTTCATGCCTTTGGACACCGTATGTAAATCTTCCCAAGGTTGATATGAGACAATTCCTGACCAACTCCCTATCACTTAAGAAAATCCCAATATTATCAGTTTTCTGTAAATCAGGCATTTATGGGAAATCAATCTCAGTCCTTAAGTTTTGTTTTTCTGAGGGTACATGCATGAGATTTTACATTTTGTATCTTCTGGTTCCATTTTAGATAGAAATTCTCTTAGGCTGACAGTTTCAAGCTTCTAATCATGGCTGGGTCTTTCTAGTGACCAGCCTCTGTCCTAAAGTTTTCCAGGAATCTCCCCAAGAGTCACCTTATTAAAACAAAAGACAGTCTTATCAGGAAAATGTCAAGGAATTTAGGAACTCTGTGTCAGGAATAGGGGTCGAAGACCAATTATTAGAACAAAAGATACTCCTAGCACTCCCATCACTCAGGAAATTACAAGGGTTTTAGGAGCTCTGTTCTGGGAACCAGGGACAAGGCCCAAATATACAGTCCTTATCGTGTTACAATTTTACATCCGGGGTAAAGCCGTTCTTTCCTGCCAATGACAATTTCTGGGAAAAGAATTAGTTGTGAGGTCTGCACTAACTCCAGGCAGTGAGTGTTAGCAGGAGTTAAATTGGAGGATGCCCAATCAATATTCATGGTAGGCATGGCAGGTAAGACTTACATATCATCTAAATATCAGGACACCTGGATATTTTTAAGACATCTCCCATCTATTTCTTTGGTCTCAGAATTAATTTTGTGCCCTTGCTGAAAAAAGGCTACATTATTTATGTGAGAACAAAATGAGCGTGCTAATTCTAAACTTCTGAGTATGTATTTGTGTGTGGGTGAATGTATGTACATGTGTGACAAATAAGGGAAAAGACACTGTGAGGTTGCCCAGTATTGGTAAAATAGAAAATTTAAAAATATTTTCCATATACATACTGTATATAAGGGTAAAATTAAAATCTTTCAAAATAAGCATTTCTTTTTTCATTTAGCTTTTGCACATCTATAAGGAAAAGAGCAGAGCTGAAACCTACAGAACAGTTAGCATGGCATATGTACATAGTCATTCATGCTGCTGGTGAATTCTGACTAGCTGAGTAGGATGCCAATAGCAACGTAGACATTATCATAGATGCTCCTTGAAACACTAACTGTGACGTCGGAGAGGGTTGAGAAAATTTAATTGGGAAAATTTACTGTAAATGAGGATGAGTTCAGTAAATATTTGAGGTTGAAATTAATATATTTAGAATATATATAATTCCATACTAATTAGAATGAATAATTTTGTCCTCTGTCCAGAAGCAACCATTTTATCCCAGTTAATTTTGGTTGATTTTTTTTGTTAGTGTACTTTAACGATACCTAAAACACTGTTTACAATTTACATGAGACTTTGCAGCTATGACTTATTGTTCTCTAGAACTATATATATTTTTAACCTTTCATTATAGGATAGTACCTTATAAAGATCTCTATCACACTAGTTTTTAACTTTAATAGTTTGTTTTTACTTGACCTCCTCCACATGGGTTAATCATGTAAGTCTTTCTATTTCACACATGCCTGGAGTTAGCTGCACTCCATAAATTTGTGAGTCCTACTTCTTTGTACCTGTATCTTGACCTTTGATATAAGTTAATATATCATAAAAGTCTACAGGTTTGATTTAATTTTATTTTCTTTAAGGTTGTATCTTGTATTATTTTATTAGGGCCCCCATAACATAGTACTACAGACTGGGTGGCTTAAACAACAGAAATTTATTTTCTCATAGTTCTGGAAGCTAGAAGTCAGAGATCAAGGTATCAAAAGTCTTGGTTTCTTCTGAGACTTCTCTCTTTGGCTTGTAGATGGTTGCCTTGTCCCGGTTTCTTCACAAGGTCTTTTCTCTGTGAATATCTACCTCCTGATTGCCTCTTCTTATAATCCAACCAGTCATGTTGGATTAGTGCCTGCCCTAATGACCTTACTTGAACTTTACTACTTTAAAGGCATTCCAAATACAATCTTGTATCTCCAAATACAGTTACATTCTGAGGTACTGAGGTTAGGACTTCAACATATGAGTTTTGGGGGATACAATTTATCCCATATCAATCTTACTAACATCTATTAGCAAACTTTTAGTTACCTGCAATTAAAAACAAATCACCTGGTTTTTGTCACAAGGGTTTTTAAATTTTGTTTTGTTTTGTTTTTGTTTTTGTTGTTGTTTTAGTAAAAAACATTAATAAAAACCTCCTCTGGTTAGAAAAAAGCACACTACATTTAGTATATGCAGTAGTAATTTCACTCTCTATCCAATTTTTCCTATCTTCACCTGTATCCCATAAATTGATAAGACTGTTTCTTTATTGTTAATATCTGGGAATATAAATCTATAAATGTTACATTCGAAAAATATGATTAGGGGAGTTGAGCTTTTAGGAGTAAAAATTATAATAATCATTATCATGAATAAGCAGAGGAAGATGTTTAATAAACTATTTGCTTGTGTGGTTGTATAAACATTTACTTCAATTTTTCAAATATTTTGGTTTACTGAAAATTACTTAATATGATTTATCAGGATTGCTAAATAAAGAAAAATGCAAGAAAGAAAGTATTTTTTTAATGTGTATTTATTTTTGAGAGAGAGAGAGACAAAGTGTGAGCAGGGAGGTGCAGAGAGAGAGGGAGACACAGAATCTGAAGAGGCTCCAGGCTCTGAGCTGTCAGCACAGAGCCCAATGCGGGGCTCGAACTCACAGAGTGGGAGATCATGACCTGAACCAAGGTTGGATGCTTAACTGGTTGATCCACCCAGGCACCCCCAAAAGAAAGTATTTAAAGTACATTTACTGCTAATTTGAAAGTAATTTCATGATTTTTTAAATACCTTAAAAGGCAGTTCAAGATCTTGCTTTGATTCAATGGTAACATTATGAACAATAGCTGTTTTTGCATTAAAAAATATTTTACTTTATTTTAGAGACAGCATGAGCAGGGGAGTGGGGCAGAGGGGCAGAGGGATAGAGAGAGAGAGAGAGCATGCAAGAGAGAGAGAGAGAGAGAGAGAGAGAGAGAGAGAGAGAGATTCTTAAGCGGGCTCCATACTCAGCACAGAGATTGATGTGGGGCTTAATCCCATGACCCTGGGATCATGACCTGAGCCCAGATCTGGAATCAGATGCTCAACCAACTAAGCCATCCAGATGTCCCTGTTTTTGTTTTTTAATACATGAAACAATGACATCTATTGTTTATTGAATATTTTACATATATAATATCATTTGGTATAGAGAAGAAGTATTTGAGGTGGGCACTATATCCTCTATTTTACACAGAAGAAAACGGGGTCTCATTTAAAAATTTAGGAAGACAAAGCTAGGCAAATTACAAAGCTAGGAGGTGACAGAACTGGGATTCCAAACAAAGTTACTTCATCTTCAAAGTCTGTTCCCTTAACCATTATACTGAAGTATGGTTATTAGAATTTGCCAGATATTGTAAAGAGAAGTTCCAAGGACTTGTAGGTCAAATATGGGATAATATAGAAGCCTGCTAGTGCAGTATCATGTGGTAAGGTCAGAATACAGCAATATAGAATGAGGCATGACTAGCATAGATTAAGGTATAGACACTCAGGGTGTTTGAGTTAGGATATAGACTGAGGAGACATGCCATGTTTCTGATCCTGATTAATGTTTTGTTGCATCAAAGAAATTGTGAAAGTAGTTATAATAACAATCAAATGATTGAGAATAGTGTTTCCAACCCATAGCTGTTGTAAGCAAATTATTTTAATTTTCTACATTGACACTTGGAGTGAAAACATCATGAGAAGAGTGAAAAATGAGACTGAGAGTCATGCAATTTCTGTCAACTCCTAGCAGTTGAGAAACACTAATTGAGAAAAAAGAACAATGGAGTTTCATTTGTATCCAATCAGAGTGGAACACGTTGTGGTTGCTCTGGACCCCCCGCCCCTTACCCCTAGGTTGAAGGTGGCTTTTATTTTCTCTCTTGGGTGAGGAGAGGGAAGGGGGCTTTCTCAAGCAAACCTACTGAGGAAGGATTAAGTGCACCTCCTGATGATGGGACTGGAAGAGCCAGACAATCATTCAGAAGGGATCCTCTGCATCCACTTCCTGTCCCTCGACTGTTTGAATGGAGCATATTATCTATATGTATTTATTTTGCAAGCTCACTAATGTTTGAGACTTGAAATAAGATTAGCATCAAGGAACAGAGTAGCAGCATTATCTACAAGTAAGCCACATGTCCAGGAACTTCTCTGTGCAAGGGTAGAGTGGAATCCAGGCTGGATGAGGGAGCCACCAAAAACACCATGATCACTTACTGAAGGAAGCTTTAGATGGGTGTATTACCTGGGGGTTGCTGGTGGGGGACCAGCCAGAAAGAGTGGCATCACTCAAGAACAAGACATCTTATCCAATCAGAGTTGCCACGTACTGGATAAGGGGGGGACTTAATTAGGGACCGCACACTGACATTTCCATCTTCACACACCCTCTGATGTCTTTTGTTTTATATATGATTGCTTTATTTGTTATACAAAATACCCTTCATTTAAAAAATGTTTATTTATTTATTTAGATGGGGGTAAGGGTGGAGAGAGATTCCCAAGCAGGCTCCACGCTATCAGCATGAACTGTGAGATCATGACCTGAGCAGAAACTAAGAGTCGGATGCTTAACTGATTGAGCCACCCAGGTGCCCCTGTAAACATGAAGTTACCCTTCATTTTTATTTGGAGCAAACCTTACAGTGGTTTTGTAATTGAAAAGACCTGTCTGCATGTTTTTGGCTTGCTCTTTTCTTTCTCTCTCTCACTCTTCCTTTTTTGTTCTTTCTTACAATATTCTACTCTGGTATTTCCGTTATATTTTCTAAATTTAGCATTCTACAAAACATACTAGATTTCCTTTCCTTTGGTTCTTGCCATTTGTCTCCTTCTCTGAACAACTTTTAGGCCTTCAAACTTCTATATATTTTATATGTTATTGCCTCTTTACATCATCTGTTAATTATCTTTTAATGGTAAAATATCTTATACAAAAGATATAAAGTTCTTGCTTCAGCACTTTCTCTCATAAAAAAGTTAACTTTCTCCCCCTTTGTTCCTTTCCTTGAAATATCCCTCAAAAAAAGGACTTTTATGTCACAGTTCCCTCATTCTCTATGGATACTCTGCAGTTGTTGATGTGTTAATAATCAAGCCAGGCTCCTTAGGGCAAAAGAATTTTCTTCTTCTTGGTAATGTTTTATTTATTAAACAATACAGCAAGCAATAAAGGAACCAAAGAAACATCACACAGTAATTAAAATTTGTTTTCTAACATGTTTATCATTTTATATATGTATAATATAACAAATGATCAAGAAATTATTGTTTTACATATCTCTCTGTATATACATGCAAATTAAATAAACAACTACCAAGAAATTGCACAATGTTTCATTAAGAAGTTATCTAAACTATAATATCACAACCCACTAAAATCATTTTTTTTTTGGTTTCACAACCAAATAATTAAAATTGTATATAAAAACCACATGGTTGCTGTCTCTAGCACTGTCATTAAAATATAGTTCCATTCTTGTAAAGCTTAAGGCATTGACTGTTACAATACATTTGCTATTATCCATCACCCAAATATTCCCCCCACCCTTCTACAGCTTCTATTCCTTTCTTATCAGGCCTATCCTTATCTTGGGTAATTTTACCATTTGTTTATATCTATTGCTTATTTTCAGATTCTTACTATGAATTTAAGAGATTCATTTAAGATAATGTTTGGAGATGAAATAGTAATGCATATCAAAACATACAGATGCTGTTATGATAGCTGCTACATGTTTTTTTTTATTGTGCTAAAAAACACAATATAAGATTTATCATCTTAGCCGTTTTTAAGTATACACTAGTGTTAAGTATATTCACATTACAGTGTAATGGATCTCCAGAAATTTTTTATCTTACAAAATGGAAACCCTATGCCCATTAGAAAGCAAGTCTCATTTCCCCATTCCCTAAGCCCCTGGCAATCACCAATATATTTTCTGTTTCTGGGAATTGGACTACTTTAGATACCCCATGTGAGCAGAATCATACAGTATTTTTCTCTTTTGTGACTGGCTAATTTCATTTAGCACAGTGTCCTCAAGATTCATTCTTGTTATAGCATGTGACAGGGTTTACTTCCTTTTTTTTTTTTTTTAAAGATTTATTTATTTTTGAGAGAGAGAGAGAGAACATAAGTAGAGAAGGGGCAGAGAGAGATGGGGACAGAAGATCTGAAGTGGGCTCTTCGCTGACAGCAGCGAGCCTGATGTGAGGCTCAAACTCACGAGCCATGAGATCATGACCTGAGCTGAAGTTGGATGTTCAACGAACTGAGCCACCTAAGTGCCCAGGGTTTACTTCCTTTTTAAAGCTAGATAATATTCCATGGTATGTATATACCACATTTCATTTATCCGTTCATTCATTGATGGGCATTTGGGTTGCTTCCACCTCCTGGTTATTTTATTTTATTATTTTTAAAGTTTATATATTTATTTTTGAGAGAGAGAGAGAGCATGAGAGTATGAGTGGGGGGGTGGGCAGAGACAGAGGGAGAGAGAATCCCAAGCAGGCTCAACACTGACAGTGTGACCCGATGTGGGGTTTGAACTCCTAAACCGTGAGATCGTGACCTGAGTCCAGCCGGATGCTTAACTGACCATGCCACTCAGGCGCCCTGGGTATTTTAAATAACACTGTTATGAACATGGATATATAGATACCTCTTTGGAAAATTTCTCTCAGTTGTTTTGGAATTATACCTAGTAGTGGAATTGCTGGATCAGATGGTAGTCCTATTTTTAATTTTGTGGGGAACCACAATACTGTTTTGCACAACAGTATGCCATTTTACATTCCCACTGACAGTCCACATGGGTTCCCTTTTAGCCACATCCTCACAAATGATATTTTATACTATATATATTCTTTTTTTAAAAGTTTATTTATTTTGAGAGATTGAGAGTGTGTGAGAATGAGTGGGGAGGAGTAGAGAGAGAAGGAGAGAGAGAATCCCAATCAGGTTCCACACTGAGCATGGAGCCTGATGCAGGGCATGATCTCACAGTTTGGGAGATCATGACCTGTGCTGAGATCAAGAGCTGGACACTTTACCTACTGAGCCACCCACACACCCCTCTGCTACATATATCCTTAAATGAGGATTTACAACATGTGATACCTTCTCCAGGGATTATCAAAAAGGTAACATGCCAACTAAACTGTTTGAAACACTCTAGGTATCAGAAATTTAATCTTTTTCCTTACTAGTGAAAGGACAGTGCTATTTCATATATGGGTAAAGCATAAATGATGTTTTATGATCTTAAGAGACTTAGATGCCCTTGTGTATTCAGTTAAAAATCTGGTCCATGAGACATTAACATTCTGTGTCTGTAATTTTATAAGAATAATAATTGTAATAAGAAATTTCAACAATTTTATAAGGGTTTTGATTTTCTGTGTCCGCAAATATTATAAGAGCAGAAGGGTGACTAAAAACTTTATTTAGAAACATTCTTGAAGATTATCCTAGGTTAGATGCTGAAAATCTCATGCAACAACTAATATTTGAGTGTGGGGGGGATGTTTTAGAAAACTCTTGCCCATACCTAAGACGATTAGTGAAGTCGGAAACAATAAATTGAACACATTCTCCCTATTCTGAGGCAACTCTTTAAAGTGAAATAAATAGTCATGGCAGCTTATCCTGACCTGTTTCCTTTATGTGTCCAAGATTTCTTTGTTCAATGCCAGAAGAAAAGAAAAGAAAAGTTTAACGCTCGTGATTAATGGCTATGCTGTATGAAGTTGCACAGCATAATTTATGGGGTACCTTCTCATGCGAGCACCTCAAGGCTTTGTGTAATAAAATAAAAAGGCATATAAACACAGAACTCATCCATAAATTAAAAATCCAATATTCAGTGTTATAGTAGTTGAAACAAGAGTACAAATATCTCTTCAACACCCAAATATAAGTTTTTATTTAACCAAAAATTTCCATCCCTATCATAGGTCTTATCTAGTACCTTAAATTTTTATTTTTATCTTGAGTTTCTCTTGAATTTTCCTCATATTACAGTACTGAACTCATTATATAGTCTTAGCATTTGAAGCTTATCAAAAACAAAATAGAACAAGTGTATTTAGCCCATATAGAAATACAAATTTGATATTAGAGAGTGTTCTTCATTTTGCGTTGCCATAACTTGAAGTATTTGTAGGTATACAGGAAAGAATTTATGGATTTTGATTTTTAAATATTCTTTTGTCTCTAGTGTAATGGCTTTGGATCTAATCGTAATCTTATTATACCACTTTGCTTTTGTATAGCAATGCATGCTTTTACAGACTCTTTCACATTAATTTTAGCTTTGCATCATCACACTTATTCTATGAAGAAGGAAGGGCAAGTATCATTACAGTTCCATTAATAGATAAGGAAATGAAGTCAGAGGACGATTCCATGACCTGCTCAATGTCACTCAGTAATTTAGTGGCAAAAGCAGAGAGCTGGAGTTCTGACACAGATTATGTCTCCTTGTACAACGTGGATCTAGAGCATCAGATGTGACCAATTCAAAGGAATAATTCCCAATCATACTGATAGGGAAGTACATTATTTCTCATATTCTGAAGTAATCTCTTTAAATCACTTCCCCATTGTTATCAAGGGCAGATGGTCTGTCATAATCATTTTAAGCACTTTTTTTTTTTTTTTTTTTTGGTGTCCAGCTTTATGGTGTGGATGAAGACAAAAACAGCACCTGTCTTCTTTGGTGCTATGGCCTTTGCACATTGGGGTCTTACATACTGCCAGGAGTTGGGAAAAAGAAGGATAGCAAAGCATAAAGATATGGTCTTTGCTTATTTGGAGATGAACCCATTCCAATAACAACCTGTGTTACAAGTGTCTATTTCACTGACTAGGGGGCCACTTATTCAGACTTAATAAACAGGCCATTTCTTAGAGCCAGCATTGTATTTTTCATTCAATATCAGGTATATCACAGATTGGAATTGAGCAGTTGGGAATGGGAAAGACATGACTGCACAGCTTCTATATGTCCATCACTGCGCTTACTAGGGTCACCAGTGACATTATATTGTGAAATCTACTGGCAAATTCTCAGCCCTCCTTTTACTCAATTTATCAGCGCATTTTACACAGTTGATTGCTCCAGCTTCCTTGGAAATTTTTCTTCCGTTTGGCTTCCAGGATACTATTATCTCTTGGTTATCTTTCTATCTCAATTTCCTTTGGTAGAGTCTGTTCATTTTTCTGATCTCGAATCATTACAATGTCTTGGGGTTCAAACTTTAAATTCTATTCTGCTCTTTCAACAGTATTTTCTTAGGTGACACCTTCTAGCCCTGTGGGAAGAATCATCATTTGTATGTGGTCATTTCTAAACTTTTGTCTCTAGACGGGCACCTTCCCTGGAAAATATAAGATGCTCAATAATTAAGTTGTGGAATAAAAAGAAATAAAAGGTAAATTTGACATAAAATATGCCAATATGGTCAAATCATCAAATTTTAGAAAGCAGTAGACTCACCATCTGAAGAAAAACAGACTCCCCTGAAAAAACAACAGATTAAGAAATAGAAGGATATGGAAAATTAAGTCAATTTAATACCAGTTGGTGAATATAAGATGCCAAAAAAGTGAATAGTTGATATTTTGCCAAACTTTGGGTCATAGAAGTATATGATGCAAACTGTAACATGGAAAAAAATAAACTAGCATTATGATTGTCATCAACAAAAGATTGTACAGGAGCTTGCCATGTTTGACCAGGACGCCAAATCATTCTCCATCATATAAAAGTGGCAAAGCAAGAACTGAATGTACAAACTAACTTGTACTGTGTGGTGGTAGCACTATGGTATTACCTAGGGGGAAAGCTTCTCCTCAGTAGTGGGTGGAAATCCAGGATAGAGTTAAGAAAAGGACCCTAAAAGGAAAAGGTCTGGGGTATGTAAAACCTGTGAACTCAAACGTGCTTGAGAATTTGGGAGTACTCCTACAGACCCAGTCATCAGTGATACAGATGCACTTCTCCAGCATCACTATCGCCACAAGGACTTGTTGTCGGGTGAGCAAGTAGGGGCAGAACTCACTCCAAGCAGTGTTTCCACCTATGACATGTGAGACCAGCTAGAGGAGCAAATAGAGATGGTAGCTATCAACAGAAATAGTTGACGGACTGAGAGAATGGATTCGAAGAGTAGCAGGGAACAGGCCTGAGGGGGAGAAAGCTCTGCCACAGGGTATTTCATTGGGTGGAGGCAGAAAGTCCTGAGGAAACTTCATCAGGCCCCTTGAGATCCAAAAGGATCCTAGGAGCAGATATTTTCCTGAGTGAGTGTTGTTCACGTGGTCCAAGAAGCAACAGAAGTGGGGGACTCTGGACATGCCACAGGGACATTGGTGTTGTCTCTATGACCAGAGACTGAGAAGGAAAGCAAATGTTGCAGGGTACGCTAACACACTAACAGGGGGGCATAGTCGGAGCTGGTTTATCTTACCACAGGCCAACCTCTGTTAGGTAGATCACCAACTCTGAAGGCTTTATAAACCAATTTGCAAAACTAGGTTGGTCACCTACAGTCTGAGGTTTTTACATGTGGTTTTGGTTTCAGCTCTGCTTCTTCTCCATGACATTATTTGTCAAATTTATTTTTCCCCGGCGCCTGTGTGGCTCAGTCAGTTGGACATCTGACTTCGGCTCAGGTCATAATCTCCAGGTTCGTGAAATCGAGCCCCACATCGGGCTTGCTATTGTCAGCCTGTCAGTGCAGAGCACGCTTTGGATCCTCTGTCCCCCTCCCTTTGCCCCAACCCCACTTGCGCTCTCCTAAGGATAAAGTAAATATTTTAAAGAAAAAAATTATTTTTCTTTGGTACCCTCAAATAAGCTGGCTAATCTTTTACCTGGTCTTAGTGTACACAATGCTTCCTGCCTTTCCTTGTAGAGAGGAGAGATAGACCTCAAGATAGTTCCCAAAGAAGACAAGCATATTCTCTGGGCACAAGTCCTCTTCCTGTTTCCTCCCCCAATATTCTCTGAAAACTAGCGTCACTATCACCCCCTGGTTATATTTGGAAATCAATCTATTGATTGCAGTTGTGCTTGAAGGAGTTTTCAAGGTCCTTTTAAGGAGCTTTCATTACAGGGAGAACACAGCAGGGGCAAAGAATATGAGCTGATCTTAAAGGCCGCTGCCACTTTTTGAAGTAATAAAGTGTGCAAGGTCATGTATTCTAGGTCATTCATTTATTGATTTATCAGTCAGTACCTTTTATATTTCTTATAGCATTTTGACACACTATGAAATGTGTGCTGAAGCAGTTTGCATTTATGGTCATTCTCATAGAATTACAAATTGGCATTTATTTCATTCTCACTGGGCTGTGGGGACACATGTGTACATCATGTTAATGCATTTTCATTCTCCATTTCAAAAGGAAACATATCCTTCTATTTGGACCTATGGTTTCTAGGTAGGGTAGTCTTTTTCTTCCTGAGCCCTTGTCTGTATTTCTGCCATTAATTTCCTTTAAAATTCTACTTCATTGGATCCCCAAATTTGCTGCTCATTGCAGCAAATCACCTGAAGATCTTTAGTAATTCCCAACGCCTGGCTCCCATTCTCTAGCATTCCGATTTCCTTGGTAGGGGGTGGGATCTGAGCAGTGGGAGTTTTAAAGGTGATTCTAATAATTAGCTGCAAATGTTGGGAACGACCATTCTACTTCTTTGTCTTCTAAGGGCCAGATATAAATAATTGGCTATAAAAAGCCAGCGTTTCTTAACTTTGTTAGGGAAACATTATTTTCGGTAGATTATCACAGCTCCGTGCAGGAGTTGCTGAAATTAGGGTGGTTGATCTAAGTAATGATCGATTCATCCACTGACTCACCTGGAATTGGTATAATCCTGGGTTGAGCCTTATAAATAGCATGGGTCACCCAGGAAACGCTGTGCTCTCCCGATGTGATACTATGTTGTTTGTCCATGAGGAAGGAGCCACTAACTCTCCTTGGTTTAGAGCTTACTTGGAGCTTTCAAGGTACTGTAAGATTAATTCCCATTCATGTGCCATACTCAAAAATTGGTTTTCAGGTGCTCTGAAATGACTTAGCATGAAAATGACAAAGCTTTACAACATTTAAACTTTGTTAGCAGCTTCCAGAAAACAAAAGCCTCAGGGGAGCCCTGTTTATTTGAGACATTATTTGGAAATTAGATGTTATATTGACAATTTGCTGAAGCCTTTTTCAATTTGCTGAAGCACCCCAAATTTTCCTGCTTAAATTCGTTGCTTTCTTTATGCCTACTCTTTAATCTTAAAACCCCCAAAATGGAACTCTAGGACTTGATTGTTTTAATGAGCCTGGGCTGATATTGTCAGCAGAGCCTGAAAGACTTCTGTTAAGTTCCACTATTGATTTGTCAGAATAGGTTTTTAATTGTAATTTAAGTTTTGATTGGGTGAGAATTCAAATTGATTGATGTGTGGAGAAAGTTATTAAATCAAACATATAGAAATTCCTCTGAGAGGTGTAATGCTGTCTATCGTTCTCTGTGCCAAACATGCCTGAAAAATGTACCCCATTTCTTTTACATGCTGCACAAAGCAGCCATTGTTTGGAAGAACCAAGACAAAAGGTATGTGAATAAGAAAAAGGATTTTTCTTTTAACACTAATTAATTCACACATTCCCTTGAACTGGAGTGCATCCCTTTTGTGGTCTGAATTAATTCTCCTTTGGGGGAAAAATGTTACTGTTTTATTTTAAGACTAGAAAAATGGCCAAGAAAGTTCAAAACAATTAGAGTGGATGTCTAAATGAGTAAGAAGTTAATTCTTTGTCTTTCTTGGGAAAATAACGTGTGCCAAGTTAGGAAAAATAAATGACTGATGTTACTTCAGAGAAGATAAATTAAATTGCCTCCCAGTAAGTCACCTTCCAGAATGCCTAACCTGATAAGGGTTTGGTAAGAAGAGAGGTACATCTGGACTATCCAAAACCCTATTATACCTCGTCTGGCTCTTTGCCACACTTATTTTTAGAAGATATTCCCCACATTAGCAGGAAATGCTTGAATGAAAGGGAAAAAATGATTTCAACTCAGTTGCTATTTGAAATTAGTAATTCCATTATTTTTGTATCTTTAAATATCAATTCTGTTTCTTTTATCATGGACCAGTTAACTCTCCAGAGTAAATCTTAATTTCTAACCCATGAATTTTAAGAATTGTCTTAAACCTCATCGTCCAAGTGTTTGGTGATATTGAATTGTTAAAATGGAAGAGCACTTTCTATGTCATCAAATTTTAATACCTGCCACTCCCATTTTAAATTATAAATTTTATCTTGAAAAAAATTATGGGTGCTTGGGTGGCTCAGTTAAGTGTCTAACTCCTGATTTTGGCTCGGGTCATGATCTCCTAGTTCATGAGATCAAGCCCTGTGTTGGGCTCTAGGCTGACAGCACAGAGCTTGCTTGGGATTCTCTCTCTCCCTCTCTCTTTGCCCCTCTCTCCTCTCAAAATAAATAAACTCTTAAAAATATTTAAAAATAAAATTAAAAACTTTGACATGAAGTGATAAACCATCTAAAAATGACAAATTGACTCCAGAATTTGACTCTCTTCTTTTATAACTATTTAAAAGTATTGAATGAGACCACACTTGGAGCAAAAAATTGAGGTAAAATAAAACATTCTTAGGCTATTCACAAAAAGAAATATTCAAAAGGGTTGAATATTTCTGTATATCAGGTACATGTATGTGTGAGTATACTTAAGTATATATATACAAATTAGTGTGTATATACTAGGAAAATACATGTATAGTTTGCTATGGCTGCTGTAACAAAATATCACAAACCGAATAGCTTTAAACAATAGAAACTTAATTGTTTGAATATTTTGGGGGCTGGAGTCTGAGATCAAGGTGTTGGCAGAGTTGGTTCCTTTTGAGGGCTATGAGGGAGAGTCTGTTGTGGGCATGTGTCCTAGCTTCTGGTGCTTTGCTAGTATTTTGGCGTTCCTTGGCTTATGGGAGCATTATTTCATCTCGCTGTCTTCTTCACAAGGCATTCTCCCTGCGTGTGTATCTGTCTCTAGGTCTAAATGCCCCTCCTTTCTTGCTCATCCCAACAAGTACCCTCCTCAGTGCCCATCACCCATTTTCTCTTCTCCCCCACCACCCCACCTACCCTCAGTGCCCCTCCTTTTTATAAGGACAACTATCCTAGTGCATTAGGGCCTTCCCTAATGACCTAATTTTAACCTGATTATCTCTGGACAAAAGTCAGGCTCAGAACCATGGCTAGAAACGTTTGAGTAGGTGAGGAGGGTCATCTCAAGGTAGTTTGCCCCATGCATACATTTAGCAGAAGCTGACCCAAACTACAGGAGTTGAACCATAAATGAAGATTGGACCTTTGACTATTACACAGGATTGAAACATTTTTTAGTGCTGGTAGGAGAGTATTTTATAACTAGATGTGACCAGAAGGCTTAAAAAATTTCCCAAGATTAACTGGAATATTTTGAAGTAGGGCCAAGATCTTCTCAAAGAGTATAGTGAAAGAAGTCCAAATACCGACTTTAAAGGTAGAATGAGGTATGGGGCACTTGGGTGGCTCAGTCGGTTGAGCGCCTGACTCTTGATATCAGCTCAGGTCATGATCTCATGGATTGTGGGATCCAGCCCCACCTCAGGCTCCTTGCTGACAGCACAGAGCCTGCTTGGGATTCTCTCCCCTCTCTCTCTGCCCCTCCCCACCCCCCAAATAAATAAATAAAATAAAATAACTAAAGATAGGGTGAGGGGAAAATAACAAAATTGTTTTTCATTGAATCCTATAGAATTCCACTTTTTCAACTTTAATTATGTGTCTTTACTATTTCATATTAAAATACTACTCTTCACTAAATCCCAATAAACATAACTATGTCAGGCTCAAAGTCAAACTTGTAAGACTGATTTTCTTTAACTCTTATGAAAAAGTCTGAGGTATTATTAGGTATCAGTACCTTATCTTTATCTAGATAATTGCATTACAGGAAGGTTAAGTAACTTGACCAGATTGCTCAAATTTTGTCTGGATCAAAATTTTTTCTCTAAACTGTATACTACATATATTTATCTTTCATACTCTTTTTTTCCCTCCCTGCCAGCTCCCCAATAAAATTACTCACTTCTTCTCCTATAATGAACAATCAGCAGGTATTGAAACCTAATTCAACTGAATTAGGGTTAGAAGCTCAAAGTGGTGATGAAAATTTGTGATAATAGCTGTTGCTTCCTATTTATGGAGATGAAGCAATTGTTTAAGTATCATTTACGCAACTGAGCCAATCTTTTTTCTTAGTTTTCATGTATTCCAAATTTTTAGACCAATTAAAAAATCATCAGGGCCAGATTTTTATAATTCTTAAGGCAATAGTCCCTAGCTGATGACAAATTTGCATCAAACATGTGATTAAACTATCCTGGAATAGAGAAGTAAATGCAGCAGCAGAATTTTTCTAAAGAACAATTGTTTTCTTGGGGCTCCTGGGTGGCTTAGTCTGTTAAGCATCTGGCTTTGGCTTAGGTCATGATCTCACCATTTGTGAGAGCTCTACATCAGGCTCTGTGCTGACAGCGTGGAGCCTGCTTCGGATTCTGTGTCTCCCTCTCTCTCTGCCCCTCCCCTGCTTGCTCACTCTCTCTCAAATATAAACAAACATTAAAAAAAAAAGAATAATCATTTTCTTGGCAAAATAAGTTCTAGCTTCAGGAGAAATCAGAGGGAGTAAAAGAAGGAAAGACTTGGTCTAGTGTAAATTTCCAAAAATAGGATTAACTTCATATTCCCTATATTCCAAGCTGGAGGTATATTTCAAAGTCCAGAAGTTGGCACTGCTGAAAGTCAGTATCAGAGGAGTATTGGCATTTATAATGTAGGCTGGGATTTGCTACCAGACTTCTGCAATGGCAGTGATTTCTGGGCGACTCACTTTGTACATAGTAACTTAAGACACCCCCAGGAAAACCCACAGACTCCATGTATACACCAAGAGTGGCAAAGACCCTTCTTACCTGCCTTACGAGGTGGCTATGTGGGTGAAATCATGTATACAATCATCTGTAAATGATAAAACAGTACAATCGCTGCTGAGATGGAGATGTGTTTATACACACAGGTATCCACATAAACATTCAAGCCATTTTTATGTCCTGTTTAATGTTGTTGAATTCCCTGGACTATGCTTAGTACAAAGCATCTATTTAAATGTATAATCTTCCTGGAAAGACAAGATTTACTTTCAGAGATCTTCTGGGACAATATGAGAGAGTGCACTTTGGGAACCTGGAGAAGCGATTCAGATATATGTGGCTGTAGCACTTGCTCCTGCTGTGAAGGTGTCTCATTACTGGTGCTCTGAACAGCACAAATTCTGGATTAAGGGACCTGTTCACTCCTCCCTAGGGCTTCCTTTGGCCTGGTGGCTGGGGATAGTGCTAACAACCCATATCATTTATGCATGAATTCTTTCCCTGTACTTCCTCTCTGCTTGACCTTTCTCTTAACTCCTCCAATTATGACCACAGCATGTTGACCACCTGCCTGGCTTTCCTGTCCTAAAACTTCGCTGCTTTTGTTTTCGTACTCTTATTTGCCCAAGTGACCTGCCATCTTCTGAGATGGTATGTCTGACATTTTTCCTTACTGCTCTCCAGGCTTGACCCCCTCGGTTATGCTGAAGCAGTAAGTGGGTGTCTTAGTTTATGTTCTCCCAGAAGCAGACTCTGAAAAAAGGATTTGAGTGCAAGTAGATTACTGGGAGGTGATCTCAGGAAACATTGGTAGAAAGTGTGGAAGGGACCCAGGGAAGGAATCTAGTGAAATTACCATACAAATGATCACTGTGGGCAACTGGAGCCCAATTATTTGGGGGTAACTCTGGGAAACACTGTAGAACACTCCTTCCAATGCCCCACTTGAAGGGCAAGAGGACTATGGTATGCATCCAACAAGTCTCGCTCAGTGTTTGTTGAGGGCTATTCTTAGGGTACGGTAACTCCCCAGCATTTCTGGCTCCTTCGGTGTAAGGGCAGACAATATATCAGTGTTCGGAAAAGGGCCTGCAGGTGGAAGGAAGGCAGGTGTGTCCCCAGATGGCAACTGCCAAGAGGATATGAATAGGACACCAGCATGGGTTGTGATGGATACCCAATTTTCTTGTGATTAGGGCTTCGCAAAATAGACACTTTGGTCCTTCAAAGCTGGTCTTCCCTTGAGATTTCTGTATGTGGAAGTTGTGCGGATGAGTGACATTATTGCAGGTCAGGATCATTGGGCCCTGTGGAAGGGAAGGAATCTGTATGTCAACCTGCATGTCCCAGGAATGAAGCTAGGAAGACCTGTTAAAACCGGGCTAGTGTCGCTCTGGACGATGCTCAGATGCAAAGGACAGTAAGACTCTTGAAATGCAACTGTCGTGAGTAGAATTAGCCTGAGGCAGATTTTAGGTAGATGTCTGACTCCAGACAAAGGCTTTGCAATGACTGGAGGAGGCAGCTTTTGGCAGAAAACATGCCCAATACCGAAAGCCCTCTTGGACTCTGTCACTGTGGCGTAGGCTTGAGCTGTGGGGAGAAGTGCCTGAGCGCTTGAGGGTGTCAACTCCAGAGGGACCCCAAGTCTGAGAAGGGCTTACCATCCCCAAGGTGCCGTGTGTTTATGGAATGAACTGGAAAAGCAGAACACTTGCCAGTAGCACTGAGGTGACACTGGGTGGCAGCAAGAAACAGTGGCAGTGGTGGAGTCACGGGGACCCTGTGACCACCTGGATAGCGTACCCCTTAACCTGATGCTAGCTCGTTCTAACTCACCTTCCCCACCCCCCAGTAATTTAGGGGAAGGGAGAATCTTCACGTGAAAGACCCTAGACTTCTGGCTATTTGGTGTATGATGGATTAAATAAGACCCCAAAGAGGGTAAAGAAATATAGCCATAATTAAACTTTGAGTTTGTGAAGCAGCCTGTACTCCTTAAACGAGGGACATAATTTTGTTTTAATCCAGTGAATTTGATTATTTTGTCAGGCTTGTGCTAAATTGTTATGAGCATGCTAGTATGTTGTAATCCTGCGATGGTGTTTTACGTGAGACATAAAGGCTGCTCCGTGGGCCTCCTGCATGTGCCAACATTCTGTAGGCATAATTAGTTATAATGTGAACTCTAAAATTTTGATGTGGGTGGAGGATTTTATGAAGTACACGGAAAGGACTCAGCAAGTATCCCTGATGCTGGTTCCACCAAGAGTTTTGAGAAGAGTTTTAACATCTGAGTCCATAAAATTTTCAGGCTGAGCCATCAGTAACTATAATATCCCTGACATGCAATAGCCCATTTCATTTTCTGTGAAGAGACAGGCACCTCCAACTTGTCTTCATTTCCTTGTTTTATTCCCCTAGTGCCAGGTTTATAAAAACACAGACTTTCGTCTTTTCTTAGATGACATCCTGGCTCTACAACCCTTTTTAAGATGCCACTTTTAATTTAATTTGTGCTGGTAAAAATCCTATTTCTGTATTTCAGATAATTGAATAGAACTGAACTTGATCTTAAGCTAGAAACTTTTTTTTTTTTAAACTCTTGATCAGTTTCATTTATATTTTATGTGTGGTTCTAAACATTTTCTGGTGACCTTTATTATTCAAGTCAGCGTTATGGAGGTGTAACTTATATGGAATACACTGTAATTAAAATCATACTATTTGGTAAGGTTTGACAGTGGTATACTAAGACTACCACCACAATAAAGATACAGATCATTTCCATCACCTCAAAGTTTCCTTGTGGCCCTTTGCAGTCCTTTGTCTTCCTGCCCCTGTCCCAGGCAACCACTGACATGCTTTTCGTTATTATGCATTAATTTGCATTTTATAGAGTTTTATGTGGAATCATGCAGTATACATGTATTTGTGTCTGGCCTTTCTCACTTTTCCTGTGACTTAAGTGAAAATAGAAGGGATTTTTAACTTAAAATGTTACGATCTATAAATACTGACAACTCCAGGGGTGCCTGGATGGCTTAGTCGGTTAAGCATCTGACTCTTGGTTTCAGCTCAGGTCACGATTTCGAGGTTTTGTGAGTTGGAGCCCCCTGTAGGGCCCTGCGCTGGCATCATGGAGCCTGCTTGGGATTCTGTCTGTCTTCCTCTCTCTTTGCCCTTCCCCCACTTGCACTGTCTGTCTCTCCCAAATAAATAAACTTTAAAACAATGATAAAAAATATATTGAGGGGTGCCTGGGTGGCTCAGTTGGTTAAGTGGCCAACTTCAGTCATGTCATGATCTTACAGTTTGTGGGTTCAGGCCCTGCATCGGGTTCTGTGCTGACAGCTCAGAGCCTGGAGCCTGCTTCAGATTCGATGTCTCCCTCTCTCTCTGCTCATTCTCTCTCAAAAATAAATAAACATGAAAAAAAATATTGACAACTCCAGCTGAGGGTGCCACTAGCAAATTCATAAATACCTGCTCCAGTGTCTACTATTAATTTGAAGGGTAATCACTTATGAGCTTAAGTGAGAAGTGTCTTGTGTATAACTTCATATGTAAAAATACTGAGTGAGCCTGTGTTTTCTCTACAAAATAACCTGTGGAAAACTTGAAATTCCAAATATTTATGCACCTTCAACTTGGCTTTTAGTCCCTGGTAGAAATGAAATTACTTCAGTGAAGGTGTAGGTTAAGTTAATGCTGCCTGTAGGAATGTTAGCTGACAGGACCTGGGCCAGGGAGTCTGCCATTTGTTTTCTGTGAAATGTGCTTGTTATTCCCCCCAACTGCCTCTTACGTGTGTTGAGTTAGGTTTATATTAACTGAAAACTTGATGCCAGTGGCAATGGCCACTATGTTGGTCAAAAACTTATGTACTTACTGGAGAACTGATGACAATCACCTGGGATTTCTTGTAATTCAACAGCAGAGATGGTTGAAGTTGCTCTTTTTATATGCTTATTTTAATCAAGTTAACACATCTTTTTAAAATGATCCAAAAGTATATATAAATTATAGCATGACTAGGTGTCAGATCTAGTAGGCATTTACAGATATTTAGGTCATCCGATTGTTAAACTCTGTAGGCTATATACCATCATTAGCCTCCTTTTTACAGATGAGAAATCTAAGGCTAAGAGGCTGGGTAACTTAATGTCAAACTGGTGAGTGCTGGAGTCAGAATTCATAATTCTGGAACCAGAGTTAGGCTCTTAACCATAATAGGTTCTCCTCTCTTCCTTGGTAAGTCCTCTACAGTTGATACGGAAGAAACTTAGCCTTTGCCTCTGCCTGTTATGTTCTAGTTTCTACCCCTTTCTGGTGTCCTCTCTCTGCTCTTCCATTCAACTCAGAATTCTTATATCTATAGAAATTAGGCAAGAATAAACAGGGGTGGTGATGATGGTTTGTGTGTGTGTGTGCGTGCGTGCATGCACACGCATGCACGCGTGTGTGTTGGCAGAAGTGAGGTGGTGTTGATACCTTAGAACTTCAGGTATGTGATTTGGAGTTTAGTTGTTTGCAAACAGTTACTATACAGTAACTTAGCAGTAAGTTTAGCTTACATATTTTCAGCCAGGATTCAGAGAGCACAGGAAGATCATTGCTGAGATTCTGGGATCATGTCACTTTTTCATGAATTGTCAATCTCCTACATGCAGGATTCCTGAAAATCTCCTCTAATTAGACTTGTCATTGGCCAGGCACTTAATGGGACTAACTTGGGGACTAATTTATGGAGAGCAGGGGGAGTGTATAGAGAGATTCCAGAGAAGAATAATGAAAATTGTGAATGAATTTGAAGCCAGAAACTCTTGAGGAAAGGATGCAGGAAATTGTTACATACACACTCCATACAAAAACCTTTAGGTTATTTCACAGAGAAAACCATTCCTGTTAAGGTTGAAATGGATTTCATGGCAGAGACATTCAAATGAAAAGTCAGGAAATATGGGGATTGGGAATCTCTAGAAGAGTTTATCATGCATTGACTTCTTCTTCTTGAAACAGTAGTTTGAACCACCTGTTAAAATGTTAAGGCAGTATTTTTGTCAAGGTTGCTATTTATATGAATTTTGCCCTTTGGGCACTTAAATTTTGATGGAAAGAATCAGGTAGTATCTGACTAGTCCATGTATCTTTAAAAACAACATGTGGAGGAATTCCTTAACTTTAGACTTTATGCAGAAAAAGGTTTTGTTGAGATTGATTGAACCCATACTCTGTAATGAGAACTACACACGCTTCACTAGGTATACTTTTATAAAACACTTGATAAAGACAAACAGTTGTTTTTGAAACCAATTTCAAAACCCAGGGCTTCCTCACTCTGGGACTGGTGATAATCCATACCTGCAGGGTCCCCGTGGGAGACCTGGGGACGTAATGAGCATCTCTTTCTTGTGTCCCACATCACCTCATTTTACGCTAATCTGCGCGTGGTTGTCACATTCTTGTTTCAAGACTTAATAATCACAAAGTTCTGTTTCTCCTTGTATACCTGATCAAGATATCATCTTTGACAGTGGGGTCTTTGCTAATTTATTTCTTTTGGATACCTCTGCTTTTCTTCAATATACTATTCATATTGTAACTATCTCTATTTTTTGTTAAACCTCAAATTGTTTTTGATTATTTGGTCTTGAGGCTCCTTCTTACTTGGAGTTTCTTAATCTTTTTCATTTCATGTCCTCTTTTGATAACGGTCAGCCCCTGGGGGCTCATATTCATTCCCTAGGGAGTCCTACTACTTTCATTAGCCAAAAAAGACTTCTGAGATTTGTAGCTTATATCTTAAAATAAAGGATAGAGGTAAAAATTACATAAAATTATAAAATTGGATGTACTATTTCAAATTATTCTCTACCCCAAAGAACTGATACTCCCCTGGAACCACTTTTCCCTATTTCCCTTTTTTATTCTATGATAACAGTGCCCTCCTAACTGAACTGTTAAACTTCTTCCCCTCACCCACTTCCAGTTCTAACTTTGTTGTGTTTTTCATCTCTGTAAATGGCACCCTACTCTAGTTTGTAATTCCAACCAGAAACCAGAGAGAGACTCTGACTCCTTATTCTCAGACATGTCCAAAATCTCTATCACCAGGCCTATAGTTGCCACTTTAAGAATAGATCTTGGGGCGCCTGGGTGGCTCAGTCGATTGAGTGGCCAACTTTGGCTCAGGTCATGATCTCACAGTTGGTGAGTTTGAGCCCCATGGTGGGCTCTGTGCTGACAGCTGAGAGCCTGGAGCCTGCTTTAGATTCTGTGTCTCCCTCTCTCTCTGCCCCTCCCCTGCTCAAACTCTCTCTCTCTCTCTCTCTCTCTTAAAAATAAACATTAAAAAAAATAGGTCTTGAATGCACCCACTTTTCTCCACATTTCTTATCTAGTCTAAGCCACTGCCATGCCTCACTCAGGCTACCTCAGTTTCATACTAATTCATCCCTACATACACACTTATGTGCGATTGTGCTCTATGCAGAACTGTGCCAAGTTCTTTTTAAAAATATTTCTAAAAGTTTTTATTTAAATTCCAGTTAGTTAACATACAGTATAATATTAGCATCAAATGCACAATTTAGTTATTTAATATAACACCTGGTGCTCATCACAAGGGCAGTCCTTAATCCCCATTGCCTGTTTAACCCATCCCTCACCTTCAACACACACACACACACATATACATATATATACATATATGTATATAAATACATATATACACATATATACATATACACATATACATATATATACATGTATATGTACATATATATACATATACATATATACATATGTGTGTGTATATATATGTGTATATATATATACAATTTAATTTAAATCAGAGTTAACATATAGCATAATAATGATTTCAGGAATACAGTTTAGTGATCCATCACTTACACGCCAAGTTCTTTATGAAATGGAAATCGAATGATTTCACCCTTTCTGCTTAAAGCCATTCATTGGCACTCCCCTTGCATTTAGGATACATTAAAAATTCCTTACGTGGCCTGAATGCTCTTGTCACTGTATCTCCAGATACATTATCTTTCTTCTCTTTCTTTGAGTTGGTCAACTCTAGCCTCACTGGCCACCTTTTGATTCTGTGGCTACTCTAACTTCTCTTCCTTCTCTTCCTCTTTACCTCAGGGCCTTTGCCTCAAATTGTTTTCCTACTCTTCATTGGCTATCACAAGTCTTTCTGGTTAGAGCTTGAATTCTTCTTCAGTCAAAACCAGGTTCCTTTTCATCATGCTCTTAATGGCACAAGCTGTATATCTTGTTTAGTAGCCAATTTCCTCACTGGATTTTAAGTTCCTTGGGGTAAGGGATTGTATATTGTTTTCCCTCTGTAACTCTGGAGGCTGGCACTAAACTTGGTCTACCCTGGGCATTTCATAAATATTTGTCATATCGTCGGTGATTAAACTATTCACTAATAAGCTTTTATGATAACAGTAAAGTACCTTCTATACCTATTTAGACCAGATGTCAAATGTAAACACAACCTCAAGCCAATAGGGACTCTTGGATATAATCCTCTATTACAGTGTGATTAGGGATGGTCCTAGGAATAGGATCTCTTTTTGAATCTTGTCTTTTGGTTAGATTTATCCTTCTGTTCTGTGTTTAGGATCTTTTGAGTCTTGTCTGTTTTCTGAGTCTGATTCTTTATTTTTCCTTAAAAATTACCAGCGCTCACTTATTAGGTTGTCCATGCCTAATATGGATGAGACATCGTGACATTTATCTGTTGCATCCCTTACAACAGCTAATTTCAAATAAAACTATCTCACCCATATTGAGGCACTTACTTGCAATTAAATAAAGGAGTTTATTCTCTTCTGGCTGCTTCAAGCCTATGTTGTTACTGAACAACCATAAAGCTGTCCATAAGCTGTACCCACTTCTGTTTGCAACTTGATCATTTTATGTTTGAGACTTGTTGCTGACTTTCCTGAGTTTTGCCTCTTAAATAATTGGCAGCTGCAACTGGAGAGATGTCGTTCTCATTTTCCTGGTCTAGTAAAAAAAGAAAAAAAGAAAAAGAGACTGCCTTACATGATGCTAAAAATGGCTTTTATGCTCCTGTGACCATTTTCTGTCTAATCAGAGAGCTTTCTTAGGCAAAGAGGAGACCCCTTAAGCTCACAAAGGCCCTTTGCTCTTTGGACTTCTCTAATACATTTCTGCCTGCTTCCTAACAGCCTCTCTCCCCCTTCCTAGTCAGAGAAAAGCTTTCTGCACAATAATCGTTAATTAAGATACTGTCCCCAGAAGCTGTCAGCTGCTATGGTTTAGAACTGAAGAAATCTCTTATAGGAAAACAACTATACATAACCATAACAATTAAACAGCATTATTTACATAAGCCTAACAGTCCACTAAGAAGTGTTATCTTCTTTCTTAGAATTGTTTGAGGGAAGAGTCAGGGTGGATAAGAGGAATTTTAACCCTGGTCCACAAAACAAGAGAGATGAATAGATGTCCTTTGAAAGTTTCTCTCAGGCTTTTGAGTCTACAATGAAACATGGCTTTTTAGTTTTTGCACAGAGGATGATGATGATCATCATCATCATCATCACCATTCTTTTTTTTTTTTTTTGAGTGGTCACTGTTTGCCAAACTTTGAACTCAACATTTTACAATTAAAATCGAATTAATCTTTTTAACCAGGCTCGGGGGTAGACATTTTCCATATTTTTCAGGCAAAGGAATGGAAACTTGGAATACCTGAGAAAGTAGTTGCTACCCTTACTCTTCCCAGATCTATTTGGTGACTGATAGGACTTTACTGGTAGGCCTCAAGTGTTTTAGATAAATTATTCAAGAGTAATTTTTAAAATTGTAGGAGTTTGAATTTCCAGATGAAAGAAATCCCTATCCTATTTTTGTCCTAAAATTATGAGCTAGAAAGAGCAATGGTCTGTGACTCCTGACAACGGATTTCCACAGCCAGCGGTTGCCCGGTGATAATGGGAGTGTTGTACTCTAGTTGGTTTCCATTTCCTTAGCTGAACCATTTGTAATGTCCTACAACTCTATGAATCTAAGATGGCTGAAGATACTCAAATTTACATCTTGAGATTAGAATATCAGAGTGAATCTTCTACCATACACCAGCCCTAGTAGGCATAACTCTGTGTGAAGCCTTTGATCATTTCATGAATTATAAAATGATACTTACCTTTAAATTTCTGCTGGCTATTTCCAACCACAACCTACTTCTTGAGTAATGCCTCATGCAGTTTCATAACAGCATCAGGATGCCAGTTAGAGCAACAATATTGCCTTACTAGATGATCATCAGTATCAGGAGATGAGGCAGATTCCTGTTGCTTGATCAAGATGTTTAACATCCCATTCTGCACAAACGGAAATGCTCGGAAGGATATAACGCGAGGTAATAGTAATTTTGAGATTGCTTGTCAACCCTAAGCCCATTTCTATCCATCATGGAAATGATATAACTCTTACTACTTGTGCTTTTCTAATTTGCATAACCAACAGCATCGATACCACCCACAATTCTTTCCCCCCCTTCCCACTAAAACAGAACTTAGAATGCACTAAGGCATTGCAAATCTATCCTAGACTTACTCCTTTATTGAAAAATACATAAATCCACTACCAATTAAGCACAGAAATCAGTAATGAAATGGAACACCAAGAAAACATTTACATATTAACTCCAATAATATAGTTGGTAGCAAAGATCTTTATGCAGTTGTTTGGAACCACAGAAGCCAGCTTATTATGTTTTTTGCTATCTGGTTTTAATTTGCTAATTGGAGATTTCTCACACAAGTATGAATGTGTGTTGGGGGAGGGGAACCAAACTGCTTTCCTGCTAGCTGATTCAATATATAAATTAAAATTATATATAACTATTTGATAAAGGTACACTTATTTAAAAACAGGTTTGTATGAATTGAGATCTAAAAGTAATGACTTAGCTCACAGGGAAGGTGTGTCACCAGAGGAAAGTCAGCTGTCCTTCTAGACAGGTCCCCTACAAGATGGCCTTTTCCTCTGTGGATTTGCCACAGTTCAGTATGATGCTGTCAGCCTTAAGGACTTAGAAACTCAGTCGTGTCAATGTCTTGAAGTACTCAGATTTAAGAGGCTGTTTTCTGCTAACAAAACTCACAAGAGACCAAGGTACAAAAACAGAATGTCAATCTTTTAGTTAATGAGAAATATGACTTTCAATTTGAACTGTCCTTGCTCTTATCCAAGGCCAGAGCAGTCAGTTGCTCATGTATCTTCCTCCTTCTCACCGACTTTAAGTACTTGGCTTCAGCAATTTTCTTGCTTCCTCCTCCATCAGTAAGTTTTACCTCATTATTCTGTTGTCTATAAGCATACTATAATATCTCCCATGTTAATAGAAAACCTCTTTAGATCTTACAATCCCCTCTGGGTAGCACCCCATTTACCTGATGCCTCTCCCGGCAAAACTCCTTACAAAAGTGATACCCATAATTGTCTCCACTTCCCCACGGCCATTCTCTCCTCAACCTACTTCAAATAGGATTTTCCTTTCCTCCTCGTGCTAGGACACAATAGAATAGAAAAGCATGAAAAGAAAAAAAAAAAGATTTAGCATTGTGAGTGGCACGTCTTCTCTCAATAGAACCTATATTTGTAAAAAAAAATTCTCATTTTCAAATTGTATTCGGAGGAAAAAAGGTCACTACTTTTTCAATCAATAGCCTAGCTCAACTACACAGAAGTTCAGTCAAGATTTCTTCCCTAAGCGGCTTCTGTTTGCTAGGAGCTACTTGGAGAGTTATAGCTTGCTAACCAGACAGGATAATGGTGTGGTGTATAGATATTTGTGCTATTCTTGTCACTCATGATACATACAGATCTTCTTTAAGAGCTTGTGACATGAAAGGAAGCTCACATGTGTTTGTGTAGTATTAGTCTCGTTGGCTGCCTTCAGAACCTGGTCCATCTTTGCATTAGACAAAAGTCTCTCCTATAGAGTGCCGCAGCAATGAAACCTTTGTGTAGTGACTAAGTAGCAGTGAGGCGAGGTCCATCATTTCCTATTCTGTCATTCACATTAGTCAAGGTCATTAGCAGCCTCCATATTGCCAAATTCAATGGTAAATTCTTATTTCCTTTGGCTTCTTAAGAGCATGATGTGGTTGACTCTGTGAAATACCATCTTGACTAGGCTTCTGGGCTACCACATAACATCACTGGTCTCTTGGTCTCAGATTTCTTTGACTTTCTTTCCTCTCTCCTGCCTTTACATGGTGGCATGCTTCTGGATCATTTCTTGAATCTCCTATCTGCTTTCTCTCACAAAAGGATGGTTTCCAGTCTCTGTGACTTTAAATGCCAACTATACCTTCATGTTTTCCAAATTTATATCCCCAGTCCCAGCTTCAACTCTGAAATTTCATGTTAATCAGCACTACCCTTAGACCTGAAATACACAGAATAATGCAAAGGAATTATAAATGATATGCACAACCAAGCCAGTGTTACCTTACTTGCATGGCATGTATTGTATGGGTTATGGAGACATTTTAATACACCTCAGTTAAGCCATCCAGTTGCCCTGGATTAGACTGGATGATCTAGATTCTGGTTCTTGGTTCTTTATAGGGCAAGAATCCTGGGAAATGTTCTGCTTGCTTGACATTTTTCTTGACAGGTGCTCATAGACTTACTCTTCATTGCTAACTGTCATGAGTCACTTGAAATAAAGCGTTTGCCCTTGGTCCCACATGCCCTAGGATGGCTCTCATGCTAATGTGGTTAATTGAATGAACTACATTGCACTTGGATGTCTAATGGGCATCTCCTACCAGATCTAAAAAAAACCCTCCATTCTTCTCTCAATCTTGTCCATCTCTGTAAACAGCACCACAATCAACTCTAATTACTCAAGCCCCAAATTTGTGATCTTTGTAAATTTTCTCCCCCCTCTTCTCATCTGCAACCAAACTGAGAGCAGTTCTTATCAGCCTTTTTTTCAAAATAAATCCTGAATATAATTACTTTCCACAGTCCCCATTGTCTCTATTCTAGACCAAGCCACTGTTTTGTTTCTAGAACTACTGCAATGTTTCTTAAAACTGTGCTTCACAACATTATATGTGTGAATCATCTGGGAATATTAAACACAGATTCTGACTTAGTCATGGATATGGCCTGAGATTGTGTATTTCTAACAAGCTCCCAAGTAATGAGTGCTGCTGTTCAATGGCCCTCACTAGGATATAAATAAGTATAAAACATTTCAGGGGCACCTGGGTGGCTCAGTCGGTTAAGCATCCAACTTTGGCTCAGGTCATGATCTCACGGGTCATGAGTTTGAACCCCACTGCTGGACTCTGTGCTGACAGCTCAGAGCCTGGAGCCTGCTTCAGATTCTGTGTCTCCCTCTCTCTCTGCCCCTTCCCTGCTCACGCTCTGTCTCTCAAAAATAAATAAATGTTGAAAAAAATTTAAAAATTTCAGGTAACGATGGGACTATGAGGAATGTCAAAGAGGGTTAGAGAATAGAGAACAACTGCCTTTCAGTCCTTTTCAGTCTATTTTTTATTTAGAGTGATGTCTTAAAGTATATCAGATCATGTATCTTCCTGTCTCGATATTCTTTACCTCCTTGGCTTCACCTTGAATAAAACCCAAGGTGCTTAGCACAAGGCCTTTATAAGACTTGGTCTCAAATCTCTTTGAGGCCTGCCCCTCCCACATCTTACTCAGTACGCTGTATCCAAAATGGCTTATCTTTTCCTTGAACAGATCCAACTTTTTCTACCTCAGGATCTTAACACTTGCTAGTCTTTCTGTCTAGATTAGAATACTCCTCATCATTGAGGTTTCTACTCAAAAGAAATTGTCTAAGAAAGGAAATCTCTGACAGTACTATATAAAATATTCCCTGACCTTGTTTATTTTCTGAACACAAATTACTATCTGTGATAGACTAAATAATGTCTAGGAACTGTGAATATTACCTTACATGGTAAAAGGGATGTTGCAGATGTGATTAAGAATCTTGATGGGGGGAGATTATCTTGGATTATCTGAGTGGGCCAAGTAGAATCAGAAGGTCCTTATAAGAAGGTAAAAGGAGGACCGGCATCAGAAAGAGAGGTGACAATGGAAGCAGAGGTTGGGGTGGTATGCTATGAAGATGGAGAAAGAGAGACAAACCAAGGAATACAGGCACCTCTAGAAGCCAGAAAAGACAAGGGAAATGGTTTCTTTCCTAGATTCTCCAAGATCATTTTGGACTTATGACCACTAAGTTTGTTACACCAGCAATAGGAAGGTAATACATTATCTAAAAAGTTTTACAATTGCTTATTTGTACCCCAATTTTCATCTTCCCAATTAGTGAGCAAGTTCCATGAAGGAAAGGACATCTTGTATTCATGTGTCCAGTGCTTAGAATAGTATTTGACACATAGTAGGTGCTAAGTAATTCTTGGTTAAGTGATGGAATTTTTAGACTGGATACTCAGGCTAGTTGGAAAGTATATGTATCAGGGTTTAATTGGAGGAGCAGAACTACTAGGATATACACACACTCACAAATTCTATCTTATGCAATTCTGGAATTAGGCCACCTTTTGTGTTGCTCATTTTCTTCACATCTGATCAGATGCTGGAGCTTAAAGTCCACAGGAAAAGCAGTTCAGAAGGGAAAATATATATAAAATTGGAGAGAATAAGAGCAAGCTGGAATATACAAACTAGAGTCATGAAGACTGACCGAAGTGTTAGCTCTTTTTGCTTCTGGCTTGGATGATATGGGTATTCTGCCGAAATCAAGGGTTCTGTTGTCATGTTGTTGTACACACACACCTGGCCCAGGAGTTGGCCATGCTGAAGGAGAACAACAGCAAGTTGGAGCAGGTGCAGGCCTGGCTCCAGTCTCCTGCCAACAGCATGAGTTAGAAGATAAGTCCTATGAATGAGCAACAAAATGACTCCTGCTTCAATGCCACCCTGTTGTTCCCCAGTGAGAATCCCTATTATGGTCTGTTCATTGTAACCAGAAAAATACGGAGAAGAGAATTCTGAGACGCATAGTTTAGCCTAGCCAACCTGGCACCTTATAAAGTCACTATAGTTTATACTCTCGTGATGTCAGATTTTTAAAAATGTACTGAATGACCATTAATTTCTAACCAAGCATAATATGTAATCAGGATTTTAAATGGTATCAGATTTGAGGGTCTTATTTTTGATATACCTTCATGCTGGACACACATTCCCATCCACACACATATACATCTCTGCCAAACATTCAACAGTGTTTTTAGAACTGTGCTGTAAGGTCAATGAAAGATATGCTTCCTTGACTCTCTTTTCCCTTTCTTTCATTATGGACACTTTTCTCTCTTAACTGCCACAGTCTTTCTTAAGATAGTATCTTTAAGGGTGCCTGGGTGGCTCAGTTGGCTAAGCCTCTGACTCTTGATTTGGCTCAGGTCATGATCTCATGGTTGGTGAGTTCAAGTCCTACATCATGTTCTGTACTGACACTGTGGAGCCTGGTTGTCATTCTTTCCCTTTCCCTCCCTCTCTGCCCCTTCCCTCTCTCTCTCTCTCTCTCTCAACAAATAAACATGTTAAAAAAAATCTCTTTAATCAAGGTCCAATCTGGTCTTAACGTTTTAGATCCATTTTATCATTTTAAGAGTTTTTTTTCTTTTGTAGACTTCCTACATTGATTTATGTGACATTGTTGCTAAGTTCTTGATATTTGAAGAGTTGGAAGGTACTATCCATTACCAAAAATAGTTCACTTTTGATGATCAAGCAAAAGTAGATTTGAGGGGGTGGAGGAAATACTAAGACATTCTCACTCAGGTTTACATATAAATTCACTGAGTCCTCTTGGGTATCAGGAGCCTCATGTCAAATCTTCCTCTCTTTCTCTTCTCTCCATCTTGGTTTCCTAGGTCTCTTTTACCAGTGTTAAATGGTAGTCATAAAAACATTGCACATGATATTCTTTATTTACAAATAACACCAGGTGGTTTTAGTTAAATGTCTGACTCTTGATTTCAGTTCAGGTCATGATCTCACGGTTCATGAGTAGAAGCCTTGTGTTGGGCTCTGCTCTGACAGTGCTGAGCCTTCTGAGGATTCTCTCTGCCCCTCCTCCACTCACACTCTTTCACTCAAAATAAAGAAACATTAAAAAAAAATCACCATAGAAGTTAAGATGGAGCTGAAATAAGACCAATCCCCATGGAACTTGTCCTGCCTACCTCCTTAGTTTAGGTTTGCAGGCATTTTAAGAATTTCTTTCAAAATATAGCACTTCCTTGGGGTAAATAAGACTCCCTTTTTTGGAATAGAGATAGTTATTATTAACTTGTACCCAGTAATTCGATTTTATTGTGCTCTGGACAGTAATTGGATTGAAACCTCTAGTAAGATTAATAACAGATTCTGTCCTTCCCCCCCCCCCCCCCTTACTAAATAGAGTTGCAGGTGAAAAAGCAACCACTTGTCTTTTTCTTAGTTTCCTTACTTATTTTGGGATAAATCTATATTTTTTCCTGCACTGCTTTGTTACTGTGTACTCGGCTAGTGAGAGATCAAATACTGATGAAAATGCATTAGTGCAGCGGCACATTTATAACAAGGCATTATAAGTCTATTGAATTATACTTAAGCATTTTTAGTAAGTAGAATAACTTTATTTTCTGAAGTCAAAGCTAGATGGAGATGATAATTCAGGACTCCCTGTTCATTTGCACTGTTCTTACATCCACTTAGGCTTGAAACTGGAATCATCCTTGATTCTTTACTTCCCTGCACCACTTGTAGTCAGTCAGCTGTTCTTTTAAATTTCTTTCCTTCATAATTTTTGAAATCTGTACATTTGTTTCCATTGTTACAGCTTCTACCCCAAAATAAGGATCTCAGTCTTATGTCCTTAAAGCAAACTTCGAACAGAGCCTGTAGCCTCAAATGCTTTCTCTCCAATTCATTCTGCAAAATATCACCTACTTAGCCTTCATACAATATGGCTGCCACATGACGTTGCTCAAAAACCTTTAATCTCCTACCACATGCAAAGGAGGGTTTAAACAGACATGCGAGATACGTAGGTCCTCTGCTCACTCATTTTCACCGCTGTCTCTGAAACATTGTTGAGAAAAGTTGGCATAATCACTAGAGCCAACGAACTGGAAGGAGCCGAGATTTGGAACTTGAGAGCTTTACAAGGTGAGAGAGGATGGGGAGTGAAGGAAGATGCAGCAGAAGGAGGCTCTGAGAGGGAGTTTTACAAAGTGAGGAGGGAAAGAGAGATTTTGGCACCAGATGTGCTGCCAGTGAGATACTGAGTGAAAGAGAGGAAAATGAGCAAGGGTTTTTAGGTATTTGTGGATTATAAGTAGAAAACTTGTTTTGAATGACTCCAGAAAGATGAATACTAGTTTTCTTTTTCTTTTTCTTTTTTTTTTTTTTCTCTCTTTGCCCAGTGACTTTTTAAAATGTGAATAACACCTTGTAGAGGAAGTCAGTTTCATTTCCCTCATGGAGACTTTCACCCAAGAAGTAGAAAATCTAAAATGGAAGGAAGTGCCATAAAGGAAGAGGGTAGCTTCTGATGAGCCTACAACATGAGGGCCTGGTATAGATGAGGAAGCTAAAGAACACTTCTCTGTGAAAGTGACATTTATGCAGGAACTGGTCAGATGTCAGTTGTGGGAATAATGAACATAACCCACACAAAGTGTTCACGGTCCATGACAAATGGATGCTAGGAATATTATAATTATCAATTATTTTGACCAATCATTAGGTATTCTTGTATCTTCCCTAAAGCTAGATGGTAAAGTGATTCATGTTAGAGCAGATATTTTCTGCTTATTTTAAATCCCTATAATGTCCAGCTCTCCACCTTGTGGTGAAGTGAAGTTGAAAGAACACAAGGGCTAAAATCATGACTTCAGAACTGCACAACTCTAGGGGAAAGAAATCCATCTGGGCTCCAGTTGTTTATTTGTAAAATAAGAATCTTATTACCTCAGAGGATTTCTTGGATGATTAAAATAACTTACATGTTGTCTGGTACAACATAGTTGCACGGTAAGGATTATTTACTAATAGTTCACATTTATAAGTTAATAAATGCTTATATAAAACCAGAATTAACACACAATTAATTTAAAATGAATACCAAAAATTTGAAATGGATAGTTTGATTGTAGGTGAGAGAAGTTTGTATCATAAAGTTTGATCAATAAAGAAATGATAGAAAGTTTATGTAATGTTACCTTAAAAGATTATACTTTTTAGAAACAACTTCTATTGGGTATCTCAAAAGGTACAAAAAGGTGAAAACAAATTATCCAAATCTCACTCTCTACTTAGTCCCTGTTTATAGAAGAATATGCTTCAGGATCTCTAAAAAATATTTGTATGATGAGTTATTAGCCATACATATTATATATTAATTGAAGTGTTTTAAAAATGTATACTAGGAATTTACCCAAGGGATACAGGAGTGCTGATTCATAGGGGCACACGTACCCAATGTTTATAGCAGGGCTTTCAACCATAGCCAAATTATGGAAAGAGCCTAAATATCCATTAAATGATATATGGATAGAGAAGATGTGGTTTATACATACAGTGGAATACTGCTTGGCAATGAGGATGAAATCATGCCATTTGTAGCAATGTGGTTGGAACTGGAAGATATTATGCTGAGTGAAATAAGTCTGTCAGAGAAGGACGGATAACATGTTTTCACTCATATGTGGATCTTGAGAAGCTTAACAGAAGACCATGGGGAAAGGGAAGAGGAAAAAAATAGTTACAAACAGAGAGGGAGGGAGGCAAACCATAGGAGACTCTTAAATACAGAGAACAAACTGAGGGTTGATGAGGGGTGGGGGGGATGGGAAAATGGATGATGGGCATTGAGGAGGGCACTTCTTGGGATGAGCACTGGGTGTTGTATGTAAGCCAATTTGACAATAAACTATATTCATAAAAGAAGAAAATAAATAAATAAAATAAAAATGTATACTCGAGGCACCTGGGTGGCTCAGTTAGTTGAGTGTTAGACTCACGATTTCAGCTCAGGACAGGATCCCAGGGTTATGGGATTGAGCCCCACATTGGGTTCTGTGCTGAATGTGGAGCCTGCTTAAGATTCTCCCCCTCTCCCCTTCTCTCCCCCTCCCCCTCTTCTCCACCCCCTCCCCCTCTTCTCCACCCCCTCCCCCTCTTCTCCACCCCCCTCCCCCTCTTCTCCACCCCCCTCCCCCTCTTCTCCACCCCCCTCCCCCTCTTCTCCACCCCCCTCCCCCTCTTCTCCACCCCCCTCCCCCTCTTCTCCACCCCCCTCCCCCTCTTCTCCACCCCCCTCCCCCTCTTCTCCACCCCCCTCCCCCTCTTCTCCACCCCCCTCCCCCTCTTCTCCACCCCCCTCCCCACCCCCCCCACTGCTGCATGCACAATCTCTCTCAGAAAAATGTATCCTCTAAAACACTATCCTAGTTCATTTTCTTTGTAGTTGAAAATAATTGACTACATTATTTAACAAATACTTGACAAATTTTCTGTTTTGAAGTAGCTTATTTTTTATTTTAATTAGTAAGGTCACTATAATGTACAGACTTTACACTTAGATGAAGTGTACTCTATTCATTTCAATCTTCCTTAATGCTGTATGGACTTAAATTTTTTTTAAGAGCATGTCCTATTAAAGGAAGAGTTAAATACCATGTGCTCCTGGCTCTCCAGGAAAGGTATTACTTTGGATGATGATTTTTATCTATAATTACATTTTCTTTTTGCTGTCATAGAGAGCCTGATCCTCATTATAATATGTATTGCTTCATATTCACTAAACTGTGTAGGGAAAAAAAAAACAACTTTGTTTATAATTTGAGGAGAGTTTTGAAATTACTGCATGAAGATACTTGAAACTTTTGCTTCATTGAAAAGCACTGGATGTTTTGAGAAAAATCAATAAACCGTATTCCTACCATAACCCAAAGGGAACAAAGTTATTGAGGTCTGAAATAGCTTACCCCCAAATCATAATTCCTCTAGCATGGGGATTTGTGAGTACCCGTTGCAGCTAACAGCTAATCATACTGTACTTGGTGAATTACTTTCATTATATAAAATAAACTTAGCCATTGCACATTATAAGGAGTGTTCAAATCCTTTCATTAAAGACACAACGTTATGCATGCTATTAATTTTTAAGATGCATTACCAAATGGGTCATGAATATTAAATGAACACATTTATTCAATCCTTTAAAAAAAAAACACTGTAATTTGTAGTTAAGATAGAAGCTTCATCTTCACAGTATAAGACAGAAAACCGGGCTAATATACATGCTGTCTTCAACTTAATCACAAGATAATTCACCTGAAAATCTCAAATCATTCAAAAAGTTTAGCATGACTGACTTTTTTTTTTTTTTCCTGCTGACATGGATTGTTTACTGTTCACAACTCCAAGTAAGTAACTCTCAACTCTTTTTAGCCTCAGAGATTGCAATGTGAGTTGTTGCCAGTTGGTGGCAGAATAACGTCTGGGTCTTGTGGATAAACAGGTTCTATCTGTTGGGAGGTATCTCCCAAATAAAATTTGCAAACCGGTCAGAGGCAAAAATCATTAAGTTTGTGAGACTCAGAAGATAATGTTTATGATAGCATGTTTTCAAAATAGAAAGTTCCATTTACAACCATGTATTCTTGGAGAAATGGGATTTGTAATGGGTATTTCCTAATTAATAAGAAATGTGTGTTGCTCATACATAGTCGTTATGCACAAAATGAGGTTCATTGGATAATTTACTATTAAAGTATAAGAGCAGCGGTTGTCTCTCTACCACTGGCTCCAGATTTTATTCGTGTTTCGGATTAAAAAGAGGGATCCGAATATGTCCAACAGTTCTAATATAAGCAGGTGAGTGCTCTAGAGCTGTACAAGCAGAATGTCTTGAAGTCAGGGAGTGGAGGTGGAGGCTGGGTCATTGAGAGGTAGGGACAACGAAGAATGAGGGGAAGGCCCATGAGTCAGTTAGAACTTGACCTGGTTACCCAATCTCTACTCCACTTCTTTCTTATTTTTATTAGAAAAAGTTTATTTTGGCAATTAAAAGAAGTCCCACCTGTCAATTTTATGACCATTTAGTGTACTATATATATATTTTAAAATTTTTTTTTAACGTTTATTTATTTTTGGGACAGAAAGAGACAGAGCATGAATGGGGGAGGGGCAGAGAGAGAGGGAGACACAGAATTGGAAGCAGGCTCCAGGCTCTGAGTCATCAGCCCAGAGCCCGACGCAGGGCTCGAACTCACGGACCGCGAGATCGTGACCTGAGCTGAAGTCCGACGCTTAACCGACTGAGCCACCCAGGCGCCCCATAGTGTACTATATTTTTACCTTTTTTTATTTCCTACTGTCCCACCACCACCACTGGAATATGAACTTCATGAAGGCAAGGGTTGTTAGGTATTTTTGCTGCTATATCCCCAGTGTCTGTCAGAGTGACTGGCAGTGTGTGGGTATTGAATAGATAACTGTTGAATGAATGGTTGAATAAATAAGATAGGGTTTGCAAACATTATATAATCTATCAAAGAGGAAGGAAAAAAAATAAGAAGTTGCATGACACCATTGATAAAAAATTGTTTTGTGAGCCCTGAAGGATTATTTTCTTGTATTTACCTTATTGTGATCATAAAATAGAAATAAAATCGCACATTCCAATTAGGTCAGTTTACCTAAGAGTGCTTACTGTAGACATTTCTGAGAAAAAGTATCAAAATAAAAGTTGCGTAGAATACTATTGCATCTAATAACTCCCTTAACACTTGTTTTTTTTTTTCCCCAGAGTTACTTTAGTCCTATCAATTCTGTCTGTTGCACATGGTTTAGATCCATTCCTGTTTTCTCTTTTTCCATACCCCTATCTAAGCCACTTCAGTCTCTGACCTCTTGCTTGGATTATGACAGTTGCTTTCTAAGTTACTTTTTCTGCCTGCAATCTTGCCTGCCCTTGGTGCCCAGTGTCTGTTTTTACCACCATAGACTTCTAATGAGAGAGCAAATGATTTCTTCCACAAAACATTAACTTATTTCAGTCCCCTACCTGCTATTCTTCAGTGGCTTCCAACTGACCTTGGAATAAAATCTCCAAAGCCTCTGCACAACGCAGTTGGTGACTCTGTCTCCAGCCTCAGGCCTGGCCCATCTTTCATTCTCTATGATCTGTGCATAGTGTATTCATGCCATTTTTGTTTCCTCCAGACCATTGATGAACTACTGCCTTGGGTGGGTTGCCCTTATTACCTGTATTTGCTTGATTAAATCCTCTCTGTTCAAATTTCAGTTCAAATGCTTTGGGGGATGGTTATTTCCTACCCACCAAATACAGTACCTGTCACATGGTGAGGGCTGTTAATACTTGTTGCACTGAATTTGTGTTTTTATTACATCCTACTATATAGACTGATCATTGAGGATATTTATCACAAGAACAGTTACAGATCCAAGAAGAAAGATGAGATAAAGAGTGACACACTATTTGTAACTGGATCATTTAATTATCATTTGCAATTTTAAAATAACATGACTCAGGTTGTTTAATATGAATTTTACAGATGGAGAAAAATCATCATTCAAGTTATTTGGCAATGAAATGGTCATTATGTTGTTTTTTTTTTTTTTTTTATTTTTATTTTTTTTATTTATTTTTGGGACAGAGAGAGACAGAGCATGAACGGGGGAGGGGCAGAGAGAGAGGGAGACACAGAATCAGAAACAGGCTCCAGGCTCTGAGCCATCAGCCCAGAGCCCGACGCGGGGCTCGAACTCATGGACCGCGAGATCGTGACCTGGCTGAAGTCGGACGCTTAACCGACTGCGCCACCCAGGCGCCCCCATTATGTTGTTTTATGAAGCTTCTGTGTGGGAAGAAAAACACTTCTTGGGTGATAAATCATCTAACAGTATCCCATCCATGCAGCTTAGACATAGTTCTAAGAGCTGAAATGTAAGAGCAATCGTTGGAATGCATTGCACTAGCCATTTGCCTTGAGTCAGCGTTTCTCAGTACCTGGTTGGGGTGGAGAGAAAGAGGAGCTGGTTGAGATTTTAATATTAGGCAAAGGGAAAGTACAGTAAAAGAGTTGAAGAAATTTGTTCTAGAATATAAGGAGGGATTTTGAAAATTTACATAGCGCCATCAAAGAATCTCCTACATATGTGTGAGATAAAATGCCAAGGGATAAATACTGAGTGAGATTATATTAAGTTCCCAGCCTTCTTGCAGTAAGCACATACCACTGACTATGTTCCAGGTGATTGAATGTGAAAAGAATCAACTAATAAATTCTCCCCTCCCCCTCTTTGCCCTATACACCATCATGGACTCTATGGACAAGGACAGTACTTTAGAGATGGTGAAAACATAAGAGAAGGAGCATACCTGCTAAGACCTTTGTGGAGGAAAGAGCCCTGTTAACTCAGACTTTATGTATGAGAAATAACTTGTTGAAAACATTTTTATTTTTAAATTTTTAAAAAAATTTATTTTTGAGAGAGACAGAGACAGAGCTTGAGCGGGGGAGGGGCAGACAGAGAGGGAGAGACAGAATCCAAAGCATGCTCCAGGCTCCGATCTGTCAGCACAGAGCACGATGCGGGGCTCGAACCCACGGACGGTGAGATCATGACCTGAGCTGAAGTCGGATGCCCAACTGACTGAGCCACCCAGGCGCCCCAAAACATTTTCATTTTTAGACACTCTATTTTTATCCACTAACTGATATCCTAATTAAATAAATGGTCACCAAAAATAGCAATACATTTTAAATAGTTCTGAAGTGATGCCAGGAGAGGAGTAGTAGAAGATAACCAGCCACAAGAAACTGCAACCAGTTTCCTGAGCAGGAAGCACCTACATGAGTTTGCTAATCTCAGACTAATGCAAAACTATTAATCTGCTTTTTAGTCATTTGTACACCTTTGCCTTTTAAAGATACTTAATATGCTTAGCAAATAATGAACTTTCCCTTTATCTATCTCCTTCAACAAAGAGGCCTAATGAAATAATGAGACAGGTGGCAGAAGAAATGGTTAGGAAAGGAAGGTGACAGGGAAGGAGTTGATAGTGAAGATGACTTGGAAAGTGTGATAGGTTGGGGGACAGAACAGATGATCAGTGCACAAGGGAATGTTTGGGGATGACAGTGCTTGAAGGCATATGGTGATAAAACATTCCTTGTCTACCTGGACAGTTGTGGAATATGAATCTTGATCTAGGGAAATTACTCATGTGTCTTGGTTTAGATGATTATTTCCTGGAGGGTTCTTAAAAGAATATTTACAAAATAGTTTGTGACCTATTTAATTCATGTTACACATGCATTCCTTAGTAAAACACTTTTTCAAATTAATAAAAAAATTACTTCTTTGGGATCCATTTCTTGGTGTGTGTGTTTTTCCATTCTTAATGTATTGAGCTGGATCCGACCTTGGGATGCATGAAATGACAGCATTCTGCTTCAAGGAAGGCATAGACTGCACATGGACAGTATTGATGGCCCTTGATGAACTGTGTCTGCTCACTCTTCTAGCCTTATCTCTAGCCGTATTTCTGTATATGGCTCAAGTACCCTACCCATTTTGAACTTTATAAATTTTCCCAGATTTTCTGTTTTAGGAGTTTGTTCTTATGCGGTCCTCTTGGAAATTCCTTCTGTCTCTGGTCTGCCTAGTGAACTTTGTTAAGTTCCAGACCAGAGCGCCATTTTCTTGCACTCTTCCCTGTGACAGTAGTGCTGTCCTTTACTGCAGCACTTACACATGGTTCAGTTGGTTCACTAGACTCTGGCCTACTGGATGGTGCAATTCTAGCTTGTTCATCTTCATATATATATCTCTTCTGAATACCATGCTTTGTACAGGGCCAATTCGAACAAAACTTACTGAGTGCTGACTGTGTACTAAGCACTGTACCATGCGCTGGTAATAGATGAATCAAATAAAAAATAATTCACGCTAGCCCAGAATGAAATTAAAGAGAAAATGTGTCCATTTATTAATTACGAAGTGCTCAATTTATAGAAGTTTCTATGATTCGAGGGCCCGAGGTAGCATTGAGGGAAGAGTGATTAATCCTGGAGTGGTCAGAAAGACCACCTAGAAGTTATTCTAGGGTTGGTTTTGAAACACAGTAACTCGGCAAGTGAAGGAGATAGGTGCAGAATGCATGTGTGCAGACACTGGGAGTTAAAACAATGGGTTAAAACAGTGTAATATATCAGAAGCGTGTGCTCACTCAACTTGCATGCAGTTATGAGTACTCTCTTATTAGATGAGCAACAAAAACAATTATGATTAAAGGAAACATTGTAGGCAGAGGCTTCGAGAAACGAAAGATTGAGCGTATTAAGACAATGGTGATTCAATAAGCATTCCTTCTTTATTTTTTTCCTTTCTCCTCTCGTTCTCTGAAACTTCGTCTGCTTCCCTGCTTCAGATTTGATTCCTGTTTTCTTTCTCCTCTGACTTCTTGCTCCTCCATTTGTCTAATGTGAGTTTGGGTTAGATGGGGAAGTATATATACCTGGACAGATTGACATGAAAGACAGAAACTGTGTGGGAAGGCTGCCACATGTGCCCTTGGACTTTAGAGAAGTGGTTGTCATTTTTAAAACTTTCTTCATTTAAAAATTACATTCTTAAGAGGCGCCTGGGTGGCTCTGTTGGTTAAGTGTCTGACTTTGGCTTAGGTCATGATCTCATGGTTTGTGAGTTGGAGCTCCGCGTTGGGCTCTGTGCTGACAGCTTGCTCAGAGCCTGGAGCCTGCTTCGGATTCTCTCTCTCTCTCTCTCTCTCTCTCTCTGTTCCTCCCCTGCTCACACTGTCTCTCTGTCTCTCTCTCAAAAATAAAGATTAAAAAATTAAAAAATTATGTTTATTGATAGAAGCTCAGTATTATAAAGACTAGATACCATTCTATTAGTCAAGAGAAGAAGCAAACAAGTTCTCAGTAGTCACTTTTGAATATTATGTAGCCATTAAGAATGCAGACTCTGGAGCTAACTTTCCTGAGTTTGAATCCTGGCTCTGCTACCTACTAGCTGTGTGAGTGTAGGCAGCTTCTATAATCTCACCTATAACATCAGTATCACCCTTATAAATTTGTTAAAAGGAAAAAGATAATTACTACAAAATACTTAGAACAGTGACTGAAACAGAAGAAAACTCAATTATTAATACAATTTTAACTCAAATCTGATACCTTTGTTTTCGTACTTGACCACACCGACTCCAAAGAAATTTCTTTTTTTCCCCCAATAAGTTATTCTAGATGGCTGGCATTTTCTGTTCACACCTTCTATAACCAATTTCTGTAAACATGAAAATGAAATGCATGTAGAAATTCAACTTATGGACCTGCATAGGCCACTCAAGGAAGATACCTGGCTTGACTTTTAAAGTCTTCCATGGGGCGCCTGGGTGGCTCAGTCGGTTGGGCGTCCGACTTCAGCTCAGGTCACGATCTCGCAGTCCGCGAGTTCAAGCCCCGCGTCAGGCTCTGGGCTGATGGCTCAGAACCTGGAGCCTGCTTCCGATTCTGTGTCTCCCTCTCTCTCTGCCCCTCCCCCGTTCATGCTGTGTCTTTCTCTGTCTCAAAAATAAATAAACGTTAAAAAAAAAAAAAGTCTTCCATAACCTGAACATTTCATACCAACCCAATTTCATTTTTATCCTATTCCCAGCTTGTTTACACTTTCTTCTCTAACATCCTTGATAACAATCACATTTTTTTGCTTGCTTTCTTCTCTCAATAAGCAGCTTTTGAGAACATTACTCTATGTACACTTACTTTAAAATAATGAACCTCTACACCTGTATTAATGTAGTATGTGCATTATATTTTTTCTCTCATTCTTTTCAATTTTAAATACAATATATAATTATGTCTCTTGTTCAGTGGATCATTTTTGTACATAATTCATTTTGGAAAAACCACTGGTTCAGGCTATATAGAAACGTGTCCAGTGATAAGGAGGAGGAGATTCTTCAGTGACTTGGTCTGTTCTATTGATGGACAGCCTTAAGTTGTTTAGAAGTTCTTTTGATCTTTGTTTAGAAAAAAAAATTCTAAAGTTAATAGCTACCCACCATGAAGAGGCCCTGGCCTTCCCTGGCCTTGGTGATTTAACCACATTATTTCTATTTTCATAATATCTGAAAGCTAGATATTTTTCCCCCCATGTAGTTCCGCCCCCTCCCAATTATAGATGTAGACTTTAAAGAGAAAGAAACAAGTTGCTCAGTAGAAAATCATTGCTCATCCTTTAGTGGAAGTCCTATTTTGTTTTGGATCTGATATGAAATGAAGTCCTATCTCTCTATGTAGACTGTTGCTTCCACATGACCCTTAATAGTTCCATGCCCAATGTCATATGCGTTCAGGTTTAGCTTTTGTTTGGACTGTCCCTGAATGTCCTCTCTCCTTTCTCCTTCCTCTTTCTGTTACCAACTCTTTTAGTATCAGTTAATCCCACCTTCTCTATAAAGCCACCGCTTATCTTCTGCATAGAGCCCTGGCCCTCAGGTAAAATAGCAAGTAATATGTGAAGTCTATACTACATCATTTCAATTTTAATATTAAATTGATGGTCATTGCTTGCTTAAATGGCTTCAAATTGGTTTATAAATTACTTTCTGGTATAGACCATGCTTTCTAATTTTGTATTCCCCCTGTACTAGGCAAAGTTTTAGGCATCGTAGACTTTAACTCCTACTTTAAGATATTTTCTTTCTATTTATTTCTGCCTCTTTTTTGCAGACAGGCAGACATTAAGCAAAATATAGGAAAGAGTAAATAGTGAAGAATCACAGAAAGAAAAGTTTCTATTTATTTGAAAGTTAGCTCTTACTTGATAGCTTCATATATTCCTTTCCCTGGAATTCCTTTCCCTAAGTCTTAATCTTAGTTTCCATATCTAGTCCTAAGTGTCCTCATTAGGGTGACCTTCTAGTTCTTTTTAGCTGGTGTTTCACATTACCTGCAAGACCTTTCTTTATCATGGATACAGTTTCTTGTATCCATTTCTTCAGTGCCCAGACCAGTTACAAGCTATTCATTACAGAGGATGGAGAGGTCTCTGAGACTTGGGGTGATCTCTGAAGTCATTAAGAAAGAATGGTCTTGATCTGGAGCTTATCAGGTGGAAGAGAAGAAGTATATTTCTCATAAACTTCTTAATAGGAATGGGCTTTTGTGGGAAAAGCTGGTCAGTCTGTTAACATAGCGAGGAGACATAAAATAACTGTAGTAGGTAGGGTTGGATTATATACCCTCTTTTTTGAGATTTTGGTTGTTTTTTTTCTATGTAGCATGTTATACACCGTGTTTATACACCATGAAGTGGTGTATAAAATATAGTTGATTAAAGGTGAGATGATACCAAAGATGGATTTGGTGAGCAGAGGGAAGATCTAAAAGCTTTGCTACATATCACCTGCTTCTTCAGCAGTGTCCATTACCTCCTTCAAAGCTGTTGATTTTTTTGATAGTTTTATGTCAGTCACAAGTGACTAGTTTCCAGTATTGGTTAAAACATTCTCTTTTTAAAAGTTGGAATAGGATTTTTTCCCACTTACAGTTGGATAATTGTTTTTATTTTCGTTTTACTTCTTAGACCTTTACATATGGTACACACTTTACGTTTCTTTTAACGAAACCCTTAAAGCAGGTATGTGGGGAAATGGAGCCATAGCATGACCAAATTACCTTTACAAAATGACTTAATTAGCTAGAGACCTAAGAGCTAGAATCCAGTTCTCCTGCTTCCCAGTTTAGGAATTGAAAATGCTTTCTAAATTTGTAAGGAAAGTCAGTCTTTAAATTCAGCCAGAGGTGGCATGAGGGATATTCCACAACACACATAGATACACAACTTTTAGGGACATAGAGTAGTTCCTGCAGCAATCCATTCAGGGTGGAATGGATGTGTCACTTTACTTGAGTAAACTGGTTCCCACTGCAGGACTTGCATGACAATAAAGGAAGATTGCTGCTAACAAAGAAATAGCTTTCATCCATCACCAGAGGAGTGAATGCGACCCTTCTGGATGAGCTACTGATTTTCCCCTTCCATCATCCATCTCACTAATGGCAGATACCAAGATGTTTCGGCAGATGCAGTGAGATTGGTAGATTATTAGGGATAGCTTTGTCCCTTCACCTCTCTGAAATTTTGAAAGGTCAGATGAGGATATGTTGACAATCTGGCATGATAAAATATGTACTTGGTGGGGAACATTTAGCTTTTGAAAGCAGAGATTCTTTATCTACCCTGCTCGTTAGTCTCTGTCTGGTCCAAATTTCTCAAGTCGTACTTTTACAAAAATGTTTGTTTAAAGACAAGAGAGGTCCCTGTAGGGAAGGTGATCTGTTATCAGACAAGCCTGCTAAAGCCCCATGAGAGCCAGAGTGGATTCCTTTGACCTGTGCTTGCTTTTTTTTTTTTTTTAACATACAAAAACTCTTCTGGTGCAGAGATCATATATAAACACATCTTACAAATATTTCTGAGAAACTTAAACTGGAAGCTACTAAATTAAGAGTTACGTTCCCTGTGTTAAGAATAAAGTTGCTGTTCTTTTGGATTGATATGGCCTTTCATATCAAGTTGTGTTCCCTTCAAGGAATGACCCTCAGTCTTTGCGTAGCATGATTATAATATTATGGGATCAGCTACCATCACATATTAACCATGATCGTAAGCAGCTAAGTCAGGCAGCTTGATTTTGTTTGTGAAAGTTCATTATTTGTGTACTACAATTTTGTTTTTAACAAATAATGCATTCAGAAACCATTTGTTGAGTAGCTAGCACATGCAAGGAAGTGCTGCAGACATTTTGGGACACGAGGGCACGTATAACAGCTCTAGAGTTCGGTTTAAAAATTGCCACCTGTTAGGAACATTCTTTAAAATTCAAACTAGAAGATATTGATTAGTTCCTACAGCATTTGACTTATAACTTTGTTGCAGACATACTCCATTCTTATGTTGTTGTTAATTTACACATCTGTCTTCTCCTCTAGACTGGAGGAAAGTATCTGCATTTCTAATAGAGCTTCCTAGTGCTTTGATTTAACATGTGGACACAATGAATGACATAAATATGATCCTTGTCTAGTAAGAGATAAAAATCTGTGAGTGATAGTTTCATATACATATTTAATTTACAACATCAGAATAACCCTAATTCTGAAGATGTCATAATGTTTGGATCACAAAACAATACTGAAGTAAGAAAGTCAACTTTTGATGGGTCTTTCCTTCAATATGAGGGCTTTTTTTTGTAATATTCCTAATGGAAATAAAAGAAGTATAACTGAGTTTTGACTGGTACACCATCAATAAGGTATTTTGTTTAGGATATCTAACAGTTGTATATGCATCATGTCTTTTTCTTTCTTACTCTAAAACATAAAATCAGGGAATATTTCATTCTTAAGTAATTTAACAAATTTTACATGACTTCTACTTTTGTTTTGTAATAAAACTCCAGTGACTTGGAATTTTTAGAACCATTTAAAAAATGGGTGTTTGAGCCTCAAGACAAATATTTTAATATGTATTTTCCCTTCTGGTGAGAAGCTGGCTTCAATCACAGGCTGTTGTTTTTGTTGTGTGGAATTAGTAGATCTCTGAAGAGTTGATAAAAATTTACATACAGAGTTTGGGTCTACTTTTTAAAAATTCTTCTTTTTCTGTTAGCCAGGGTGGGAAATCAAAAATCTCATCTTGTGAGATCAGCTCCCATTAAAAAAAAAAAAAAGTCCGTATCTATTTGAGATTCCCACAGTTTCACTATTACAGGATTTGGATTAAAAATGTCTACAACAGGAAGAAAATGATAGTCTTGTTTCACAGGTTCAAGCCCTTAAAAATAAAGCCCAGAAGCAAAGTAGAGATTTTTCATAGTCCTAAGGAGGGCAAATATATTGAAATTATTGTTTATGAGAATAACGATAAAATATTTATTTTCTTAGAATGACATTTCATTTCAAAGAAATTATGTCATGATATTTTTCCTTGTTGGTGCTAAGTTGTTTGGATTAAGACAGAAAGTAGTGTCATGACTAGGAATAATAAATATTTATCAGATGTAGTCAGTTCTATAAAGGAGGGACTGAAATAGTCTATTAATAGTAATACAAGTTTTGGTTAATATTAGAGACTGGTAGAAATGATCTAAAAATACTTGAATGAAAAGAAAGCAGGAACTGTTGAGTAACAATATTTTAACCTACTATATGTGTTTCTAGTAAGTTATATGCAAACTAAATTTTTATTTATGGAAAATACTAAATTCATTGAATGAGTTACTTTAGTTACTCATTCCACAAATACTTGTTGAGAACCTACTAATAGCAGGTATTTTGGGACTACTTGGTAAATAGAGGAATTCTATTTTTATGTAAATATCTTATGTTTAAATGTTCATATTTCTGAGTTTCATAATGGTAGATTATGACTTAAAGCCATGTTTTTCAGAACAACTTGTCCTAATCAAAGACAATGAAATAAAATTCAGCAATCTCAATAAATACATCTAAAGTTTAGAGCTGTAACTTTTCAACTGAACTAGATATTATATCTATCACATTCTGAGATTAAATAAACCATTCTCAATTCTATTCCCTGGATCACAGATCTTGTTTTCTGGCTGAGAAGACAGCAACAAAAAGTAGGCCATATATTACAAGATAAGATCTAAATCTCAGGAAGCATTGTATTTAAGTTAACATTGTTACCAAGTCTTCAAAAGACCATTCCAATATTCCATTAGGCCAATTGTTTCTAGGGTAGGGAAGTACCAAATTCTATGAATATTAACCCATTGCCTACTTCTTCCATTGCAAATTGAGCTTTCTTATAAGTAATTTTGTTTGGTTTAACTTGATGACTAGACATTCAGTAAGTTAACAGATGGTGTTGCTGGCAAAGCATGGCAAGCAGAGAAGTCAAATCCAAACCAGAATAAGTGTTTATTCTAATAAGGAAAAATCCACTATGGAGAGGGGTCCAAAATAATCATTTTGCTGCCAAGTGGCTATCTGGTCTCCTCAGGATATGGGCACCTATCAGGGGCTCAGGGATGGCTGCTGTTACTGGAAAACAGGGCACTCAGTAGTGATGATAGCCAAGCCAGTACTGGTGAGGGGAGGTCCATATGTTGAGCCTATTCAAAATCTCCTTATGCCACCATGGCTACCTTTTAAATGAGCCTGTTGAATAAACACTATTGGGACTGAGAAAAAAGACTGGTTGGCATCCACATGTTAGAACAACTCGTTCCCCTAATTATTGAGGTCTTTTCTTTACTATGAACTTTTTGCTGGACATGTGCATAGTACAAAAATATTCTCAAATTCTGAGTTAACTCTGAGAGGTTTATCCAAACCACTCTGCCCCAGACCATCTGGTCAAACCATTAGTCATTGTCCTTGAATTGTTCCTCATGCACTCTCTTCCTAGAACAAGTGGAGCATCAGGGAGTAGCCTTCTTTCTATCCCCTAGAGCCACCTAAAGTGAAGCCGTAAGGCCACAACAGTCCCTTTTACCCTAATGCCAGTGTATTAGAGCTCTGTGTGAATCGGAGAAATTTCCTCTGTGATCAGGTAGTATCGACTTCTCATGTGGTTGGAGGAGTGGGTTGAGGAAGTGATGACACTGTAGTAGTTATAGGCACATGGGAAATTGAGCTACCTACTGAAGAAAACTTACCATCACCTCAGGAATTGCATTTGTTTGTTGGTGGACTGTTAATGGTTACACCCAGCTTAACTCAGACATTCAGAGTATAATGGGCAGCTCAGGCTGCAGTGTGCCCTATTATCTTATAATCAGGTGTTTAGTCTCAAATGGAGACCAATATAAAGCCAATAGAGACTAATTTCTAGCTAAAAAGGCCATGGTTTCTCTTTTGCACTTGAGTTGTAGATTTTTTTTAATTTATTTATTTTTTAATTTAAATCCAAGTTAGTTAACATATAGTATAATAATGATCTCACAAAGAGTTTAGTGATTCATTACTTACATATAACACCCAGTGCTCATCATAACAAATGCCCTCCTTAATGCCCATCACCCATTCAGCTCATCTCCCCTACCCAACACCCCGCCAGCAGCCCTCAGTTTGTTCTCTGTATTTAAGAGTCTCTTATGGTTTAATTTCCACAAAGCAGTCTGAATTGCCACAGATACTTTAAGCCCCATTGGATCTGTTGGATCATGTGGGTTAAGAGAAAGATCTGCTTGTACTGAAGTCTGGATTAGCTGGAGAACCATCCCTAACCATGGCCCTCTTTCAAGTTATTAACACTTCAGGTCACTTAGTAAATTGCTGCCAGCAGCACATAAAACATTGTTTTATGTGGATTTTTTTCCCTTAAAATTTAAGTGTCATGTCCCTTCCTTGGAGGTTAGAATTACACACTATAACAACTAGTCTTTAACAGCCCCCAGGCTAATGTATTAAAAAAAATACATGGAGTGACAGGCTTCTGAAATTTTCTAGGATTGTTTTTTTCAGCCACTAATACCCATGTGTTACCATGGTGTTGAAAGTACTGACTTCTTTCTCTTCCTCAGCATTTGGACATATAATGCTATCAGTATAGTGAACAGCATGGTGTTTTGTGAGATGGTGAAATCTAGGTCTTTTTCATTAAATTATGATAGCCAAATAGTTGATGTGTTCCAGAGATGGGAACGTGAAAGCACTGACCTACCCCAGAATAACAAACTGTTTCTCATATTCTGTACTTATTGGGGTAGCAAATCAAAAAAAAATTGTCAGGTCAGTATTTATAAACCAGCCAGCAAGCAGGGGCAGTGTTCATTTGTTCCCCAAATGAGACCAAATCTTGGAAAATAGCTGTGATGGGAGAAATCGCCTAATTAAGTGTATGATCTTTTGTTATTTAAAAAAAAATTCATGCATTTGGGAGCCAATGTGGAGATGTTTTCCAGTTTCTAAGTACATCTATTCCAACTATATACTTTGGAAGCAGATAAGTATGTAAGAATAATGTGAAACATTCTTTTTTAAATGATTGCCATGATTTTCTTCTGGTTACATGTTATCTTCCAGAACCCTGTTAGTCCTCCATCAAGAGGAAAAGTCGATGTTTCTGCCCTTTGAATATTGTCAGATCTTTGTTACTACTTTGGCCATTAGAATATGGCAAAAATGACACTCCCTGTTTCCAAGGCTGTGTTAGAAAAGGAGATACAGCTTTCTCTTCTTTCCTCTCTTCTCCCTCCCTCCCTCCTGATGTTTGTGGTCATTGGAACACACACCATGTTTTCAGCAAGTCCAGACCACATCCAGTGGCCACTTGTAGGTGTTCAGGCAAACAGCCTCAGCTAAAACTTGTAAGTGCTCTGGCTAACAGCCAGCATTTACTCCTAGACATAAGTGAAGGAGTCTACAGCCTCCTCAAGCTCCCGGCTAATATTGAACAGAACAGAGATGAACTTTTCTGCCTATGAGCACAACAAATATTGTAGAAATCCACTAAGTTTTCGAATGGTTTGTTACTGTAACAGATGGGATTAGAGTTCCAAGAGACCCACTAGAAGTGGTCTCTAGTCACAACTCTATTTAAAAAAAAAAACAACACAAACCCCATTCTTACCAGTAGAGTATAATATTCTGTGCCTTCGGGGACTGTGAGTTTAAAGCCAGTGTCTAATAATCTCTGAAATATCTTGCTATGTCCCTTTCCCCAGTATACGTTTAGCCTGGTTATTGAATGCAGGTCCATTTGGGAAGGGTTAAAGGAAGATTTACATGCATGCACACGTATGCGGGCTCATACTTTAGGCCTGGGGCACCATCCCATAAAGCTGCTGGGGAAGTAACTTCTGCTTCTCCTTGCAACTGTAGATCCATCGGGGGTGGACAAACACCAAGGAGGGGTTGTCCTTCAGGGCATCCTCAAAACTGGGGTCCCAATCCTGTGCCGTGATCACAAACTGGACCTGGTTGCTCATATAGTCCTCAAGTTCCTCATTGAAGGCTGTGACATATCGGCTGAGCTTCTGCAGCTCATCCCCAGAGAACTCCCTGTACAGGAAGAAATGTTTGCCCTGCAAGAAGTCTGAAAGAAGTCTAGGTGCTTTTGATGTTATTATAAGATACTCCCCAATTATACATGGTGGTCTGCTTATAAAAGGCACACAAACTCCTAGCTAACTCAAGTGAACTACCCATCTACTTAGGTCCTCAGAACCTAGTGACCAGACATCTACCATGCAAGATGTCTGAGTCAGATCATGCTAATAACAATGCTGACTCTTGTTAACATAATGCCTGCATTCCTTCTTCTGTGTACAAGCCACTTTGTGTCCTACGGAAGGAGTCCATAATCATCTTTGAAATAGCCCATTTCCAAAGCACTATGCCCATTCATATTCACAGGCAACAGACAATAGCCACCTTAGCACTTTTAATATAAATTGGTCCTCTGCAAGGCAATGCTATTCTCAGTACCATTGTGAAAGACTTTTCTTATGGGCTTTTTTGAAGGAACATGGTTTGTGTTCTGAAGGTTCTAGCTTCAGAACCTAGGGGTGTGGATATCAGTTTACCCATTATAAGACCACTTCAATTTTTATAAATGTATCAGATATTGGGTTCCTTCTATGTTATACCAAGGATTTCTTACCCTTTAACTTATTTGCCACTGTGAATTCTGGTGTTAGCCAACTAACCTGGAATATACTTAGGCCCAGTTTTAGTTGATTAAGTAGATACAGAAAATCTCTAAGTGTGCCTGTAATGAGAAATTTAGCTTATTTTAAAGTTTTTATTTATTTATTTTGAGAGAAGACAGAGCAGAGGGAGAGAAGGAGAGGGGGAGAGAATCCCAAGCAGGCTCTGCACTGTCAGATGCAGGGCTCAAACTCATGAACCATGAGATTATGACCTGATCCAAAATCTAGACTCAGATGCTTAACCTACTGAACCATCCAGGTGCCCCTGAGAAATTTCATTTATTTTAAAATAGTTTCCTTCTTAGTATGTTTGAATCTACACTCACCATACCACCATATTCTCCAGGACTTTATTAATATAAACTAGCAACATTTTATAATTATTTTTTGTGGGGTAAAGATTTCCACCTGAAGTCAAACATGTAGCTTGCTCCCCCTTCAACTTCTACCCAACAGAGTAAATAGAATCTGACTCTGGTCTTTGATCGTCAGACAATGAGGGGTGATGATACATAATAGGCTTTCTTGGAAGGCAAGGACCCTAGTCCAGGACAATGACAGATGTTTATACAGGGAAACACTGCTCCGAAAAGGAGGAGAAACTATTTCCACTGGTAAAGGAGGCTCAGTAGGGTTTGGGAATTCAGAGAATTTAAAGACCATTTGAATCCTCTAGTGAAGCTCCATGTCCATTTTCAGTCAGTGGTCTGAATGTCACCTAAGAGACCTGGCGAGGATATATATTCAGATGATGACATTTGACAGACTTTGATTATTTGCTTACCTTAGCCATGTGACTCGATGAGATAAGAGAGTTCTCTTAAGATAGTCATGGAAAGTTCCTGGTTCTCTCACTGTACTTTGAGCTGAAAATTTGGTATTGTGAGATTGTGTGTGTGTGTGTGTGTGTGTGTGTGATTCCCTAACATAATTAGAAGTAGTTTACCCTATATTATGCTAAGTGAAATAAGTCCAGCAGAGCAGGACAGATACTATATGTTTTCACTCATATGTTGATCTTGAGAAACTTAACGGAAGACCAAGGGGGAGGGGAAGGGGAAAAAAAAAAAATAGGGAGTGAGGGAGGCAAACCATAAGAGACTCTTAAATACTGAGAACAAACTGGGGGTTGATGGGGGGGAGAGGGCAAAGTGGGTGATGGGCATTGAGGAGAGCACCTATTGGGATGAGCACTGGGTGTCATATGGAAACCAATTTGACAATAAATGATATTTAATATATATAAAAAAAAGAAGTAGTTTACCCTACAGGGATTGTAATCTTTATGTTCTTCACACGGCTCCGTGGTAGTAGCTTTTCAGTACTCAGAAGCCAGCCTTCAATTAGCTCTTAATTCCAGGTAACTGTAGGTGATTAATTTAATTAAATTTTCAGTCACCGTGTTTCATGGGCTGTCAGAGGCTGGATCCTCACTACCTCTAAACCCAACCTGCCCATATCCCCAATCTCAGATTCTATTTTCTTAAGGACCTGGTGTCTGTAGCCATGTCTCCAGCTAATTGAGTATCTGTCAGTCAACATTCTGGTTGGAAACAAGAGAGGCTACTTGGCTTGTTAAAACAGCAAAAGAATTTGTTAAAACCCATTAGGCAAATCGTATGATCTTTGGGATGGTTAGAGATGTAGGCTTTGAAGCTGCACAGCCAGAGGACATGTACAAACAGTACTGGGAGTCCTGCCTCAGCATCTATAGCACAGCTGCTGTCATTGGGAGACAATGATGCTACTCGTACTATAGACATTAGGCATTCGACAGCAGAAACTGTTCATGCCGCTTTCTAAAGCCTGATTTTTCCTCTCCCCATTCTGAGCAGAATATGAATTCTGTCTCACAACCATGTCCCCGTGTTGCTCATTTCCAAATTGAAGTTTTCGGCTGCTGTATCTGATGAGCCTACCTTAAGTCACATGCCAGTGTTCTAACTGGGAAGGTGGCAGGGAAGTGAGTGCCAGCTTCTAGCTTTGTCAGTGAGAGCTAGGGTTAATTGTCTAAGACTTATTTCCTGCGGGCTGATCTCCCAGAAAGGGAATTTACCTCCTTTCTGGCAGATGATTTAGGAACTCAACATTGCTCCACGAAACTGGCAACAGCTCATTGCTTAAGGCAATTGTCCTTGGTAGTGTGCTGAAGTAGGAAGTCAGGTCTGGGGGCCTAGATAATGCTTTATACACAAGGTTTGCCCCCTTGGTTATGCCAGGGGATGGGTGGTTCTCCTGGTGGTGCAGCTTAAATGCCTCTGGCCCAAGTACCAAAAACCTTTGAAAGTTTGATGTGTGTCCTCCCTAAATCCTAGCAAACTACCCTAGAGTTAAGAGCAATGGGGGAACAAATCTTTTACTACTATCTTTGTGAGTCTTAGTAAAAAATGCTCTTCTAGAAGCTCTAATGTGTGTGATTTCTGATCATTTGCTCATCTGGCTCTGATTGCTGTGCAGGTCATCAAGGTTCACTATTACAATGGGAAGATGATGAGTGGTTACAGACTTAAGCAATTTCCCCTGCAGATGAGAAAAACAATGCATAATTCAATTTTCTGTCTTTATATTGAAACAAATACTGATTTTAATTGTAAATAATTGGCTAGGATTATGAGATTTTTATAAGTGGTTATAAAGTTGAGATCCTTGATTTAATATCTTGGGACCTTTATAATAAAATTTAGAAGATAAAAAGGAAATAGAGACAAAATAAAGATACAAAATAATATGATTCTCTGGTTCATACCCAGTGTGGCCTAGCCTCCTTTTTGCAGGAGACAGATAAATCTGTCATCAATTATTCTATGGAAATTTGTTACAAGAACCCTGAAAATGGCCGCTCAGCTTGAAAGAATAGCAGTGGCTTCATTGTACTGTCTCTTCTACAAAATGGGATGGCCCTGGCTGTAGCTCTAAGTTCTTTCAATTATTTTAATACTGTATGTTTCTGTCTATACATATTCAGACATATTTACCAGTCTAATTTGATGTTTAAGCTTTTATTTTGATTTGCTGCAGGGGAGTAAAATGGAAAAGAAATAGAGATAGAAATGTTTGTGAGTGGTTCAAATGACAAATTCCTCAGGGATATTTTCATCTGGCTACTTTGGGTTGTATATTAGCCTTCAAATGTCTTAGGTATTCCCACCTTGTTACTTAACACTTTGTTTTCAATGTCTATATGATTATAGTCTAAATCCTTGTTTGTGTAAAGTCTGGGCTGGTACTTGGTTCACATTTCCCAAATATTTATGGGGATTCTTGGGATAAATAGTACATTTGTACTTACCATTCTCATGATTTTCTTTATATTTTTATTGCAAATAAATTCAATTCTAAATGATATATAGAGGTATAGCATTTAATTATTCATCATAAAGTTTAAGTAAATTGTATCATGTTAGGTATATGCTTTTATGCTTAATTTTATGGTAGTTATTGAAATATATATAATTTTATATATGAAGTTCATTTTTACAATTTTATAGTACTTCATTATTTGAGGATGGTACAAGTGTTTATCCGTTCCTCTCTTGAATGTTTAGATTGTTTCCAAATTTTTACCGTTGGAAAACTGCTCTTATAAACTTGTGTGTTGGACAAGTGTTTTCTAAATTATATACATAAGAAACTAATTGCTGGGTCTTCAATTTGAAAGATGTCAAATTGTTTTCTAAGGCCTTTGCATAAAATTATGCTCACACCAGAGTATGAGATTATCTTCCATTCCCTACTTCGTGTTTTGTAATTTTAGATTTAAAAATTTTTGTCCACCTGACTACCATTGGAGTTAAACATCTATTATGTTTATTTGAATTTTTTCTAGAAATTGCCTTTATAACAGCTGTTTCTATTGGACTGTTGTCTTTTTGTTATGATTTGCATAGATTTTTTATATTCGATATTCTAATTTTGTATTTATATAATTTACAGCTCTCTTCTCACAATCTATGGCATGTCTTTTCACTATTTTTTAAAAATAGTACTTAATATGTTAGCTTTAAAGTTTCTATTGGATAATTTGCTTAAGAAATCCATGTATAGGAGTTCTGGTTTAATGATGGGGCATAAAGTCAACTTTAAAATATGAAAAAATCCTGAAAAATATGCAGGATATTGAGAAGGATTTTCTCTACTTGATGCAGTGAAACTAGAGCAAAACTCAAATGAAAAAAGATGCCAAAATGGTACCAAGTAATGGTGACTATCAAGTAGGGGGTGTGAGACGAAACAGGAAAATACCTCTGGTTGCAAAAAGAAGATACATAAAAAACATTTCGAAGCGAGAAGACAAGATTCGGTGTTTAAAGCTCTCTTTGTAAGAGTGGTAATTGGATGCAGATACTGGGTTGAGAGTTTCCCTGTACCCAGTTGTGGCTGATAAAGGAATAACCAGGACTGGTTATATTTTTAGGAAATAGTATGTCAGTAGGGAGGGCAAGAAAAGATACTTTGGAGTCTGAGAAGAAGTAAAGATTGAAATAATATACACAAACTTTTCATAATGGGAATTTTAACCACAAGGAAAGTGAGAATCTCCCCCAATTGATAAATCAAATATAGATGACTTGGTAGGAAAAACTTACTTCCTAAAATGTTGAGTAAACACAAATGAATGGGCACAGAATATATTTAAAGATATAAGGACAAATGAGGAAAGAAGTAACATTAGATGGATGGAAAGTAGATATCGCTCCACAGAAAAATGTTGCTATTGAGCAAATAGAAATTGTGGTCATACACTTCGTAGGAATTAAAGAAAAAATCACACATATGAAACAATTGAGTCTATGAATAGAGGGGTTGAAGTAGATCTAAAAAGAAAGTGATGAAATAACATAAAAGGTAAAATATGAGTTGGCAAAATTCAAGTGAAAGTAAAAGGAAAGAAATTAAGTAATTACAGAAATGGAAAGACTGGATGCTGTGCAACTGCAAGAGAACATACAGGATGGGAATAAGCATGAGGAAAAATAGAGAAATAGAACGGATTCAAGAGAAAGTGTTAGATACTGAAGACAAGAGAAGGAAAGCTAAGAAACATTTAATTTGGTCCTCAAAGAAGAAAAGAAACAATGGAACAGAACAGTTACTTACAGGCATACCTCATTTTATGGTGCTCCACAGATACTGTGATTTTTACAAGTTAAAGGTTTGTGGTAACCCTGCTTCAAGCAAGTCTAACGGCCATTTTTCTAACTGCATTTGCTTACTTTGTTTCTGTGTCACGTTTGGGTAATTCTCTCAACATTTCAAACTTTTTCATTGTTACATTTGTTATGATCTGTGATCAGTGACCTTTGTTACTATTTTAATAATGGTATATACATTTTTGTTTTAGACATAATACTATTGCACACCTAACAGACTACAGTGTAGTGTAAACATAGCTTTCATATGCATTGGGAAACCAAAAAATTCATTGCACTTGCTTTACTGTGATATTTATTGCAGTGCTCCAGAACTGAACATGAAACAATTCTGAGCTATGCCTAGATTAGAGCTTTCCAGAAATACATTAAGATCTTGATTTACAAATTAAAAAGATGTGCTGCATCTGAGGAAAAACTCACATAGCCAAATAAAGGTGAACTTTGAAAAGAACTAAAGGACAGTTTGGACAGCATGGCAAATTAAATTATAAGAGAAAAGGTATTTTGCTGGCTTCAGACTTTTCCATAAATATATTCATTTCTAGAAGACAAGAGAAAGGCACCCAAAGAATGATTCTAGAATTTTATTCTGAGTCAATGCTGTTCAGAGATAAGAGTAACAAACTTGTTGAACATGCAAGAAGATAGGTACTAATGCTGCTAAAAGTCCTTCTTGATGAATTTAGGTTAAAAAAAACAAACAAACAAAACTTGATCTAAGCAAAAGCTAAAAGAACTAAGGCAAAAGGATAATGTGGATCATTAAAAATTTAATTAACTATAAATCTAAATGTTATGGATAAAAATGGCAATATTATAAATTCGATATGTATTGACTTGTATTTCTCTGTATAACTCTACATTTGAATATTTAAACCTTTTAGTACTATATGTAGTGTTCTTTTCTTTCTCCATATATAGATACACCTAAATTATGTGTGTGTGTGTGTGTGTGTGTGTGTGTGTAGAGAGTGAGAGAACATGCTAAATATATATTTGTACATATATATGCTAAATAGGAAAATACTAGAGGCATTCCCATTCATTGGGAAAAAACAGAAAGATGTCTACTCATCATGATTATATATATTGGTCTATATAAGGCAAGTAGAAAAGGGAAACTGAAGGTTATAAAATTTGAAGAAGTATTGCTCTTTGAAGAGGGTATGAATTTATATTTGGAAAATTCAATAACATCAATAAGAAACTTTCCAAAAATTCAGTAAGTATATGAATAATTGATGTTTATTCATTTTTGGGACAGAGAGCGTGAGTGAGTGGGGGAGGTGCAGAGGGAGAGAGAGCGAGACACAGAATCCGAAGCAGGCTTCAGGCTCTGAGCTGTCAGCACAGAACCAGACACAGGGATTGAACCCACAGGCTGTGAGATCATGAACTGAGCCACCGAGGTGCTCCTAACTTTTAATTATTTTTTAAGATTATTTATTTTGAGGGAGAGACAATGTAAGCAGGGTAGGGGCAGAGACAAAGAGGGGAGATAGAGAATCCCAAGCAGGCTCCTCACTGTCAGCGCAGAGCCTGATGCAGGGCTTCAACTCATGAACCATGAGATCATGACCTGAGCTGAAAGCAAGAGTCAGATGCTTAAATGACTGAGCCGCTCAGGGGCATGAAAAAACTTTTTTATAAAATGTTTATTTTTGAGAGAGAGGGAGAGCCAGCAGAGGAGGGACAGAGAGAGAGGGAGACACAGAAGCTGAAGTAGAATTAGATGCAGAGTACAGGCTCCAAGCTGTCAGCACAGCTTGAACCATGAGATCGTGACCTGAGCTGAAGTAAGATGCTTAACTGACTGGGCCACCCAGGTGGAATTGGGTGAGAACTTTGAAATTCTATTCTCTCTTTTTAAATGTTTATTGATTTATTTTGAGAAAGAGAGTGAGGGAGTGCATGAGCGAGCAGGGGAGGGCAGAGAGAGAGAATATCCCAAGCAGGCTCCCCACTGTCAGTGTGCAGCCAAATGCAGGGCTCCATCTTGCAAACCATGAGATCATGATCCAGAATTGCATGCTTAACTGAGTGAGCCACACAGGTGCCCCTTAAATTCTATTATCTTAGTCAATTTAAATTACATAATACAACGTTTTTAACTGTATTCACCACATTTTACATTAGATCCTCAGACCTTATTCATTTTATAGCTGAAAGTTTGTGCCTTCTATCCCACCTCTACTTATTTCCCCCACTCCCCCAGCCTCTGGCGACCACTTCTCTACTTTATGAGTTTAACCTTTTTTATTTTTTTAGATTTCACATATAATTTACACCATGCAGTACTTGTCTTTCTCGGACTTATTTCAATTAGCAGAATACCCTCAAGATTCATCCATGTTGTCATAAAAAGCAGGATTTTCTTTATCATGATGGAATGATATTTCCATTTATATTTAAATCACGTCTTTATTATCCATTAATGGACATTCAGATTGTTTCCATATCTTGGCTGTTGTATGGAAGAAGTATGTAGCTTTTTTAAATGGGAAATTATTTTGTGTGTTGATATTAAACCATCTCTAGTAATTATGTAGAAAAACAATACTCAACAGTGTACATATTTATGCGACCCAAGAAAGTTTTTATATACACAAGAACTGCTGAAGTATACAAGAATCGATGGCATGACTTTGGATGTACAGGAAACTCAAAGGATACATAAGAAAGTATATGATAGTGGAAATCCGCATAAAACAACTTGTCCCATGACTTTGGAAGGGAAAATAAGCTTGTTGGAGAAATACTGAATACCATTTTGTACTTTGAACATTTTTGTATCATAGGGATGTGTTATCAAGTTAATTTTTATGTAAGGATAATATTCTATCATTCCTTATCACTGAGCCATAAGATTTTCTTCTAACATTATTGAAAATTCAATTTAAATTTCTAATGAAAAAAGACTTAATCTCTATATATGATGTGAGGTAGGGATATGATTTTTTTTTTCAGTATAGATCATAAATTGTTCCAGCACTACTTACTGAACAGTTATTCTTTCTTTAGTGATATGAAGTGCTACCAGTTTCCATTCATATATAGGTCAGTTTCTAGAGCTTTTAGGTATTGTAAATCTCCTCACCATATTCTTCTTTAGAATGTTTTCACTCATCTTAGTTCTGTGCTTTTCCTTTACAATTTTTAGAATATTTTTGTCAAGTTTAATAAAAATCTCAGGTTATTGATTACATGTGCTTTGATTTTATGTAACAATTTGAGGTTAAAATTAACTGCTTTATATATTGGAACTTTCCAACTGTGAACATAGTAAATTTCTTTATATAAATGTTTAAGGTCAGTGATTTTGTAATATTCTCCATTAAGGATCACATGTATTTAAATTTATTCCAAGACACCTTATAATTATTGCTGCTAATCTAAATTATATCTTCCTTTTAGTATTTACTTTTTAACATTTGTGTAGTATAGGAACATGCTTGTAATTTATTTGTAGATTCTTGGGATATTGACAATCATATAGTATTTGCATGTTGATATTTCTTTTGTCTTAATCCTTATATCTTTGATTTTTTTTTTTTTTTTTTGTATTACTATACAGGCTAGGAACTTTGATACAAACTTGACTAGAAGAAACAAAGTATAGAAGAAATCATGTATTCTTCCTTACTTGAATGGGAATGTTTCTACAGTTTCACTATATATACACTGTTTGTGGTTGCCTTTTCCATTTTAACCTTCATCATGTTAAGGAAGTCCCTTTTTATAATTTAAAAGTTACTTTTTTCAGAAACAAGTGTTGAGTTTTTATTAAATTCATTTTCTCATCTATTGAGATAATCATATATTGTTCCTCATATAATTTAACTTGGTGAAAAATATTAATCAAGTTACTACTAAATTATCATTGTATTTTTCCCAGACAGATTTTGTTTTTGCATTCTCTAGGGCTTCAAAAATGTTAATATTCAGGGAACAATTTTTTCCAGAGTTGTTTTTGAGATGTAGTTGACATAGTAGTTTCAGATACACAACATAATGACTTAATACTTGTATATATTTTGAATGATCACAATAAGTCTAGTTATTACCCATTACCACACATAATTACAATTTTTTTCTTGTGATGAGAACTTTTAAGACCTACTCTTAGCAGCTTTAAAATATACAATCAGTATTATGAACAATAGTCACCATGCTGTATGTTATATCCCTAGGACTAATTTATTTTACCTTTTGGTCCCCTGCACGCATTTATTTACCCTCTACTCTCTGCCTCTGGCAACCACCCATTTGTTTTCTGAGTTTGTTTTGGTTTTGGATTCCACATATATTTGTCTTTCTTGGACTTATTTCACTTAGTATAATGCCCTCAAGATCTGTCCATGTTGTCATAAACAGTATGATTTCTTTTTTCATGGCTGAATAATATTCTGTGTATATGCTATATTTTTTTTATTCATTCAGCTATCAATGGACACTTAGGTTGTTTCCATATCTTGACGGTAGTGCATAGTGCTGCAGTGAACATTGAGGTGCATGTATCTTTTCAAGTTAGTGTTTTATTTTCTTTTGGATAAACACCCAGAAGTGGAATTGCTGGGTCATATGGTAGCTCTATTTCTGACTTTTTTGAGGAAACTCCAAACTGTTTCCCATGGTGGTTGCACCAATTTACATTCCCACAAGTAGTGGACAACATCCTTTCCAACATTTGTTATTTCTTGTCTTTTTGATAATAGCCATTCTGACAACTGGAAGGTGATATCTTATTGTGGTTATGACTTGAATTTCTCTGATGATTAGAGATGCTGAGCACCTATCCATGTACCAGTTGGCCATGTCTTCTCAGGAAATACATTAAGGATAATTTCTCAGCTTGGGGATTCTAGAACAAGGTGATTCTTATAAAACTGAACCCCTAAACCTATATCATGGTACCTCTCTGCTTATTAATTCTCTGTGGTATCTCTGTCTCCTTCAATCTTTCTTTTCCTTTCCCTCTCTTTTTAATCTTCTTTTCCTCCTTGCTTTCTTTTTATTCAGAGCACACTGGCCCTGATAGATAAACTTCCTTCTACCCTGTTTAGTGATCAATATATTCTTCTCCACTGTCTCACTGCATATGTAGTCTTTTGGATTCCTCACATAAAGTGAGCAATTTGATTCCTCACTTCCTTCTTTCCAAAGGCCCTAGATCTAGTCATCTTGTTCTTTGTGGCATTTAAACTCAAACTTTCTCATTAGTCTCAGGGTATCCAAAATGCTTAAGTGGCAATTTCACTCTAGTGTTCAGCTTCTTAACTGGGGGGCTCTGGAATTTTCCTCTTCTTTTTGAGCTTCACTTTTCAAAGCATGCTTGTTGTACTTGAAACAATCTTTCCAGGTTTTTTGATAGGGGGAGGTTTGTTTGGCTATTTAGTTTGCCATATAGTGAGAAATAGTTGTCAGCATGATACCTTTTGAAGTCAGTTAATGCTGTTAGTATTGAGTCTAGCACTCTAGAAATGTTTGTGTTTTCTTTTTTAAAACAGTCTTAACTACTTCACAATATATTCAACTTCATTTCAATTCCGGATTCCTTGGTATTATGTTTATTTGCACATATTGTTTTGATCTCCTATTAAATTCTTGACTCTGATGTGTGTGCCTATTCCTTGACATAATTACTTTAAATTAATAATTTGATAGAACCATAAGTTTTGACCTATGCAAATATCTTAGTTCTTCCATGAAAGTGTTGCTCTGCTATATTAAACAGTGAGTTCAAGTTGTTGACTTTTTTCTCTTCTTGGAAATTTTCATGTTAATAACTCTTTTTGTTTTATGCCAAAGTATGATAGTTTTAATGACAGAATCTTAATTTGAATTAGCTTAATGTTGTTAACGTACTTAGCTAGAGACATTTACAAAGGTTCGGTTAAAAAGAATTAAACTATAATTTCATGATTCATAATTTATAGCTTTTGATAGTACTGGAAAGTAACATTCAGTCAAGTTTAAGTCTTTCGAGTTCTGTAGCTGTATTGTATATCAAAGCTATCTGAATTGGGTAGAGAAAGAATTTACTTATCAATACAAATTCAGTGCCACAATAATAGCAAACTTATATTACACTAACTATATACAGGCATTACTGCAAGTACATTACATATGTCCACTTAATGTTCATGACAGCTGCCCAATGGAGCACATATTATTAATCTTCCCTGTTTACAGTTGTGGACACTAAGTTGTGGACACTAAGGCACAATGAGGAAAAGTAGCTTGGCGAGGGTCACACCACTGGTTACAGTAGAGTTGAGAGACTCAAACTCATATGGTCTGCAACCATATTTTAGCCCCTTAACTACATTATATGCTTTCCTTTTCCCTGCTGCAAACATATTTTCCATGATTTCTGTGATTTAGACTATACTAGGTAAGGTGCTGAATGGGTGTAGCCAATTTTAATACTCAAACTGGTTTCAAGAAAAGCTTATATTAATTGCCACAGCAAGTTCCTGTGCAAAATTGTTATGTAATATTAACTTCCTTAAATCTTTGACACCCATATTTTCACATGTTGTGAGTTGTAATTTGGCCTATTTTTCTTTTTCTTTTATTTTTTTTTTAACGTTTTATTTATTTTTGAGACAGAGAGAGACAGAGCATGAATGCGGGAGGGGCAGAGAGAGAGGGAGACACAGAATCGGAAGCAGGCTCCAGGCTCTGAGCCATCAGCCCAGAGCCTGGCGCAGGGCTCGAGCTCACGGACCGCGAGATCGTGACCTGAGCTGAAGTCGGCCGCTTAACCGACTGAGCCACCCAGGCGCCCCTGGCCTATTTTTCTTGATAAGTTTCTGCAAATTTCTTGGTTGATTTGGTTTTTTATAAAGTCTATTACCTATAGAAAATCCAGATTACAATAGTAATTTAGATGTATGGGCTTTGTATTATAGACTCAAAATGTACACCAAAGATTAACATGCAGAACCTTTCATTTTAATAAATGAGGAAACTAAGGCCCAGAGAAATGCAGACCATACATGGCAGAGCTGAGGTGAAAACCTCTATCATCTTGTTCTTAGCACAGTGGAGTCATGTCTCAGGCATGTCTCAGACAGGCATTTAGGTTCTAAATTGGTTAGTAAGGAAAAAAGCAAAAGCTATCATTTATAATCCCATTGAAAGGAATGTCCTGTTTTAGTTTTTATGACATTGAAACATTTGGTTGTTTCTTTGGGGAGCTCCAGTTTATATAGTTGGCCCATCTTTGTGTTCAGCCAGGCTGTCTTTTATTAGAATAGGCCATAACAAATGGCTTTAAAATCTTAGTGCCTTTATGTAATAAAAGTTTATTTTTTGTTTGTGCTTTTGTGCCAAGATTGGGTTGGTGGCTCTATTCTGTGTGGACAATTCAGATGAACAGGATTGCTTCCTTCTTGTGGCCATCCCATCTCACTATTTTGTGGTGTCCAGGTCACTGGGGCATTGCCCTTTTGACAGAGGGAAGAAGAAAGCACAACATATTAAGGGGATTGTTTCAGAGGTCAGGTCTGGAATTGGCCTTCGTCTCTTCCACTCAGATTACATTGTCCAGAACTCAGTCACATAATTCTATTTACATGCAGTAGGTTTTGGGAAATGGAGTCTTACCATTTATCCAGGAAGATACATAAGTGTATTTGGTCAATATGTAACATTATCTTAGCTAATGCTTACATTTAGGGACTATGTTATATAGCAAAACTAGATTTTTAGCATTTGAATATCCCTCTGAACTGAGAGATGTTCATACCTTTAAAGGTAAGCCTATGGCAATCGTATTTTCCATCTTAGACTCACTGCAAGGAATACCTATTTTGAGTGGTATATTTATCATTACTTTTAAGATTCTCCTTCTTAATGAAAAATTTCTATTTTTTCAGTAACTATTACAGGAAGCATTTGGAACAAAACGTTTTCTTGAAGGTATAAGCCCAGCTCATAAGAGATTAAAAGAACAGTAGCAGAAACATACACAAAATAAGCTATCCAAAGCCAAGGAGCTTGTGTTTTCAAAAGAGCTGATTAATGACCAAACCTAGTAGCCACACTTGCCCATTCATTCATGTTCTTATATGTGAAACTCTCTCTACTTGAAAGGAAGACATTAATTCATAATTATTTAGATGTTAGGAAGAAAAAAAATTAAATAGACAAAATCCATGCAGATTCAATATAAAGAGAAGGCCCTTGTTGGATGAAAGTAAAATTATTTGATGATAATTTTACATCTAAAAGCACAACATTTGTGATGAAATTAAAATGGATTAGGCATAGACTTTAAAAGTAGAGATGATTAAAAAGAGAGATTAGAGGCTATTAGAAGCTTCTCCCTACCCTCAGGTGGACATAGAGAACTGAGGGATAGATCTGCGTACTTTAAATCTGAGAGCTTTGATCATATATAAGATGTTCTTAGTAATTAGATTCTGAGTAGAATTTTGTACATAGGCCTCATGTAATAATCCAAGCTTTCCTTCAACAATCTTACATTGCTATGTGCAAAGCACAGTTGAATTGAGATTTTCATCAGCCAGCTGTTAAAAATTACTGTATGACTATACATATATATTTTGGATTTTGCTTCCTTTTATACTTACAGATACTACTGTTTTTATTTTAGAGATTAAAAAAAACTGTGGTTCAGAGAACTGAAATGATTTCTAGGTAGTCAGAGAATTAAAAAATAGAAAATTGGGACCAGATATTAGATCTTTTGACTCTCAGTCTAGTTCTCAAATCTTGTATCTACATACTGAAAATGTGAGGAATGTCTGTACTTGATTTCTAAATGCTCTTGTTGCATAGTGAATTTTGTGTGATAGTACTTTCCTCATCATGAACTTGAGTCATGAAAACGAACTCTGTTTCCTATCCAATAGATCTGTGGTTATTTGTGCCTAGAAAGTATGCTCAGGAGTTTGCTTTATTCTCTAAGAACTCCAAGGATATTTCTACCTCAGAAAAATGCTGTGGAGTGTAGTAAATAAGTGGACTAAATGACATGTTACTAAATGTCAAATATTTTCACAGTAATCCTATATCATACGTAAAGTACATTTATCAAGGTATATAGCCCTGTATGGGACATTTCAGCATTGGCAGTGTAATATTTGTTTGGGGATCCAAAATTGGCTCATCTTTTTGGAAATCATGTTCCTTAACTTAAAAGTCCATTGATAGGGATATGGCCAATTAAATATGCTTCTTTGAATTAGGTAGTAATTAAACAGGTTAATAACAAAATATGAAAATCTACTTGAAACCTTGAGTAATAACAGGACATAACTGTATTTGTACCCTATAGTGCAACTATTTAAATAGACTAAGTAGGAATGGCTTCAAAGAAACCCACTACTGATGAGTATTTGTGTTACAGTGACGAGAGGAAGATTGATGTTTTAGTTGATGATTTTATTGTGTACTCTATTAGTGAAAGTGATTTTTTTGGTCTATATTCCTCTTATATTTATTTCATTTCTTCTCATACTGGTCATACAGTGAGGAAAAGGGAAGTTTCTCTTTATTTGTGGTGATAAACATTTAATATACAACAAAAGAACTATAATGCAAACAGTGCATTTTAAAATGCTGCTGTGTTTCAGCTTTGTGGTACTCCTAATGGATTGCTTTGTTGATCTGATCCAACGGAAAGACTCGTTTCCTTTGTGCACCTCTTCTTTGTCAATCCCTGTTCAATACAGCATGTTTTTGAGGCTCATTTCTCCTTTTAAATAAACTGTGGATGCTTTCATTTCCTCGCTTACCTGGAGATAAATAATAAAGAAATAAATTGGAGCGGATATGGAGAGAAATTCTTTGTTGCGGTTTAGAGTATATAGAAGTTATGGCATATGTTGTCACGACATTTAAAGCTAGCTTTTACTCTTAGTTGATTTTAGGAAAAAAAAATTCTACACATTTTAGTTTATCCCCATCCCTTTTATGTAGGAGATTGTCTTCAAGAGAACAGTTTGACCTGTAGTTTCTTTTACTGTTTCCTGGTGTGTTTTTCTTTTCTGTATCTGTCACTTTAAAATCAAGATTCAGATGTTGTACTGTTCTATGTGAATCCAATTTCAGACCGTCTAATATCTGATCTGTAAAATTGAGACAACTGAGTATTTCTTTTAAAGTATGCCAGGCAAATCTGTCGAGCCAAAGAAAAAATTTTCTGAAACTAAACCAAACATTTCTTGGACATATTTGTAGATGAGTTGTGTTTCTCTGTTTTCATTTAAACTGAATGGTCATCCATGTGTGAGGAAATAAATTTGAAAGCTAACTGAATGCTCTGGCCCGTCTTTCCAAGTATCTCCTGCATCATCTGGACTTCAAAATTTATTCCATTACACATGGATGGCTGGGTGCTCCAAATAAAGTTGGCAAGAGGCGATTCTTTTATGTTTGTGCTAATCTCAACTCACTGGGAAGGCAACTGCTTTTTTGTAGAGTATTATTGCACTTATAAACTTCTGATTTCAGCAATTTCTTCTTTACTTTCAAGTTCTTGTCCAGGTACTTCCTAATAGATAACAGTTACTTTCCTTCATGACTCAGCTGATCATTCATTTGCTTATTCTATCAGATTACATTAGGGAGAAAGTGAAATTTTGACACGTTCACCAACAAAATAACTTCAGAAATATTATGCTTGAAGACTTATCTTTACTCTGCCCCCAACATGCGCACGTACACACACACACACACACACACACACACACACACACACACACCGTGTGCACACAGAGTCTGGAATGCTAGCACTGGGTGGCTTAAAAAAAATCTTGTTTTGTTTTTTGTTTTTACTATCCAAGTAGGACACTAACAAACTATTAAACTTGCTCATACCAATTAGCAAGTTATGTTTGGAAAATGCCTATAGAATTAGTACAATGCTGATTGTTCATCCTCCTTTTTTTCCTCAAATTTTTATATAAATACTAGTTTCTTAACATACAGCACAATATTGGTTTCAGGAGTAGAATTCAGTGTTCACTTACAGAGAATACCCAGTGCTCATCACAAAGGCCTTCCTTAATACCCATCACCCATTTAGCCCTTTCCTCCACCCACCTCTCCTCCAGCAACCTTCAGTTTGTTCTCTATAGTTAAATAGTCTCTGATGGTATGCCTTCTTCTCTGTTTTCATCTTATTTTATTTTTCCTTCCCTTCCCCTGTGTTCATCTGTTATGTTCCTTAAATTCCACATAGGAGTGAAATCACGTGAGATCTTTCTCTGACTTATTTCGCTTAGCATAATACACCCTACCTCTGCTTAGCATAATACACCCTACCTCCATCCACATTGTTGCAAATGGCAAGAATGTGTTTTTGATCACTGAGTAATATTCCAATTGTGTGTGTGTGTGTGTGTGTGTGTGTGTGTGTGTGTGTGTGTACACACACACACCAGTTCTTCTTTATCCAATAGTATATGGACATTTGGGCTTTTTCCATAATTAGGCTATTGTTGATAGTGCTGCCACAAACATTGGGGTGTATGTGCCCTTTCGAATCAGTATTTTTGTAATTTGAAAATACGTAATGGTGCAATAGCTGGGTTATAGAACAGCTCTATCTTTAACTTTCTGAGGAATCTCCTCACTGTTTTCCAGAGTGGATGCCCCAGTTGTCATTCCCACCAGCAGTGAAAGAAGGTTCCCATTTCTCCACATCACTGTCAGCTTAAGTTGTTAACGAGGTTGTTAATGTTAGCCATTCTGACAGGTATAAGGTGGTATCTCATTGTGGTTTAGATTCGTATTTCCCTGATGATGAGTGATGTTGATCATCTTTTCATGTGTCTGTTAGCCATTTGCATGTCTTTGGAGAAATGTCAGTTCCTATCTTCTGCCTATTTTTTTTACCTGGTTTATTTATTTTTGGATGTTATTAATTCTCTTTTTAAAAGAACATTTTCATTCTGGTAAGAACATTTTACATAAAATTTACCCTATTTATTTATTAACTTGCTTTATATTTTATTTTTTTTAATTTACATCCAAATTAGTTAGCATATAGTGTAACAATGAATTCAGGAGTAGATTCCTTAGTGCCCCTTACCCATTTAGCCCATCCCCCCTCCCACAACCCCTCCAGAAACTGTTTGTTCTCTATGTTTATGAGTCTCTTCTGTTTTGTCCCCCTCCCTGTTTTTATATTATTTTTGTTTCCCTTCCCTTAGGTTCATCTGTTTTGTCTCTTAAAGTCCTCATATGAGTGAAGTCATATGATTTTTGTCTCTCTCTGACTAATTTCACTTAGCATAATAACCTCCAGTTCCAACCACATAGTTGGAAATGACAAGATTTCATTCTTTTTGATTGCTGAGTAATACTCCATTGCATATATATACCACTTCTTATTTAACCATTCATCCATCGATGGACATCTGGGCTCTTTCCATACTTTGGCTATTGTTGATGGTGTTGCTATAAACATGAGGGTGCACGTGCCCCTTTGAAACAGCACACCTGTATCCCATGGATAAATGCCTAGTAGTGCCATTGCTGGGTTGTAGGGTAGTTCTATTTTTAGTTTTTTGAGGAACCTCCATACTGTTTTCCACAGTGGCTGCACTAGCTTGCATTCCCACCAACAATGCAAAAGAGATCCTCTTTCTCCGCATCCTTGCCAACATCTGTTGTTGCCTGAGTTGCTAATGTTAGCCATTCTGACAGGTGTAAGGTTACCACCTTACATTGTGGTTTTGATTTGTATTTCCCTGATGATGAATGATGTTGAGCATTTTTTCATGTGTCAGGTGGCCATCTGGATGTCTTCTTTGAAAAGTGTCTATTCATGTCTTTTGCCCATTTTTTCACTGGATTATTTGTTTTTTGGGTGTTGAGTTTGAGAAGTTGTTTATAGATTTTGGATACTAACCCTTTATCTGATATGTGATTTGCAACTATATTCTCCCATTCTGTTGGTTGCCTTTTAGTTTTGCTGATTGTTTCCTTCACTGTGCAGAAGCTTTTTATTTTGATCAGGTCCCAGTAGTTCATTTTTGCTTTTGTTTCCCTTGCCTCTGGAGACGTGTTGAGTAAGAAGTTGCTGTGGCCAAGATCAAAGAGGTTTTTGCCTACTTTCTCCTCAAGGATTTTGATGGCTTCCTGTCTTACATTGAGGCCTTTCATCCATCTTGAGTTTATTTTTGTGTATGGTGTAAGAAAGTGGTCCACGTTCATTCTTCTGCATGTTGCCGTCCAGTTTTCCCAGCACCGCTTGCTGAAGAGACTGTCTTTATTTCATTGGGTATTCTTTCCTGCTTTGTCAAAGATTAGTTGGCTATACATTTATGGGTCAATTTCTGGGTTCTCTATTCTGTTCCATTGATCTGAGTGTCTGTTCTTGTGCCAGTACCGTACTGTCTTGATGATTACAGCTTTGTAGTACAGCTTGAAGTCCGGGATTGTGATGCCTCCTGCTTTGGTTTTCTTTTTCAAGATCACTTTGGCTATTCGGGGTCTTTTCTGGTTCCATACAAATTTTAGGATTGTTTGTTCTAGCTCTGTGAAGAATGCTGGTGTTATTTTAACAGGGATTACATTGAATATGTAGATTGCTTTGGGTAGTATAGAAATTTTAAAATTATTTGTTCTTCCTATCCAGGAGCATGGAATATTTTTCCATTTTTTTTTTTTTGTGTGTGTCTTCTTCAATTTCTTTCATAAGCTTTCTATAGTTTTCAGTGTATAGATTTTTCACCTCTTTTGATAGATTTATCCCTAGGTATTTTATGGTTTTTGGTGCAACTATAAATGGGATCGATTCCTTGATTTCTCTTTCTATCGCTTCATTGTTGGTGTATAGGAATGCAACCGATTTCTGTGCATTGGTTTTATACCCTGCAACTTTGCTGAATTCATTAATCAATTCTAGCAGTTTGTGGTGGAACATTTTGGGTATTCCATATAGAGTATCATGTCATCTGTGAAGAGTGAAAATTTGACCTCCTTCTGGCTGATTTGGATGCATTTTATTTATTTGTGTTGTCTGATTGCAGAGGCTAAGACTGCCAATACTATGTTGAATAACAGTGGCGAGAGTGGACATCCCTGTCTTGTTCCTGACCTTAGGGGGAAAACTCTCAGTTTTTCCCCATTGAGGATGATGTTAGCATTGGGTCATTCATATATGGCTTTTATGATCTCGAGGTATAATCCTTCTACCCCTACTTTCTTGAGGGTTTTTATCAAGAAAGGATGCTGTGTTTTGTCAAGTGCTTTCCCTGCATCTATTGAGAGGATCATATGGTTCCTGTCCTTTGTTTTATTGATGTCATGAATCACACTGATTGTTTTGCGGATATTGAACCAGCCCTGCATCCCAGGTATAAATCCCGCATGGTCTTGGTGAATAATTTTTTTAATGTATTGTAGGATCCGGTTGGCTAATATCTTGTTGAGGATTTTTGCATCCGTGTTCATCCGGAAAATTGGTCTATAGTTCTCCTTTTTAGTGGGGTCTCTGTCTGGTTTTGGTATCAAGGTAATGCTGGTTTCATAGAAAGAGTTTGGAAGTTTTCCTTCCATTTCTATTTTTTGGAACAGCTTCAAGAGAGTAGGTGTGAACTCTTCCTTAAGTGTTTGGTAGAATTCCCCTGGAAAGCCATCTGGCCCCGGACTCTTGTTTTTTGGCAGGTTTTTCATTACTAATTCGATTTCCTTACTGGTTATGGGTCTGTTCAAATTTTCTATTTCTTTCTGTTTCAGTTTTGGTAGTGTATATATTTCCAGGAATTTGTCCATTTCTTCCAGATTGCCCATTTTATTGGCATATAATTGCTCATAATATTCTCTTATTATTGTTTTCATTTGTGCTGTGATGGTTGTGATCTCTCCTCTTTCATTTTGTGTGTGTGTGTGTGTGTGTGTGTGTGTGTGTGTTTTATTTATTTTTTTAATATATGAAATTTATTGTCAAATTGGTTTCCATACAACACCTGGTGCTCATCCCAAAAGATGCCCTCTTCAATACCCATCACCTACCCTCCCCTCCCTCCCACCCCCCCCCCCCCGCATCAACCCTCAGTTTGTTCTCAGTTTTTAAGCGTCTCTTATGCTTTGGCTCTCTCCCACTCTAACCTCTTTTTTTTTTTTCTTCCCCTCCCCCATGGGTTTCTGTTAATTTTCCTCTTTCATTCTTGATTTTATTTATTTGGGTCCTTTCTTTTTTCTTTTTGATCAAACTGGCTAGTGGCTTATCAATTTTGTTAATTCTTTCAAAGAACCAACTTCTGGTTTCATTGATCTGTTCTACTTTTTTTTTTGGTTTTGATAGCATTAGTTCATGCTCTATTTTTGTTATTTCCTGTCTTCTGATGGTTTTGGGTTTTATGTGCTGCTGTTTTTCCAGCTCCTTAAGGCATAAGCTTAGGTTGTGTATCTGAGATCTTTATCCTTCTTAAGAAGGCCTGGAATGCTATATACTTTCCTCTTATGACTGCTTTTGCTGCATCTCAGAGGTTTGGGGTTATGATGTTATCATTTTCATTGACTTGCATATACTTTTTAATTTCCTCTTTAACTTCTTAGTTAGACCATTCATTCTTAAGATATTCTTCAGCCTCCAAGTATTAACCTTCCCAATTTTTTTTCTTGTGGTTGATTTTGAGTTTCATAGCATTGTGGTCTGAAAATATGCATGGTATGATCTCAATCTTTTTGTACTTGTTGAGTGCTGATTTGTGTTCCAGTAATGGTCTATTCTGGAGAATGTTCCATGTGCACTTGAGAAGAATGTATATTCTGCTGCTTTAGGATGAAATCTTCTGAATATATCTGTTAAGTCCATCTGGTCCAGTGTGTCATTCAAAGCCATTGTTTCCTTGTTGATTTTTTTATTAGATGATCTGTCCATTGCTGTGAATGGGGTGTTGAAATCTCCTACTATTATGGTATTACTATCAATGAGTGTCTTTATGTTTGTGATTAATTGACTTATATATTCGGGTGCTTGCACATTTGGAGCATAAATGTTTACAATTTAGGCCTTCTTGGTGGATAGACCCCTTGATTATGATATAATGGCCTTCTGCATCCCTTGATACAGTCTTTATTTTAAAGTCTAGATTGTCTGATATAAGTATGGTTACTCTGGTTTTCTTTTGTTGATCATTAGCATGATAGATGGTTCTCCATCCCCTTACTTGTAATCTGAAGGTGTCTTTAGGTCTAAAGTGGGTCTCTTGTAAACAGCATATGGATAGATCTTGTTTTGTTATCCATTCTGTTACCCTATGTCTTTTGATTGTAGCATTGAGTCCATTGACGTTTAGAGTGAGTACTGAAAGATATGAATTTTTTGCCATTATGATGTTTGTAGAGTTGGAGTTTCTGGTGGTGTTCTCTGGTCCTTTCTAATCTTTTGTTGCTTTTGGTATTTATTTATCTTTGTACATGTATTTTCATCTTTTCTCACTTCAGAAAGTCCCCCTAAAATTTCTTACAGGGGTGGTTTAGTGGTCACAAACTCCTTTGATTTTTGTCTGGGAAACTTTTTATCTTTCCTTCTATTTTGAATGACAGCCTTGCTGGATAAAGAATTCTTGGCTGCATGTTTTTCTGAGTCAGCACACTGAATATATCCTGCTACTCCTTTCTGGCCTGCCACGTTTCTGTGGATAGGTCTGCTCCAAACCTGATCTGTCTTCCCTTGTATGTTAGGGACTTTTTTTCCCTTGCTGCTTTCATGATTCTCTCCTTGCCTGAGTATTTTGTGAATTTCACTATGATATGCCTTGTTAATAGTTGGTTTTTGTTTAATCTAATGGGGGTTCTCTGTGCTTCCTGGATTTTGATGTCTGTGTCTTTCACCAGGTTAGGAAAGTTTTCTGCTATGATTTGCTCACATAACCCTTCCACCCCTGTTTTTCTCTCTTCCTCTTCTGGGACCCCTATGATTCTGATGTTGTTCCTTTTTAATGAGTCATTGATTTCTCTAATTCTTAAGTCATGCCCTTTTGTCTTCATCTCCCTCTGTTTTTCTGCTTCATTTTTTTCTCTACAAGAATGTCCTCCATATCACTGATTCTCTGTTCTGCCTCATCCATCCTTGCCACCGCAGCATCCATCCGTGATTGAAGCTCAGGTATAGCATTTTTAATTTCATTCTGACTAGTTTTTCTTCTTTTATCTCTGCAGAAAGGGATTCTAACCTATTTTCGACCCCAGCTAATATTCTTATTATTGTGATTCTAAATTCTGGCTCAGACATCTTGCTTGTATCTGTTTTGGTTAAATCCCTGGCTGTCGTTTCTTCATGCTCTCTCTTTTGGGGTGAATTCCTTCATTTTGTCATTTTGAAGGGAGAAAAGGAATTAATGAGGTAGAAAAATTAAAATTAAAAGACATTAAAATTTAAAAAAATATTAAAATTAACACACACACACACAATCTAATAAATGATGCTAGATTCTAGGTGTGTTTTGGTCTGGGTGTTGAAAATGTTTTGACAGATTAGAGAAAAAAGGGGCGGGGGAAGGAAATTGGTTGAGAATTTGAAAAAATGAATACACTGAAGTAGACTAAAATGTGACGATTGGACTAAAATAGAATTTGAAAAAATTTACCCAAAAGTTAAGAATATGGTAGGAAAAAAAATCAAAGAAAAATATTTTTAATGAAAATAAAAATAATTTTTTCTCTTTCTGTATTCAAGAAAGAGAAAAGAAATGAAAAAGAAAAAAGAGGAAAAAACATAAATTGTTTGAAAATTTGAAAGAGTGAATATACTGTAGTAGACCAAAATAAAATGATGGAGGTAAAATAGAATTTGAAAAAATTTACAAAAAAGTAAAAAATACAGCAAAAAAATTAAAAATATTTTAATAGAAATTGAAAGTAAAAATGACGTTTTTCACTTTCTGCATTCAATAAAAAGAAATGAAACGAAAAAGAGAAAAAAAGAAAAAAGAAAACAAGGAAATCGTTGGAAAATTTGAAAAGGTGAATACACTGAAGTAGACTAAAATAGAATGATCGAAGTAAGATAGAATTTGAAAATATTTACACAAAATAAAAACATATAGTAATAACAATTAAAAATATTTTTAATAAAAATTGAAAATAAAAATGAATTTTTTATCTTTCTGTATTCAAGAAAATGAAAAGTGTAAAAGAGAAAACAAATCTAATAGATGGACCTGCTAACAGGTTGAAGTAGGACTGACTGAAATTATGTTTTCCCCTAGAAGTCAGTCTATGTAGCGCTCTATATATAGTCCATAAACTAAGCCCCCGGTGAGACTTGTGTTCTTGAAGAGCAATGTTGGCCCAGTTGGGTGGGGCTCAGTGTAACGTCTCCGTTCTCCACTAGATGGCGCTGCTAGCATACGGGGGTGGACTATTGTGGTGCTTGTAGGTGTGTATGGGCATGCACGGGAGGGGTGAAAATGGCACCACCCAGCTACCCAGTCTGTTCTCCTGGATCAGCAATCCCACACTGGTCCTCTGTCTTCAGCTTTTGTGCACTCCCCACTTTTTCACTGTCCATGACCAGGCCCCAGGCAGTACATCTCTCCTGAGTTTTGTTTCAGATGTGGCTGTTTTCCCTGGCCCCTTAGTTCTGAAGGACTGTGGCTTTGACCCATTCTGTCCCTCTGTGGGAGGGTCTCATCGAGCAATGGCCGAATGCTGGCTACACCCAGGAACGCCTGCTGGACCCTGCTTCTGCTGGTGCCCAGAGACTGTGGCCAGGTGCCAGCCCGCCCAAGAAAAAATTCATGAGATAGTGTAGCAGCAGCTTTTCAGGGATTATGGAAAGTCACAACACACATCACATCTGGTACCAGGCTTCACCCTTAAAGACCTTGTTCCAGCACCAGCGAATGTGGCCGTTTTCTGGGGTCTGCTGGGACCCAGGCGGCTTCAACAGTCTCTGCCAAATGTCCTTCCGGCAGTGGAACCGCTTTTCCTCGTGTGGCTTGAGAACCTCCCGGACCCTACTCTGTTCCTGGGGATTCACCCTTCCCACCAGAGCACCGCCAGGTATGGAGCTGCAGAGTTGCTGCCTTTGTGCTCCCCTTGTTTAAAGTCTCAATGGAATTTAAACCCTCACCTTTCTCCTTTCTCCCTTTTTAGTTTAGTTCCTGTGGCTGTTTACAATTTTCCACTTTCTCTCCAGCTGCTTTTGGGGAGGGGTGCTTTTCCTGTATTCCCCCCCCCCCCCCCCCCCAGTCTCTGTCCTTTCCCCACCTGCAGAGGTGGCTCTCTGTCCGCCACTGGCTTCTCTCTCCCCAAGTTCACCTCTCCGCACCGCGTACCTGCAGAATTCTGTGCTTCAGGTTGTGCAGATTGTTGTGTTAATCCTCCAATCAGTTTTCTAGGTGTGTTGGATGTTTTATTGTTGGTCTGGCTGTATTTCATGGATGCGGGACACACAAAAAACTTCCATGCTGTGCTGCCATCTTGGCTCCTCCCCTAAAATTTACTCTCTTAACAAATTAAGTATGTAACACATTAGTGTTGACTATAGGTACAGTGTTGTACAGCAGATATCTAGGGCTTATTCATCTAGCTTAACTGAGTTTGTATGTCTATTGATTAGTAACTTCCTACTTGTCCTTTACCTCAGCCACTGAAGACCCCCCATTCCATGCTTTGATTCTATGAATTTGACTATTTTGTATTATACCTCACATAAGTGGAATCATGTAGTATTTGTCTTTCTGTGATTGGTTTGTGTCCCTTAGCATATCCTCAAGGTTCACCAAAACATGGCATATACAAACAGTGGAACATTATTCAGCCTTAAAAAAGGAAATTCCTCAATATGTGACAACATGGTGCACCGTCTTTATTTAGAAATATTTATACATTATGTATTCATTTGTATGTGTTGTGCCTTTTATTGTTAAGTAAAGGCTGTAGGAAGAGCACATATTGAACTGAATTGACCCACTTCAGTGTAGTGTGGGGTTTTCCCCTTGTAATTATATTGAATGATGGAAGGGAGCTTCTTAGGTTAAACATGGAGAAATGTACATTTCTTATAATTTGAGATTTGGCATATCATGGCATTTCCTCTGAAGTTAAAACTATTAAAAAATATATGGTCAAGTTTACAAAGATAGAAATAATTAGTTTTAATAAATAAAACCTGCATCTTAAAAGATTGCATGTAGTGGTTTTCAGTTACTGAATAAATAGGTATATTTACACAAAAACAGGATATAAAATACATGGTATAAAACAGAACAACTTTCCAGTGAGAAATAACTTAGCAAAAACTAGTTGCAATAATAGGTTGTCTAACCTCATGTTAAATTAGTTTTAAGAAGTAAATCTCAGTGCACCTTTGAACTGGATGTAATTCTAATTAACCTTGATGCTTTAAAAAGTCCGATTTATCATAAATCTGTCTTCCCAAATATGAGTCAAGACCTTTCAGCATTTTGCATAGTGGCCACAAAAGTGGCCATAGAAATGACTGAGTATGCTCAAAACATTTTGGTCCCACGATAGGATTTCTTCCAAGTAGGTTTGTAAAAATATTGCAAGAAGGTCAGTTATGATGATGAATTTCTATTTGTAGCATCAATAAAAACATGACATTCTATTGGTGCACGTTTTTTCCCATGAATCTCTGTACTATGTTTCAATGGTTTCTATGTTTTTTAAACATTTTTCTAAGAGCTTCAACAGGCCATGTGAAAGTAACATTATGGTTTATAACACTGAAAAATCAAAAGGTAAAGGAAATTGACTTAAAATCTTAAAATTTAATCTCATAGCTAGGAAATGAAAGCATGTTTCCTATCGTGAAGCTAAGCTACCACAATTTTATAGTGTTAGAATTCTGGTGATGGGATGGGGTGTGGGGAGGATTTAAGGAAAGAGGGTAAGAGTGTTCTTTTTCATTTTGAAAATTTTAAACTACAATGTTCATAATTTTGAAAATCTCAAAATTTTCAGACAAGCTGCAAGTATAGCACAAGGAACTCCTTTCCCCCTGAACCATTTGAGACTAGGTTGCTAACATGATGTCACATCCTTCCTTAATATTTCAGTATTTCCAGGGTGCCTGGGTGGCTCAGTTGGTTAAGTGTTGGACTTCAGGTCATGATCTCATGGTTCATGGGTTTGAACCCCACACCAGGCTCTGTGCTGACAGCTTAGAGACTGGAGCCTGCTTTGGATTCTGTGTCTCCCCCTCTCTCTGCTCCTCCCCTGCTTGGGCATGTGTGCTCTCTCTAGCATTCTCTCTCTCTCTCTCTCTCTCTCTCTCTCTGTCAAAAATAAATAAACATTAAACATTTTTAAAAAAGTATTTCCTATGAAGACATTTGCCCACAAAGTGTAATAAAGCCATCAAAATCAATATACGAGGATTGATACATGATGCCACTTAGTTGTCAGACCCTGTTCAAGTTTCAGTAGTCATCCCAAGTGTACCTTTTATAAGAAAATGATGCAGTCCAGAATCACATTTATCACGTGGTCTTCTCTTTCTCTCTGGAACAGTCTCTCAGCCTTTCTTTGACTTTCTTGACCTTGATGGTTTTGAAGTGTACATCATTATTTTGTAGAATGTCCTGCAAATTTGGGTTTGTCTGACTTTTATATAATTAGATTCAGGTTATGCATTTTGGCAGGAACATGTTAGAAGTGATACTGTATTCCTACTGCATCTATCAGGGGGATGTACAATTTCCATTTGTCCGATTACTGATGATGTTTACATTGGTCATTTGATTCCAGTGATGTCTGCTTTGATTCTCCTCCATAAAATCCTACTTTCTCCCCTTTGTAATTATTATATATTTTATAGCAAAGTACTTTGAAACTATATAAATATTCTATTTGTCATCAAACTCCAATTTATTCATTAACTTATCAATATGAATGGCTTCCTGTTTTGTCTAATGGTTTATAATGTTATCATTTATTTTGAAGCAAGAATTGATCTAATTTGGCCTGTAGGTTCTCCTTCAAATTGATTTTTTTTTTTTTTTTTTTTTGGTCTTATTGACATGTTCCCTTATTTGTTGGAACCCTTTTCTGCTTTTTGGCACAACACAATGGTCCTTTGGTATTTTTTTATACTCCAGCCTTGAGATCAGTCTTCTGTCTGAGGAGAACTGATAATACTCTTAATGGAAAATGGTGTTTAAATATGAATATGTTTATTGCTTTTGGGGTCTCATTGCTCACAGAGCTAGATAGAGAAAAATTAACACACACATGCATATACATATGCATACAAACATACGCACACACATTTACATCTATATTTCTCTATACATGACTATATATTAAAAGCCATGAGTTCCCACCAGTATATCCAAGTCCAACTTCACAGCACAGAGTTAATTCTGAAATTTTCCTTTTCCATGCTTGAAACATCCATACTTTTCCTTTTCCATACTTTCTCAAAAATGAGAAACTTTCATTATGTTGAATATTTGACTTATTTGATCAACCTTGTATGTATTCCGTCAATTTAACCACTACACCTTCACTTAGAAGCCCTCCTTACCTGGTTCTGACCCCAGGGATGCCCCTGGAGGAGTCTGTCCCCAACCAGTTTGGACTCTGACACTTACCACCAGTTTGCCCCTCTTACTTTAATTGAATTCCTTCCTCATCCCATTTTGGTTCTGACACCATAAATTGGTTCACACTGACTGGTGTGGATGCACTCCTCATTCTGCTTCATCTCCAAAACTCAGTGCTGAGCTGCCTTCCTATGCAGAAACCTTGCTTTGCCCTTTCTGGGCTCTGTTAGTCCTGCCCAGAGCCTCTGAGTAGGTAGATGACCTGTTGACAGTCTTGAGCTCTGCACTGTACTTCAAGTCAGTCTGGTTGTGTTCCTCTCCCCTTGCCCAGGGTGGATGTCTCCTTTGCTTGACCCCATCTGTTGACATGGCCTTAGGTTGTCATGAAGGGAAGAAAGAGGAAGAAGAGGTTTGCATCGTTTCTAACTTCTTTCTTGTGTTTAGTGTGTTTCACTTCCCAACCAGAAGCCTCACAATATTTCTGAGAAATCAAGCAGCAGAATCTTCTACTATGTGCTGTAAGTTAGTGCTTTTAATATAATCAGTAAATCATTTGTAAAGAAACCCTAAATGAAATAGCTCCCATGGTATCAGGTACCAACTGGTGCCTTGGGAGTGATGTGTGAATATTATACAGTTGATATCAAATACAAACTTGATTTTTGACTAATTGTCTTTTGATCTCAATTTAACTGTCCTCATACCAAGTCACATATCTCAACAAATGTACTAGGAGCAGAATTTGAGGGGAAAAAATTCAAAATCATTGAAATGAATACCATAATACATTTAGTTCCTTACGATTTTATAGAACTCCCTAAGAGACTAGAATGTACAGCTTTTATCCTAGTTTTTTTCATAATTGTGAATTTGAGTTTGTCCACTGAATTTAATATTAAAATTAAAAAGACTTTTTAAAAAAGTTAAAGCTGTGGAAGAAAAGGTAACTTAAAAAGAACTGACAATAAAAGCAACCCCCCATGTCACACAAACAAGTTTTAATGAGTGTTAGATGAATCTCAGTTGAAAATGTCATTGCTAGTCATTAGTTTCTTTACAGTTTTGATGATGTATTTGTGCATTCATGAGTATACTTCCAGTTATTTGATCATGGCTATTGTGTTTCATGTATCTGAAGTTTAAAATAAAATGAAGACCAAGGTCAACTTAACTGACAATGAATCTCGGGGTCACCATAGTAACTTTGGCCATATGATAGATAGCATTTAAAGTGTTTATGATTTTCTTCTGGGGTACCCTATGTTTTCACATTTGCCTCTTCTGTGTCTAAAGGCATGTTGAAAAAAATCTTTGTTTTCGTTTTCATGAAAATAAAAATAAAAACAGATTATCACTTTAAGATGTTACTGTACTCCGGTTAACTGTAAAATGTCATGTTTTTTTTTTCTTTCAATAATTCCAATTTCTAAGATCCATTCATACGCAGCATGCATTTGGTTGTGTCCTTATGATAGGAGATTATCTGGATTATATAACTGTAGATTCTGGTTGCTTTGGCAACAAAATGCTTGCTTTAAATTTAGAAACTCATTTATTTTCTGCCACTTTATTCTTTACCATTAAGAAGACAGGCTGTTTTCTGTTTAAAAAAAAAAAAGAAAAAGATACTATTCTAATGGGTGAATTGTCAAGATTTGCTCTTTTTAGCAGTTTAAACCAAGGGAGATGGAATAGCCAATGTAACAGAAATTAGAAGATATATATGCATGTGTGTGTGTGTGTGTGTGTGTGTGTGTGTGTGTGTGTGTGTGTGTGTGTGTGGTATGTATGTAAGTAAGTAGAGGGAGAAACTAAATACTTAAGTTTTGGAGCACATGAAAATGCAATCAGTGTCACTTATTACATTCATTTTAACAAGGTGGAGCTTTAAAATGTAGAGAACTGGTCTAGAGGGGCTCTGCCAGTGTTTCCCTAAAAGAAGTAGTTTGTCTTTCCAGGAGTAACCCACTTCTGAAAGCACAGTTTTCAAATGGTTTAAAACCTAGTCTTGTGTAAATAGATAACCAGCACGGGTTAAAGATTTATGTAGCTCATTAATTAGATAACAAGCAGAACAGCCAGATCTATTTGAAGGGATTGTAAGGAAGTGGGATATATAGTCAGAGGAATAGAATGATGATATAAGGCTTATGTCCCATAGGACATAACTTTGGGGTTGCTTTCTCTACCAGGCAAGGGAGAGAGATCACCTCTTATCAGTTTTATATGAATGAAACCCTGACTTTATAGGTTTGTAAAATGCTTAGGTGTGAGCTACTTATGGATAGTAGGTCATACAAAGTTACATTTCTTAAGGGGAACAAAAGTAATAAGGTGGGATTATTTGAAGGTGCTCTTATATTAAAATATCACCATCCTCATTATTCTATCTTATTTCCAACTTTGGGATAATTTTTGCTCCCACAATTCTACCCTTTAATGCTTTCAAATAGAAAATGTAGGTGAATGTATCACTTGAAGAAATAAAGTTATTAAAACAAAAGAAATAATGTTGAGCTCCTCAGATTCTTTGGAGGATCTCTGGCATATTGGAGAACAAAAGTATTCTCATGTCATAAGATGGACAGATTCTACTTTATCCTCACTTTCTAAGACTTCTTTTGCAGAGCCTCTTAGATGGGTTTTTTTGGTTACTGTATAATTAGAGAATTTGAGTATAAAATCTGAAAGGGATGTTAGTTAGACATACTTTCATTTTTGGTACAGTGGAGAGAACCCGAGGTCAGGATGTTGCAACTTGCCTAAGATCTCATTGCAAGTTAATGACTCAATGGTTCTCTCCTAATAAGTTGCAATACATCTTTCTTCCATTAACCCATTTACTGACCCGAAGAGTGTAAGTAAATGTACCAGAGCACTGGCTCAAAGCCTGGGAAAAAGAATATAAGTACATCTCCTAGGGAACTTACAAAGTAGTTGAGTGTAAGCACAATCTTAGAATAGCCTAGAATAGGTGCAGTGTGTAGCATTGACATCCAAATTTGAATTGGCTCCTCCCAGAGGTTTCTACAGAGCATTGTGGATTTCTTAGCAAAAACTTATGATCACCTAAATCTTGTTTCACTGTGCCTTCAAAAGAGGAACTTTTCCTGGGCATATCAGAGAAATAAAAAAAAAAAAAAGTAATTCCAAGGATGACTGAAGATGACAAGTTGGTTTCTTGTATCCACCTGTTGCAAGTAAGGATGGTTGGTAGAAAGCATAAAGACTAAGTGCATTCTAATGGGACAAAGTTTGCAAAGTAAAAGTTATTATTTTTAGAAAAAAAGGAATTAAATATTTTAGATCTCAAATGTTAGATGAGAGATCAATGGCAAGGTACTATTTCAAAATCCTCCAACTTCAAAATCCTCCAACTCTAGATTAAAATTATTTTATTCAATTAGGAATAAGATTGTGCATCTGTGTTACATGATGCATGTGCTCAAAAGCAGGTAGAAATTGTAATGAAGAAGTATATGTCCAAGAAATGTCACAATACTATATATATAATCGACAGAAAATTCCAACTCAGTTATCTCTGGGCTCCTCTGTCTCCCCTTCTGCAAGTGGTCTTACAAATTTCAAGTCTTAGAAAGACTGGGAAGATCTAATTCAGAGTTGAGGTATTTCAGTCACTGTGGATTTGGAGGTCATATTGTCTAAGCCCATGGGGTGTCTCGAAGGCAACTTTTGTTGAGGCTGAGTACTTTGATACCTGGCATCCAGACTCGCTAGATTTGTTGAACAGACATTTCCTTCTGAGATACTGCAGTTCTCTCTGGGAAGGCAGAAAGCTTTGGTAATGACACTTTCAAAACCCTGAAACCATCTCCCCTCTGTAGCCTAGGAGCTTATGTCTGACACTTCTTTTCACCTCAGGTACTTTCCTGTCTTTCTTCCTCATAGGAAAATTTGACACATTTTCTTAAAAAACCTACATTTTCAGAAACAAAAGAATAGAGCTTGTTCTTCAGACAACTACAATGTTGAAACCCAGCTAACTTTTTTTTTAATGGAAGTGATGGGAAAAATCCAAGGAGAATAAACACAAGTAACAACTCAACAAATTATCCTCTCATAATAACTGTAAAAAATTATATATGATTCAGGAAATGTTTTATGGCAAAGAACACAAATTAGAGTATTGATGTTGCTATACTTTAGTGCAGAAATTACAGATTCATTTTGAATAATAATGTAAATTAGTAATACCCAAATAATTCAGAAATTGGGTTATGCTACCATCAAAATAACATTCCACATGGAGGAAGACTTAAGTATTTAACTTCCTTCTGGCTGCTATATCTCTGTATGGTTTCCCAATATTTATCTTATTTATTGAGCATGATTTTGTTATGAGTCTCATCATTGTCTCAGAAAATCAGCATATTTCTGTGCTTGAGATGTGGGAAGGAAATGCAAATCATCTTAAAATTTATGGGTAATTTTTATTCTATCTGTCTTGGTTAGAGGGACTTTCCAGGTGTATCCAAGAGAATCCCTCAAAGTCTCTTGAAGCAACACAATGTTGTTTGGTTCTCGTTCTGTTTTTTTATACTTTCATTCAAATGTGACAGAATAGACTTCTGGCTTTGTCACCCCTCTTTTCACATCTTTCCTTACCAGATGCAGGAAGCAGAGATCATTCTGACCTGTTGCCTTTATCTTTCCCAAGGCTGCTTGCAAAACCATCATGTTTTACTGCTTGTATCCACCTTCTTTCTATACTCAATCTTTACATAAATTCTTAAAACAAGTTTGTAGGACAGTTTTTAATTTGTTGCAACATGAAAACTGGGTGACAAAGAACTTAATGCCTAATATTCACGTCCTTCATAACTTTTGCACGTGAATGCCCAGAGGAATAAACCAGTTGTCATTCTGTGTGTCACTAATCAGATCATCAGCACCTCTCTAGTGTGATAAATACATGTATAAAATAGTCTTGGGATATTTTAGCAATATTACTGGACAACTGGGGAAAATTGTGTTTCTATTGTGAAATCATTTTGCATAAGCATTGGGTTTCCTTTGTCTTGAAAATAAGTTTCTCTACGTGGTGGAATGTCCATTTCATGGTCCGTGTTTAATAAACTCTACAGAGATGTTCTAATTATAGTGGAATTAAGGAGCTGATCTGCACCAATTCACATTTAGACCTGTGCTAAGCTCTTCATTTTCTTCATCAGAATCAGACTTCTTATTTTAACTGAATTTATTAGGTACCTTGATTCTCAGCCTCACCTTTCAATTTCTTTTTTAAGGAGTTTATTTACTCTATATTGCTTCCAAAAACAGTTCTTAGAGTTTTCGCCTTCTCTACCTTTCCACATCTGCATCTTCTTCATTTCTACCTACTGAAGTCTTACCCCTCATTCATGGTTCAGTTTTAGTTATGCTTTCTTGAGGCAGGCACCTCAGTATCTAGCTGGGATATGCTCCATCCTCTTTGAATTCTTACAGCATTTTGGTTTCTCTTTTATGCTCACTTGATTTGAAGTTCTTGAAAATAAGTAATATCGTCCTTATTAGATTCTAAGAGACGTGGTGAGCAAGACCCTCTATTGTATATTTTGGAACAGATTCTATTCCAGTTTGACGAATATGACAGTCATTAGTCATTTGTTGACTTAATGGTAAAGGCTACATATAGCTACTGCCTTCAAGGTTATTTGTAGTCTAACAGTAGACCCAAATACATAGTCAAAACAAAGATAAATAAAAGTGTGTTGAAGACTAATCATTACAAATAAACTTTCTCCTCTTTCTTGCTGTGGCTGCGTTTCCCACTTACCTATATTCTCTTGACTCTGACCTCTTTCTCATTCTTCCCATCTTAGGCAAGAAGTATGACAAGAAGAACAAGGATGAAGGGTAAATGTCTCAGATCAACTAGGATTTTCCTACTTGCTGGTCTCTTGCAACAAGCTAGTTTCATAATTTACATTTCTCACTCCTACTTTTCTTGACCTTTAATTGCTATTACTCATTTCCTCCTTGATAGACATTATTAATCTTCATTTCCTTTTTGACAGCAGAAAGTTATTTACCCCCAGGCTGTGCATTGAACTCCTCCGGTCTTTTCCCCTGACTTCTTTTAGAACATGTCTTCACTCAGCCTTCCACCTGCTCTTCCCCTACTTGACAAGCAGAGTATTGCTACTTCTGCTTTAAGTTTACCAATGGATGAGGGTCAGAAACTGAGAAAAGTGAGAAAGATGTGTCAGTCAGAAAAATGGGAGCTACACCCTGAAACAGATTTAATAGGTGATGTCACTGAGCCTCAAGAGATTCAGTAACTTGCCCAGGGACATTTAAGTGAAAGAAACATGTGTTAAGCCCCCTGTATCCTTATTAATTAGGTAGAGAAAGTTAAAATGTTTAGCCTTAATCAGTTAGAAATATTTCTAACTAAAAACTGTTGAATGGCTGGGTTTTTCAAATTCCGATGAGTAGCTGAGATAAAATTGCCTTCAGCTGAAATGATTGAAAGAGGCATGGGTACCACTTAAGTGTTTTACAACAATCATGTCTATGTGTCTTCCTGGGAATGTTTGCTCCTTGTGTTAGGAGATGAGGCTTCACTGGCAAAGTCTAGGCAATCTAACAAGAAATTAATTGCAGATCAGCACAGTGGTAATTTAAAGCGAAATTTCAAAAAAAATCTCTCCCTCCCTTTTTATTGTGCAAATGGTGAAATTTTATCTGGAGGTCATGGACCTTCAGCCTGGAGCGTGATGAATCTTCCAGGAAGTTTGTGTGTCTAATCATAGAAATGTGCCATTTAATTGTCATTGCTATGTGCTTTGGCACAGCTACCACATTTCAAACCTAATGGGGCATATTTTTAGGAGGTTTGAGGGCAAACCTTTATGTGGTCATATATAGGAAAGTGGGCAGATGGTTTATTATATGGATGTCACGATGGGTGTTTTTTGTTTTGATATGTTATGGCAAACGCTTAGAAGATAAATTGCCATCAGCCAAAAGGTAGAAAAGCTTGCTTTTCACATTTATTCTCTCAGATTTTCTTAGTGTTGACAGTGAGTTTACAGTGCTGAACTCACCCTTGAGAGCGTGTAATTTTCTTGTTCAATGCTAAATTCCACTGGTTAAAGGATGGCCAAGTGGAAAAAATTCCATTTCTATTTGTAAAATGTTCTACAATCCAGAAAAAAAGTATATTTCAAAAACACTATTAAGAAACCTGGAAAGTTAGGAAAGTCATGGAGAACTGCTACTTTTACATATCAAGAAACTGAAGCCCAGATAATTATGTGGCCTGCTTTAGATACCACACTAAACTTGTGAAAGACCAGGAAAGGAACCATCACCCATTAAGACATTGACTCCTTCCTGCTTCTACTAGACCATAAACTCCACTAGGACTGAAATCTTCTCTAACTTTAAAAGATTTTTATTTTACTTTTTTTTATTGAAGTAGAGTTGACACACAATGTTACATTAGTTTTAGGTATAGAACATAGTGATTCCACAACTCTATATGTTAGGATACATTTACCCCAAGTATAGCTACTATCTATCACAGTACAGTGCTAGTACCGGGCCATTAAATATATTCCCTATGCTATACCTTTTATTCCCATGACTTATTTATCCCATACTGGAAGCCTGTACCTCTCGTTTCCCTTCACTCACTTTCCCATCTCCCCACCTACCTCTCATCTGGCAACTGTGGTTTCTTCTCTGTATTTATGAGTCTCTTTCTGCTTGTTTTCTGGATTTGCCTTTTACATTACACATATAAATAAAATCCTATGGTATTTCTTTTTCTGACTGTTTTATTTCACTTAGCATAATACTGTCTAGGTCCATCCATGTTGTCATGAATGGCAAGATCTCATTCTTTTTTTATGGCTGAGTAATACTCCATCACACACACACACACACACACACACACACACCATACCACATTGTCTTTATTGTAAATAAGGCTGCAATAAACATACTAGTGCACATATCTTTTCAAATTACTGTTTTTGTTTTCTTTGGGTGAGTACATAATACTGGGTCACATGGTAGTTCTATTTGTAACTTTTTGAGGAACGTCCAAATTGTTATCCACAGTGGCTGCACCAATTTATAGTTCTTTGTTTCCTCTACATTCTTACCAACACCTGTTATTTCTTATCTTTTTGATTCTAGCCATTCTGTCAGATGTAAGGTGATATCTTGTTGTGGTTTTTATTTACATTTTCCTGATGATTAGTGATACTGAGCATCTTTTTTTCCCCAAGTTATTTAAATTTCATACACTGTATGAAACAGTTAACATACACTGTAATATTAGTTTCAGGTGTATGTTGAGCATCTTTTCATGTGTCTATTGGTGTCTAATATTTCTAAGGTAGTAGTCCAGCCATGACTTTTAAAAAATTATTTATTGAATAAATAAGTTAATAAATTTTTCCACCCCCTGCCATAAAAATGTCTGGATAGAGTTGACCATTCATTTATATTTGTTCCATATGAAATACTTTTCTCTCTCCAATTTTCTTTCTCTCCTTTCTCCCTTTCTTGCTTCCTTTTTCCTCTTCCCACCTCTCCCTCCCTTCCCTTCTCCCTCCTTTCTCCCCTGTTTCCTCCCCTCTTCTCTTCCTCCTCTTTCCCCTTCCTCCCTCTTTTATTTCTCTTGCCACATCCCTTTCATTCTTCCTTACTCTTTTCCCCCAAAGGACAGGTCTTAATTGTTTCTAAATGCCCAAATCTTAGCACAGTGTCTCATATAAAAGACCGTGTTTATTGAATGAGGTAACAAATCCAGTACCATGCTCACAACCTTTTATACTAGAAGATACTGTCTCCTGAGCAAATTTAGTTCTTAAATTTTTTTCTAATGTTTCTTTATTTTGAGAGAGTGAGAAAGAGCGTGTGTGTGCATGAGCAGGGGAGAAAGTGAGGGAGACACAATCCAAAGCAGGCTCTGGGCTCTGAGCTGTCAGCACAGAGCCTGAAATGGGGCTCCAACTCACAAATCACGAGATCATAACCTGACCCTAAGTTGGATGCTCAACTGACTGAGGCACCCAGGCAGCCCACAAATTTAATTCTTAATTATCTGCATTTATTTAATTACTGTCATGCATTTTGTGGAGAATGCTATGACAAATTCCAGAGCCTTTTATTATAAGATAGAACACAGATCACATTGGGATGGGTGGTATGCAAGCAACTACAGGCAAAAGATCGTGGAGGAACACCGTTGCCAACTTGGCCAGCAACTCTGCTTTCTCTTCCTTGGGTTTCTGCAGCTTGAATTATTTCTCCTGTAAATCAGTCTCAAGTAGCCTGAAAAGGGTTGAATAATCTGTTTCTTCTGTGACTCTAGTACTGTTGGAGAACTACTCAAAGGACAACATGAGTCGTGACAAACAGTTGGAATCTTATTCAGGAAAGTAATTATGACTCATTTTATTGGTGATTGTTAAGTATTGAAACAGTCTTCCTTTTGACATTTATTCTTCCTCTGAGTTCCTAGGGTAACCTATTGTACCACTCTTTTGGCTCTTATTTGCTGCACGAAAAGTCAGTTAACTCTTCCTGTTATTTTCTTTTCAATTGTAGTTTAGTGTTAGAAGTAGATTTAGTAAGTATGCTGACCAGTAGAGGAAGTGAAATAAAGTGGAAAAATAAAGTGTTTTGGGTCATCTATGACATTTAATTCTGTCTTCTCCAATTACCAGCTGCTTGAATTTAAGCATGTTATTTTTTTTTTTTTCAAAATGGGGATAATAATTTAAATCCTACATGATTTTTGCGTGATTAAACTATGAATTTCAAATCTAAAGAAGACCTCAAAACGAAGGTAGATGTAGCATCTCTAGATATCTAGCTCTTGGCGTGTGTGTGTGTGTGTGTGTGTGTGTGTGTGTGTGTGTATTTCATAGGTGTGGCAACTACTTGGGAATGGTGAGAAAGGGAAGGGTGGCCTTCATATGGATGGTAGACAAGTGTCTGTTTTTCTATGTTACTTGATGGATACAGAAAAGGAAATCATCAGTGAGTATCACAGATGTGCTTTCTACATGTCTAGACCAGTATTTGAGCAACACCCTTCTTAGTGAAAGCCTGCTGATACCAGAACAACAGGTCAGATCACGGCAACCCTGATGGTGGTCACTACCATGGAGGAGGAAGAAGCAGTTTTGAGGCTAGCCTGGGAAAGAGGTAGTTACGTGGAGAAGCAGTCTTGGCAACAAACAGAGCACAATGATTTTAGTAGATCCTGAGGTTAACAGCATAGCTAGAAGAGCCTTTGAAGCCAGGTACCCACCTGTTCGTTGAAAAAAGTATTTAGCTGCAAGTCACAGAGAAGATGATAAAGACTAACTTGAATACTGAGTATTTTTTCACATAATAAGAATTTCAAAATGGCAGGCAGAGGTTGGCACAGCTATTCAAAATGTTATGAGGAATCCTAGGTATTTTCTATTTTTTACCTAGACGTTCTCAGTAGGTGAGTTTTTCCCTTCTGGTTTGAAGATGGCTGCTGAGCCGATAGAGCTTGCATTAAAGTTATAGAAAGATGAAATATAGAAAAGCCAAACTCATTCTCTTCCAAAAGACTTTTTTTTTTTTCATTCAGGAAGTGAAGCCCTTTCAAGAGAACTTTATCTACAGAACTGTCCAGGACTGTCATGTGACTAACCTTGAGTGGAAGTGAAATTAGATGTTTAGCTTTCTAGGCTCTTGGAGAACAGCAAGAAAAAAACTGGTTGGGAATGTGCTGAGTGAGCAGATTGCCACTTTGACCACACAGCCCAAACATAACTGATTTATGTAGGACAAAATACTTAGTGGTAGCTGGTGCAAGTCAGGTGGGTTTCTCCTTATTGTAGTGGTGTGGAACCCAAAATGAAATACTGGTTTCATTGCCATTGGGAATAAGTTACATGCACACATCCATTGTTTATTCATGACTCAATAGAGGTTTTCTGTATAAATTTTAAGGCATTAATATACTGAACATAACACCTGATACAAAGCAAATGTTGAAAAAATATCAGTTTTCTTCTCACTATTTTTGTGTTCCTGATAGCTTATTCTTCTCAGTGTCCTTCTGGTGGCTAAGAACAGATGAACACTAAATTAGCTCAAGAAAGAGTGAGGTTACCACTTTTATCTCTGCTCCTTTTATTTCCCTCTTTGTTGCACTGTGGGCCAGCTTTCTCTATATATGGATAATAGTGATTACCAACCTGGTCCCCACTGTACAGCTTTTCCTAGGACTCAATTCAATTCTGTCAGTAAAATGAAAGTAATATATGCTCTTTCTTCTTCACATGCGATAACCGCCTTTTAAAAAGCATAAAGTTTTATACAAACGTCTGCTTGATGTTCTAGCTGCATCTCACTCCATTTTACTTTTTCCTCCTTAGAAATAGCCTCTATTTTTAATTCAACATGTTGTTAATGAGCTGAAAGTCTGCACTTCCCATTTTGTCTTGCAATCAAGGCTCAGTCACCTGACACGGTTTTAGCCATTGAGCTTGAGGTGAAAGTATTGTGGGTGACATTAGGAAAATCTTTAAAAAAAAAAAAAAAGAAAAAGAGGGAGGCCATCTGAGACCTGGAGTAAGGATAGGGTACCTGGAGTTCTGGCAAATCATCTCAGGCTAAGAGAATGGGGGCTTTAAGGGATGGGGGAGAGAGCTGGCAGGGAGGAGAGTTGACGAAGGACTGGTAGAGCCGCCATTCCAGCCCATACGTAGGAAATAAAGGGGTATTGTTATTTAAGTCCAGCTGGAAATTCTCATTACTAATCAAACTGACAGTCTAATAAGTACTACAGAAATTATAGGATGGTCAGCATCTAAACTCCGAAGCTGAAGAATTTTTCTCTGAGGCAGGAGCAGCTGGTGCTATTACATTTGACGTTGATAGTGATGAGTGGTGTATAATGACAGTTTAAGACAAGATGCTCCAGTGCTGTGGAAAGAAATTCTCTAAATGTGAATCTCTTGGCACAGAAATAAGAACTTATAAACTCAACCTTTACAGCTGCATGAAAAGAAGGTAAAATTCCTGGCCTGTCATTAATCGTAGAGATTGACCATAAACTAAGGATTCATTGAAGATTGGATACCTTATTTTTAGAAATGTTTATCTAGCATCATCAGCATAGTTTTTTGAAGTAACATATAATTTAGCAGAGATTGAATTCATATCTTATTCATTAAGGTTTATGTAATTTAAATATGTATTTTGCATAAAACACTTGGATGCCCAAGAAATACTTTTATTTTTAAATCCTCTAAAGCTTTATATCTTAAAACAAATATAGGGATTTTTCCTAGGGAAAAAATGAATAAAAGAAATAATATTTTAAAACCTGATATTTAAGTGTATTTTAAATGTGGCAAAGCATTATTTTATTTTTAATTGCACTGACCTATCCTTCCTTCGACTGCTGACTTGAAGGTTTTTATATCTTCAAGTCTCTAGGGCTTTCTTTATATTTATACACACATAAGGTAGTTCTTTAATCCTCAACACCTTAGTCAGGTTATTTAGGAAAATGGTAAGGCTTCATTATTTAAAAAGAAATAATTCAGGAGGGAAAATCTCATGACTGATACCCTTTTTGAGCCCCCCTTCCCCAACCCCCACCCTACCTTGGGACTTGAGCATCCTACTGGCAATAATTACTGCAGGCATGCTACTTATTAAAAAGGAATACAAATATTTTACTGCCAGTGTTCTATAGAACTATGGAATATTAGGTTTTGCTTTTGTCATTCAGGGATTGTGTGTGTGTGTGTGTGTGTGTGTGTGTGTGTGTGTGTATTTTATACGACATGGCTGCCCTATTTTCTTTCAACCAGTACATGGCTCTAATTCTATCTAACCAAACCCATACAAAAAATATTTGCTTCTTGTTTCTTAAGGTTCATATATAGTGACAGTTACACAATGGGCAGCTTATTCATTCAGTTAACACTAAATTTTACTTTTGAATCTCAAATAGTGAAGAATAGGCTGAAATCACTTTACATAGTGTAACCTGGTAGATTTATGACTGTTTTCACAAAAATCATGCTTTTCTGTAAGTTCCACACCAACAGTCTATTTTGTGCACTACTCTGTCCCCAACACTTATTGTCTAGCCCATTGTGTGTAATTAATAATAAATAATTAATATTTGTTTTTTAAATGTATTTATTAGTTTTGAAAGAGAGCATGAGCCAGTGGGGGAGGTCAGAAGGGGAGGGGGACAGAGAGAGAGAGAGGGAGACACAGAATCTGAAGGCCGACTCCAGGCTCTGGGCTGTCAGCACAGAGCCTGACATGAGGCATGAACTCACAAACCCTGAGATCATGACCTGAGCTGAAGTTGGACACTTTAACCAACTGACCCATCCAGGCACCCTGATATTAGACATTTTATAAATAAAGCAGCTGAGACTAAGAAGTTAGAGTAACTTATTCGACTATCACTTGGTTCGTACACTCTAGAAGCCAGATTTGAATGCAGATTTTATTCCAAAAAGCCTTTCCTTTGTCTACTTGTACCATTACCCACACTTAAGAAACTTAATTCTTAATGCCACACAAGAGGCACTGGTTCAGAGGGCCAATTCTAGTACCAGATGCTTCAGATCAAATCTCAGCTGCAGGACCTCGGCTAGGTCACTCAACCTTACTATGCCTCAGGTACAGTGGAGATGATGGTAATGCTTACACCAGAGGGCTGTTTTGAGGGTTAAATATGTTCATATAAGTGAAATATTTACCTCATTGTGCCTGGTCATATAAACGCTAGCTACTGTTATGCAGCATCCGGTGCCTGGTGTGATCACTATCATATCTAGTGCTCGCAGGAACCTCAAGAGATGGGCAACAGTATCATCCCCATCTTACTAACGGGAAGACTGAAGCTCCGAGAAACCAAAGAACTGGCCTAAAATCACACCACAGTAAATGGCCAAGTTTGGATTTTAATCCAAATTCTCTTAAGTCCAAAGTCTCCATTTGTTTTCTATATTTAAAACACGTGTGTCAGGGTAATTAATGGTAGGTGCCACAAAAAAAATAAAAACAAAATTTTAGGGACTTAAGTAGACATTTGTTGCCATTGTACAGCCTGATCAGATCTGATGTAGAATAGGTGGCCCTCCTACACTCTGAAGCTCTACCATGTGGAACACAGGGACTCCACAATCCCTGCAGCAGGGGACAAGAGAGACAGGGAAGGTGCATAGTCCCTAAATGACTCAGCCAGAGTCACACAGACATATCCATATAAAATCCACTTGTCCAAAGCAGTCACATGACCCAAGCTTGATTGCAAGGGAGGCTGGGGACCTCAGGAGAACAAATAGATACTTCATAAGCTTTGTGCCAAAATAAACTATTGCTTAATATTTGAATTCTCTGATGTCTTCCATGAAGTGAAGAGTTTTGTATGTTGGAGCAACACATTACCAAAATTTTAATGGCAAATCTATTATAATGGACACCTGTCATTTGATCTGCTCAATAGCACATCCTTCCCTCTCTAGAAATTTTCACTAAAACAGAGTGAAACATCAGTCTTTGTCCAATGATAATTTATATGTGTGAGTTTTTGTAGCTGTCAGTAGCTGTTGGGATTCAGCCACTCTTCAGCAGGAAGGAAATACAGGAACAAAGATATAAAAGACAAGAGACAATAAGTCTGTCAGTGTCTACAGCTCTATTTCCTGGAGCATGGGTCAATTAATATTCAGTAGAACCTTACCAAGTGTTGACGGTTCAGCCCTAATCTGATGGGGTCAGCATCCATACTGATTGGTCAGTATCTGTTATCTGCGAGAGCCTACTATTTTTAATATTAACCCTGCCTGCGGCCAATTTGCAGTCTTGGTTGGATCCCTTCACCAAACCTTCTTTGCCTTTTAGTGTGAATAAAATTTCTCTCATTTCCTATAAAAAATAACCGATTAATTGATTCACTTAATATATACTTGTTAAGCACTGGGGCACCTGGGTGGCTCAGTCGGTTGGGCATCTGGCTTCAGCTCAAGTCATGATTTCACGGTTAGTGAGTTCGAGCTCCAGATTGGGCTCTCTGCTGTCAGCTCAGAGCCTGAAGCCTGCTTTCGGATTCTGTGTCTCCCTCTCTCTCTCTCTCTGCTCCTCCCCTGCTTGCACTCTGTCTCTCTCTCTCTCTTTCTTAGATACACATTAAAAAATTAAAAAGAATGTCTAATATCAAAATGGTACTTATCTTAGATGGTTGTTTTGAGGTTTCAGCAAGGTTATGCATGTTAGATGTGAAAAGCACCAGGGACATTAAATTTAGCTGTGGATGTTGGTACCCCTCCTCCGGTTATTCTTTGATTATTGCAGTCAAAATACAGAGTACATTGACTCCTCTCTGGAAGAATCGGTCACATGAAGAAAAATCAATGTATGGGATTCTACTCATTAAATGTACACGTACTAAAACATAACGTTAATACTCATTTCTATTAGAATTCTCACTCCATCCATGTTGTTGCATATCTAAGCAGCCCTTTAATTACCGTAACTAGTCATTGGAGACACAGAAAATGCTTTTGAACAGGCCTAAGCAATGCAAGGGAGGCAGCTTGTCCTGATGGACAAGTAGCTCTTCTAGTGAAGAGCCTCTCAACTTTCTCTTTCTGTGTCCTTGTTCTTTTCTACTTAATTTTTCTTCATAAGTTATGGCACTGTTGCTTTAGTACAACGGAATCTGATAGAAATCAGAATGAAAAATAGAAGGAATGTTCCAGATTATCTGGCCTTATGTTGCTGTTTCACAGATGAGGAACAGACACCTGGCAACTTGCGTGTTGCCTGCAAAGACACAGCTAATTAGCACCGTTGCAAGCTCCTGTGTCTTCTCTAGTGTAGCGTTCTCTGGAACTGCACGTCGTCTCTATTGGTAGCTGTTTGAAATACTTCTAATGGGTAAATATTCATTCAAATAAGGGTCCTTGAAAATATTTTAGAGCTCAGAAGTTTGTCCATTTTCCTTTGATTCAAAGGGTCTCATGGGGATACATCTGAGAGATGAGTTCAAAATGTATTAAACGCTGAAAAGCAGGCCTTTGCTCAGTATGTACATATAATATGAAGCCAAAGATAGTTGCTTGTATCTTCCAGGAAGGCTGGAAATGTTTCTCTTCTAATGTCCAGTCCTCCCTTCTGCCTTCTTAGTAGATGTTTCTACAAAGTACTTTTTTTTTTCCTAACAGCTTAAAAAAATTTTTTTTAATGCTTTATTTTTGAGAGAGAGAGAGAGAGAGAGAGAGAGAGAGAGAGAGAGAGAGAACGCAAGTGCAGGAGGGGCAGAGAGAGAGGGAGGCATGGAATTTGAAGCAGACTCCAGGCTCTGACCTATCTGCACAGAGACTGATGCGGGGCTCCAACTCCTGAACCGCGAGATCATGACCTGAGCCGAAGTCGGATGCTCAGCTGACTGAACCACCCAGGCGTCCCTCTAACAGCTTTATTGAGGTGCTTTAATTGCACCCCAGAGTCTTTAAGTCTAAATTAGAATTCTTTCCTTCCTAAAACAGCTTCCCTCTGATATGTCCTGACTTCTTTATATCTGTCAATAATGCCCTCCTTGCTCTAGCTGCCCCAGCTGGAAACCTCCATGCTGTCTTTCATGTCTTCCTTCTTCAGCCATATTTAATCAATATATTCTGCTAGTTTTCATTACCATTCCTAATCCTTATAATATGTTAACCATATTCTCACTGGATTCCCTGCCCTCAGTGGTATCTCTTTTCTTGCAAGCTATCTTAAAACCTTCTTACAAATTGATCTTTTTTCTCTTTAATAATTACAAAATTCACAGTTGTTCCCTGCTGCTTTAAAAGAGATTCTGAACTTAAGCATGAAAAATAGCTATCTTCTAGGGCAAGGGCCTGACTTGCCTTTCTCATTTTGCCTTTTCCATTTTTTTTTCTCGGAAACCGATCTTTCATTTTTTTACAAATTGTTCTACTTGTTAGTCCTTGAAATTTACCATACATTCCCAGATCTGGACCTGCGCTCATATTTGTTATTCCAGCAAGGTATTCCCTGTCCTTCTTTTCAGTCCTATCCTTGATATTTAGCTTAAATTCTGTCTTTTCTAAAAAATGTTCTCCAGTGGCTCTTGCACATGCTCATCTCTCTTTCCTTTGAACTTTGATATTTTTAGTATATTCTATATGGTTGGCACTTATTTTGATACTTTTATATTATGCAATAAAATCTGTCAATTCCTCAAAGGTAGGATTTTTGTAATAGCTGCTATTCTAAAATGAACGTCTTGTCTATAGTAGATGCTATAAAATACATACTGTGTTTTTAAAGATCCAAAAATCATGAAGTAATGAATTATACTGAAAGAGTTAGAGGTTCTGCATCAAAACATACAAGAGTTTAGAAAGCAGGGCAACTGCAGATTGAAGGTCCACTTTTAACATTTAATGGGAACCTGCTATTTTCTATCCACTTGGCTGGGTTTTGGGGTGAGAGCGAGAAATAAGACACAGTACTAGATATAAATGTACAAATGAAAAGAATGAGAACAAGGAGACTGTGAAGCTTCTGAACGTGAAATTGAGTTTGTGTGGGGTGGACGTAGGTGGCAGAGTGAAGTCACACAGGGTGCTGGGAAAGGCGGTGGATGTTTTCCTCGCAAAAGGTAGTTAACCCAGGTTTCAGGTGGTTTCAACATGGAGTAAAAGGATGCTATTTGAGGGTGTTGCAATTGTCTTCAAGCCCTGACCTATGCCTGCAGTCGGGAGCAGCAAGCCTAGTTTTCCATTGTTTACAACCACAAATGATTTAAAATGAATAAATAGGGGCGCCTGGGTGGCTCAGTCGGTTGGGCGTCTGACTTCGGCTCAGGTCATGATCTCGCGGTCCGTGAGTTCGAGCCCCGCGTCGGGCTCTGTGCTGACAGCTCAGAGCCTGGAGCCTGTTTCAGATTCTGTGCCTCCCTCTCTCTCTGACCTTCCCCCATTCATGTTCTCTCTCTCTCTCAAAAATGAATAAATGTTAAAAAAAATTAAAAAAAAATAAAATGAATAAATATTCTGTAAGTTCTGTTGTAAGATGATAAGAATAACAACAACAAAAAATTATCGTTAGGTTCATTGTACTTGCCCATCTGTAACTGTGGCCATGGTTCAGCATTTTCTTGCTTAATTTAGAGACAGGTAACCCCATCTGCCAAAAATAATGGAGAATGTCAAGTGTAGAGGGACCAAACAGCATATGGGCCATAGCTGTGCATCCTGGAGAGAGACCTTAGTTGCTATGCAACTTTTCACTGCCTGAGAGTTAAAGGTCTCCAGCAGCTTATGGCAGTGAATAATGTATCTGCAGGACAAGAAACTTTATTCATTTTGTATATTTGTTGGCTTAAGAAAATTATAAGAGCAAATTTATTACATTAATAAAGGCAAATACTTAATATTATTTGCTTAATCAGTCACTACTGATGGTAATAAGAATAGTAATATGCCAACAGAGTGGTTATTCTGTTTTACAGTGACACTTTCTTAATATAGACAATGAAATATACATGATTCTAACACTCTTGTAAAATATATTTGTAAGCCTTGAGTTCCTTTTTGCTTCATCTGGAGATTCATTCCTGGTTTTCTTTGCTGACTTTTCTTTCTCCTGTATTTACCCTTAATGTTGTTCTTTCCAACATTGTGTTGTTCACTTCTTTGCTCCTTTTGCTAGGTGATTGCATCAGTGCCAAGGGTTTAAATGCCAGCTGTATGCAAGTGATGCCCAAATTTATATTTCCAACTCTAACTTTCTTTTTTACTTTTTAAATTTTATTTAAATCCAAGTTAGTTAACGTGTAGTGTAATAATGACTTCAGGAGTAGAATTTAGTGATTGATTGATCACTTACATATAACACCCAGTGCTCATCCCAACAAGTGCCCTCCTTAATGCCCACCACCCATTTAGCCCATCCCCCTACCTATCATCTCTCCAGAAATGCTCAGTTTGTTCTCATATTTAAAAGTCTCTTAGGGTTTGCCTCCCTCTCTGTTTTTACTAATTTTTCCTTCTCTACCCCTATGTTCATTGTTTTGTTTCTAAAATGCCACATATGAGTGAAATCATATGATATTTATGTTTCTCTGACTTATTTTGCTTAGCATAATACACTCTAGTGTACACACACACACACACACACACACACCCCACATCTTCTTTATCCATTTGTCAGTCGATGAACATTTGGGCTCTTTCCATAATTTGGCTACTGTTGACAGCGCTGCTCTAAACACTCGGATGCATGTGCCCCTTTGAATCAGCATTTTTGTATCCTTTGGATAAATACCTAGTAGTGCAATTGCTGGGTCATAGGGTAGTTCTATTTTTAACTTTTTGAGGAACCTCCATACTGTTTTCCAGAGTGTCCAGCTCTAACTGTCTTACTGAACTCTGTAGAGTCCTCTCTCAAACTGCATTCTAGACTTCGCCAGCAGAATTCATAATTTTCCCCCCAGGACAATTCTCTGTCAAATGTCTCAGGCCACCCAAAAGGCACCCTTAATTCCTCTCTTTTGCTTACCTTTCACAAATGCTGTCAGCATCCAGAATCCACTCAATTCACACCATCCCTAGGGCCATGGTCTTGTGCCACCACCATCTCTCCTTTGGGTCTTGCCGTCACCTCTTACCAGCTCTTTCTGTTTTATTCCTGGCCTGGCTGCAGTTTGTTCCTCACATAGCTGCCAAAGGGAGGTTTAAAAAATGGATATCAGATCACGTCATTTGCTTGCTTAGAGTTCTCATATGGCTTCCACTTATACTTAAAATACAAATTCCTTATCAGGGCCCCAAAACCCTGCCTCCTTCCTCTCCCACCATCAAACAATGCTCCAGCCACACTGGCCTTTTCTTCTCTTGGAATAGACTTTTCTTAAGGTTTTTATGCTTAATTTTTTCTGCCTGGAATCCTCTGCCTTTTCTATTCTTCATGGTTGGCTTCTTCTGGATATTCAGGGCTCAGCACAAATGCTACTTCATCCAAGAGGGCCTTTCTGACCATCTAATCTTAAGTGGTCTCGTTGCTCCTGGTTACCTTCTTTCTTTTTCCTGCCCTTAATTTTCTTCATGAGATTTCATATTTGAAACCATCCTGTTCATGAATGTTTTTATTTGCCTGTTATCCTTCTTTTTTCATCTAGAACAATTCTTCACGATTTTTTATGTGATAGCACACCTAAGAAATAATTCAGTTGACTTGTTATTCATGGTAGTTATGTTTAATAAAGCCTCCATGAACACTGACTTAGTGAATACTGACCCATTACTTCTACAGAAAATACTGGGTTAGTCTCCTGTGAACCTCAAGCCACACTATTCTCAACCCACCGGTACATAGCCTTGTTCTGTGTGTGTTTCTGTTTAAAGAAACCGTGTTTAAAATATTGTTGATTTACAATGTTCAACTCATGGCCAACAGCACTATAATTCCTGAATGAAGCTTTTCTATTACATCCTTTTTTTCCCCTCTGTAAAGCATAATGCAATGCATTAAACAGCACTATGAGACTGTGCTCTGGAGCCATATTAAACAGCAAATCACTAGCAAAAAGCACAAAACTGTGGAAGATGCGGCACTAAAACTACAGAAGGGGCACTTGTTTACAGTATGAGCTGAAAAAAGAAAGAGGACTGTCACCTTGTTTAGCTTTAGCCTGGAAGGTTCCATGTCACATAACTCAAAATGTTGACTGCTCTGTGCATGTTTGTGAATATCGATAGAAAGCTAGGAGTATTGGGGCACCTGGGTGGCCCAGTTGGTTGAATGTCCGAGTTTGCCTCAGGTCATGATCTCATGGTTCTGGAGTTTGGGCCCTGCATTGGTTTCTCTGCTGTCAGCGTAGAGCCTGCTTCAGATCCTCTGTCCCTCTTTCTCTTCTGCACTTCTCCCCTTTTGCATTCTCTCTCTCCCTCAAAAATAAACAATCATTAGAACAAAATTTAAAAACAAGAAGGCTAGGAGTATTGATCTTGCTGTTACAAATAAATTTTGGTGAATAGGCAAATTTGCAAATATAGAATTACTGAATAATGAGGGTAGATTGTATTTGGTATATGGGGATAAATGTACTAGTCCTTTGCATGCTTATTAAACGCCAATAAATGTCTACTATGCAGCTGGGTATGTGATTCTAGAGTTCAGTGCTCCAGTCCCCAGACCTCACCCTAACCACCCAAAAGACTTAGCGGATTGATCTTTGGTGCAACTCTAATTGGTGTACCCTAAATGGCAAGGAAAGATCTGCTCTAAAATATCATTCTCAGGAGACCTTGCCTTCTTTATTATTGTAATCCTATGGCTGAGGATAAAGCCTGAAACATAATATTTATTCAGCAAATGGAACGGTGATGTTTAAGGACCGGGTTGTCCCCGTGACAGGATAGTTGAAGAATTATGAAAAAGAAGCAGGGCCACAATCATTATTTCTTTCAAAGTGGTTCTAAACAATCCTAATAATGTGGTATCTGAACTTTTAATGACACAAAACAGAGAGCTTTCGGTAGTCACAAATGTGACAAGTGTGGGAATGGGTTTTGCTTTTACAAATTGATGATGCTTCAACATCAATTGATGTTGAAATTAAAGTAAAGGAGGGAGAAGGAAGAGAGAGAAAGAGGACACATTTTTGTATGTATATCTATATATTTATTTATACAATATTTCCCAAAAGCATTGAGGCAGTTAACAATAAATTATTGACATTATAAATCAAATCCTTAATGCTTAATGAAAGACAAAAACCAAGTGGCAAAGGCGAGGCATCTGTCCATCAATCCATCTATCCATCCATCCATCTATATAGCATACTGGCCAAGGTTCAATTCCTATTAAATCAACACTCTACTGGCTCTCTTTCCCTCAGAGTTTGAGGACAAAAATGCCTTTTTAAAAAATGTGTTTATTTTGTATAGATTATTTTCTATTAAATTCATTCTTCTGTAGTGTGCTTCTTCATACTGCTTTGAAAAAAGAAGTAGGCATTCTTAAATGAATGAAAAAAATAACTTCTATTTGATCCAAGGAAGAGTAATTTAGCAGACACAACACCGAGATTTCTGGTAGCTAGGCTAAAGAGGGAAGTACATTGGATTGCATAACTTTGTTTGGCGGAAGTGAATATCCAGTTTACGAGGAGAGGAAGCTTTACTGAAATCTTTTCCCTGAATGCAATTTATTCTTAGGCTCTTTAAATAAGGAAACTTCAGTAACTTATAAAAAATGAGGGAATAATGCTAATATGTATTGAATGTTACTAAATTCCACATAATTTAAACTATGCTTAATTTCTCTCATCCCTCATTTTAATCTATATAGTAAATCTATGAAGTCTATAGTAGTTTTCTCCCCAATGTATAGCTAATGAAAGGACAAAAGATTCTTGATAGATCTTCATTGGCCTTTACTGAATATTGAGAAAGTGATTTTAAGTCTCAGATCTGCAAAGACAGTTCTGTGAGAAGCCAGAGAGATCTAGTCAAGATATGTAGTTTACTGGACTTTGTTAAATTATGATGTTAAAGCTTTAAAATGAGTATTTTCCAAGGGAAATACTTCTATCTTTCCATTCCAGGCAGCAGCAGAAATAGTTTCATTGGTACTAAGGCTGCATTAAAGAGACTAATGGCACTGGAACTTATCTTTGTAAGAAGGGTGAGACCTCGCCATTCAGAATTGGTGTCAACTTGAGTGGGCGATTCTAAAATATCACTCCATTGAAAGCAGATGATTCATGGATGCACTGAAAAGCATTTAGGAATCCTTTTCATCCAGCTCTCTTTTAAAGGCTGTTAAATTTTGCCATCATTGATACGCTGCTGAGCTGACCATGCTGAGGTGCATGTGTCCTAGGGTAAAATTGGAATTGAAGTGGACGTGACATGAGAAACTTGGTACTGATGTGCCAGAGAGCCTGCAAAAGAAAGGAATTATTTTCTGTTATCAGAATGTCAGAGACACAGAGCCTGGTTGATTGAATGGCTGTTCTCAGTAAAATGGAATTCTGTGTGTGTTTAGAACTCCTTCACTTCTTCATTTCCCTTCCTAGAGAATTTCCAGGAGCCAGATATGAAATCTGATGACAGACAGTCGGAAATGAGATAGGATTTGCAGTGGTGATGGGTGTTGCCTCTGTTTTGCAGAGCAGTGGAGGCATCACACAGCACAAAAGAGCATGGACTCTGATGGGTTACAGTGTTGGGGTGGAATCTTAGTTCAGTCAGCTTTGGGTAAGTTATCAGAGCCTCAGCTTTTTCATCTATGAAATGGAGACCTAATGCTTCTCTCAAGGACTTAGGTAGGATGCAGTGTAACAGTGTACCTTCTGATTCTGTCACATCCCAGCATTTAACCAAGGCTAATACAGTTCTACCTCCTTAGTAGAAGGTCTGCACTAATTAAACATGGGCACAGCCTTCCTCTCCACAGTCTGCAGATGGCTGCTTGACTGTACTCCGAAATACTGGTTCTCCAATGTAGCTGTACATTGGAATTACCGCGGGGAGTTTTAGAAACTAATGCTCTAATCTGATCCATTTGACTTAATTTGTCTGAGGTATGTTCTGACATGAGAATTCAAAAAAAAATCTCACCAGATGATTAAAAAAATTTTTTTAAGTTTATTCATTTTTGAGAGAGAGAGAGAGAGAGAGACAAAGCCTGAGCAGGGGAGGGGCAGAGAGGGAGGGAGACACGGAATCCAAAGCAGGCTCCAGGCTCTGAGCTGTCAGCACAGAGCCCAACGCAGGGCTCGAACTCACCAACCGTGAGATCATGACCAGAGCTGAAGTTGGACGCTTAACCGACTGAGCCACCAAGGCGCCCCTTGCCAGATGCTTTTAATATGCAGCTCAAGCTGATAAGCTGAGGTCTGAAAGATTGTAATGGGGATATCTTACGTACCATCAAACATATATTTATTACCTTTGAATCCCAGGGCTAGTATCCAAAGGGTCATGATATTTTGCTGTTTCCTTCAGAGTCATAACTTCCATGAAAGCTCCCTCTCAATTCCTCTCCAGCCCAATGTCACTAGGTTAAGCAATTGGTACAGTCTGTGTTGGGGGAAACTGACAGGACCCCAAGAGATCTGCTCTACTTCGTGCTCAGGGAAGGCAGTATGTCCTGATGAAGGCAAAATAAAGAATATACACTCTATTAAATACTAGGAAGATATAACAAAAGGAGATACTAAAGCAAGACCAGAGATTGGAAGAATAAAGAAAGTGAACTGAAAGCCAAACAAATGAATAGTAATGTTTAAAGAGATTACCAAAAATCGGGGCACCTGGGTGGCTCAGTCGGTTAAGCATCTGACTTTGGCTCAGGTCATGATCTCATGGTTTGAGCCCTGCGTTGGGCTCTGTGATGGCAGCTCAGAGCCTGGAACCTGCTTCAGATTCTGTGTCTCCCTCTCTCTCTCTCTCTCTCTCTCTGACCCTCCCCTGCTCATGCTCTCTCTCTCTCTCAAAAATAAATAAACGTTTTAAAAAAAGAAATTACCCAAAATAATTCAAATCTGGTATTTGCCTAAGGGAATCATCCTTAAGTGGGAAAGGATATATGTACATTGCAGCATAGATTTTATAATTTTATATACAACAATTATATATTTGATATATAGCATATATGCTATATATTTCATATCATATATGTATGCTATATATATATCATAGCATGTATATATATATATATATGCTATATATATGAAATAAAATGGCCCAAAACAATAAATTATTGATTATCCAGAAGTTTATTTAAGTTTATAGAATTTCTCTAAAGACTTTTAAATGTAGTTCATTTGTAAAAGAAAAGTTGCTCTGACTCAGTGAGTCATTTACATATTGGCAGGCAGCTCAGATTTGAGCTCATGGTAACCACTTGACTCCCCCCCGCCCCCCCAGGTGCTTACTACAATTCAGGAGAGCCTTTGATTAATAGATGAGGCACTCGGGGCGCCTGGGTGGCTCAGTCGGTTAGGCGGCCAACTATGGCTCAGGTCATGATCTCGCGGTCAGTGAGTTCCAGCCCCGCATCGGGCACTGTGCTGACAGCTCAGAGCCTGGAGCCTGTTTCGGATTCTGTGTCTCCCTCTCTCTGACCCTCCCCTGTTCATGCTATGTCTCTCCCTGTCTCAAAAATTAAAAAAAAAAAAAAAAAAAAAAAAATAGATTAGGCGCTCACAGAAGTAAAGAGTGCCTTCTCTTAATGAATTTTGTCTGATTGATATTGGAAACTCGGGAGGGGCACAAGCTGAGTGTCATAAGATGCCTGAAGAACATAAAGAGATGAGGAGAAGAACTTTCAACACAAAAGTCAATGAATTAAAGCCACTGAATTAAAAACAATGGCCAGAAAAAAAAAATGGCCAGCCAATTTTCCTCAATATCCCCTTACAATGTTTCGCCTAGAAATATCAAATTTTTTGGTTAAAAGCAGGCTTGTAAATTGAAGGGTCATTGTGAAATTGAAGAAAAGTATTTTCAGATTTTTATTTAAATGTTGATTTTGGAGCTAGGCTGGTGCATCCATGCTCTCATTTCCCTGATGTCTTAAGAACTTCACTGTCTCCAGAGATTCTGTGAACCATACTACTTTTTTATGTTTTAGGCTTTCCCAACATCAAAGGGACATACAAGAGGTTTAGGGACAAAAATATGTAATACAAGTATAGTAAAAATATCCTATAAATCTATTTGAAATATGTGTGAGTATATATTTTTCCTTTTCTATCTCTCTATTTACATATAGAAATAGGGAAAAGAGAGGGAAGGGGACAGAGACAGACACAAACTCAAACACACAGAGACAGAGCTTCATGCAAAGAGAGGAGCTCTATGAAACTGCATATATTCCTGCCTTAAATAGCCATGAAATTCCCTAGTTCATAGATGTAACTGACTACGATGAGACCATCAAAGACAGGGCATAAGTGAACATTTGGAAGTAATTTCTATGAGCCTGTCCTTGTGCTGGGAGTGAGGCTGATTGAAGTAATCATGAAACTAGAAGTTTTTCTGGCTGCTCTCACTTGTTGACACTTGGGTAATTTCCTCCATTTCTCAAAGAAACTAATTCCATTTTTAAGTAAACGCTATTAGAAAGTCACTCTTGTGCATTACAGCATTGTTGTAACAGGTAAAAGTAGGAAACAAAATGAGCACCCATCAGAGAAAATTTAAAAAAGTTATTATATACACACATGCATCTGCTGCATAAGATGATCTATCTTCACATGAAAATATAAAAAAGCTCTCCAAAATCTATACTCAAATAAAAACAGCAAAGTGCAGAACAGTGAGTATAATATCATTTATAAGTAGACAGTAGCATTTCTGGAGAGATATACACAACTGCTTCTCTCTGGAGAGTGAGTATATAGAGCAGAGGAGAGTACTTTTTTCCCCTTTTACATCTTTCCAATAGTTGATTTTTTGAAAACCACACACCCAAAATATTTTTAAAGAAAGAGAGTAAAAAAAAAAAAAAGAAGAGTTTTTTTTTTTTTTTTTTTTTTTTTTATTGAAAACTTACTGTACGGGTTCAAATTTTAACAAGTAAATTCCCTTAAAATGAAGGTCTATGAGAGCAGAAGTTGTATTTTTGGTCAAGTACAGTGTTTTGATCCTAATATATTTTAGTAAATACTATTCTTTATTGAAATTGCCATTAGCCTAGCAAATATCATTTTTTCCTATGTTTTCCCAGTGGTTCAGGATTGAAAGAATTTATTCAGTCTGATCCATGGTAATAATCTAACCCTGAGTATTTGCACATGGGAAATAAGGTGGGTTTCAAATGTTTATTAATATGAAATTTATTTTTGTATATTTTGGCAAGACTGATTACAGTGTTCATATAACTGTCATGAACGTAAAAGGCAGGGCCAATTGACGTGCATTCTGACAAGCTATTTGCAGTCCTCCAATCTTGAAGTCAGATTCGATTGCATAATTACTCTAAAGATAAGTCTGCTTTTAAAATGATCTGATATGTCACTCAATAAACTGAAAATTACCTCTGATTTTCATACAGGGTAAAACAAAAAGCTTAATAAATGACTAATGTATATCCACAAGGCGGACAGCAGAGTGTGTCTGTTGTGGAACATTTGACCTCTTTTTCAGGTAGGTGACAGAGACAACATCTGTTTGTCGTGGCATGGAGCCATTGGCAAGTGATCTTTCCAGGTTAGTTATTGGATGATGTGTAGTCCTTCAGTAATTTGACAGTGCTTCATTATGAGAGGTTCAAGGAGGCAGATGTTTCCCTGAAGGAATCAGGAAAGCACAGTGACAACTTTATTGTAGACTGACAAGAACTCTGATATCTTCTTTAGATGGAATTGCTAGATGAGCTGAAATGCTGGCAGGTCAGTTTCTTGAGTGTAATATTGGTAATCAATCATTTGATGGACATATAAAGGAAAAAGAGTAGAGAGGGTCACTAATCTTTCTGTTAATTAGAACATCAAAACACCACCACCTTAAAATATATCCCCCAAGTATCATGCTAGAAGCAATGCATTGAAAAGAAAGGAGATGGAAAATAAAATATATGAAATTAGTGTAAGGACACCTTTGAGAATATACAGGATTTCTACTGCAATAGATTTTAACTGTATTCCCACTCAGTAATATTACCATCAGCTGTTTGCCAGTAGCTGCAGGCATAATTTTCTTTTTTTACTGCTCACTGGACCCAAGCCTACTCAATTTAGTGTAGTTGGCTATGGCACCACTCACTTTCTTAAAACACAAGGCTTTCCAATTTCCAACAATGTTTATAGTATCAGAATAATTTGAAACAGGTGTTTAAGCCTCACGCCTATGCTGTGCAGCAGAAGGTTTATATATTTTTCATTATATATTGAGACAGACCACAACACTTGGAATGGCCATCTGTCACCAAATGCGTGCTGTGTGCTGAATGGAAGAGAAATGGGAGTTTTCACTGCAAACTCCTTTGAAAGTGATGGGATGCATTCTCCTGCCTTCTGAATCCCCACTCGGTGCTTTGAATAAAACCAAAAGTTTTTTTTGCTGCTTTTATCACAGAATGTCACCTATCAGAGATTATTAGAATGCTGCATGGCATTTCTGTTTGGTTTGGTTACAAAAATTGTAAGCCCCAAACTTGAGACCGTATTTAGCCAATGGATTTCCCCCAGAGGAATGGTATTTCAGCCTATACATTTCCTTCTTTGTCTCACAACATTGTGCAGCTTGGGTCTTAAGTATTAGGTCTCTTTGCAAGAATCTGGACTTGTGAGTCCTACTTGCCAAATTAAGTGCTCACAGACACCAGGACGGTAGTGTGAATTGGTAAATCTGGCAGCATAGCAATCATGGAAACCTGGAGAGAGCATCGCCTGTCGGGAGGGAGCAGTGATAGATATGCTTGCCTGTTGGGCAGAAATGCAGGCCCAGGACCATCTGATCCGTCATTGAGAATAAACCAGAAATCTAGATTTTCATATACTATCTCCGAATACTTAAATATTGACATTGCACTTAAAAAATTAAAAGCCCATGTAGGCCAAACAAATATTCACAGTTTGAGGTCAGCCAGTTTGGAGCCTATTACTTAGACTAAAAATCTTCTGGTATAACTAGATCTTCTTTTAGAGTTCCTAAGATATTCTTCCCTTGGTTATACACACATAATTTATTTTGCCAAAAATTTTCCAGACTAGGTATTATCAACACCTTGATGATGATGGTAATGGTGATGCTGATACTGTTCGGTAATATTGGTCATCAATCATTTGACAGATGTAGAAAGGAATAATAATAGAAAGTATCTACTTGTTGCCTGGCAGGTGGACTCTGAGGTCATGTTCATATCTACTCTCTGACAGACTTCCACACTGTAGCCTAACTGGGACTTGGAAAACAAATAAGATAGGCTGGAGGTAATCCTGGAACTGAAAGGTTGGAGGGAGATTGCAAAGGAATCTATTTTAAGAATGAGCAGGTAAAAATTAATTATTTTTCACCAAATATTTATTAAGTACCTACTGTGTGTTAGCCAGTGCTCTGTTTATTCAACACAAGTTTACTGAGTGCCTACAAACAAACATTAGGCAATAATCTTTATCCTTCTAATGGGGCTGTGGGTGACAAATGGTTGGCAGAATAAATAGATAAAATACATTGTGTTTTATAGTGATAAGGCTCGTGGAAGAAGCATAGCAGAGAAAGGTACAGGGAGTACAGGAGAGGGAGGAAATTATAAGTAAAAGATGATGCCACATTTGTGCTGGAGTAACTGGGTTGTCAAGTTGCTAGTGCTGAGATTGCAAAAGATAGAAGGAGGAGTATATTTGAAGATGAAGCTTAGGAACTCAATTTTGGGCATGTTATGTGTTGGATGCCTAAAAGACATTCAGTGGGGATGTCAGGAAGGCAGTAGAATTTCAAGGGAGATGTCCAAGCTGGAGCTACAAATTTGGGAGTAACCAGATGGTATTTAAAATCATAAGACTGCAGGGAAATAAATGTGGATCGAAAGAGAGGAATTTTAAGGACTGAGTCCTGTGGTATTTACAGTGACTTAACAGCCAGCAGATAAAAAAGAACCAGCAAACAAGACTGACAAAGAATGAACAGTTGAGGTAAGAGGAAAACCAGGAGAATTCAGAATCCTGTAAAATGGAGAAATCATTTTGAGGGCACTTTGTAAAATTCAGACTCAGACATACCACCCTAAAACTCATTCTTTTTCTCTCTCTCTTACCCTCCACCCCACTTTCATTCTGCTGGTGTAGACGGGGCCCAGCAAGCAAGTGATTCTGTTGTAGGTGTTCATTGACCACACTTTATCAAACATCAAATAGACAAATGGGGTCTGTGGCTTGTCCAGATGGTTCAGTGGTAGGAAACAAAGAATAGGGAGCTGAAGGAGAAGTGAAGGAAGTGAAGCTCAGGAGAGCAGTACTTACCAAGCGGTGGGTTACCAAAGCTGGACACAGTCGTTGGCATGGCTGGTTTGAGGGAACTAACTTAATTGGGCCCTTTATTTACTACAGTTAATGAGACAGTTCAGTGTGTAGGTGGGGGGTTGAGTGATTGCACGTGCCAAGATAGAACATATGGGACTGGGAGTCAGGCAGACCATGCTATAGAATTTTTCTGCCAAATCAATATAAAACCAATCCCAAATCAATGGAACAACAATCAAACTGTGTGTTCTACTAGCTTGACAATCTGCTCTAACTGGTTTACACATCTGCTGAGTTATATGAAGAAGACACTGAACCTTTTTCATCCATGCTGCCCCATTCTTAGCAGAGTGTCTGACACTTTGCGGGCTCAGAGTCAGCATCTGCCAAGTGCACGAAGGTGGACCCAGCCAAAGAGGAGTGGACATGTGGTATATTTATGGATTTATGGAGATAGCTCATTCCCAAATACTTACAGGCTGTTTTTGTAGATTTCATAAATTCTTTGTTTTTTATATGCTGAATAGATAAGGTTGAACTATCAGTTCTGGAAGAACACTGTGATTTGAGGTTATGATTTTTAAAGTTATCAATACCTCTTTACAAAGGTGGTTAGTTACTGAGGTTATGTCAACTCCGAAGGCAAATCCTTGACAGCCCTTTGATTGCAGCTGGCTTCTCCAGCCACTTCAGTGTCACCTTGGGCTAGACGCCTACATAGCCTGAGGCAGGGGAAACTTTTGTAAAAGAAAAAAAAAACATTATTAATGAGATTGGTGTCAATCTGGACACCAGTGAACTAGGTTCTCAGTTGCCCCTCCCACACAATCTGCTCAGAATAGGGTATTTTATGATTCTAAAACAGAAGCATTTTTTTTTCTCAGCTTCAGGCCTTAAACATGATTTGAATTTTGAGCCATTTCTGTGCATCTTGTGGAATAATGACACAGTTTTGACTCTGCTGCTTAAAGGAGCTAGTGTAGTGCACAGAAAAACAAAGACACTCTCCATTTCATGTAGGGATGCAGGATATTCCCTCTGTCTCTGTTCTCTTCTTGGAGACTTCCTTCTCCTAAGAGGGGTTCCCTCTAAAGGTTTCACAGAACATTTTTCTCATTACCAAATGAATTTTGTTGAATACACTAGGTTCTATATCCTGAGTTCTTATGGTTTTCTATGTAACAGTTTACTGTCTTGACTACAATCTTAATTTTGCTCTCCTAATTAACAGAAGTCTTCTATAAGCACTTTTGGTATCTATATCCCTGAAATTACTACATTTGATAGAGAAGAGATAGTTATTGTAACCAGAAATTATTTACTATGAACTGATATACTTTATTATAATTTATTTATTTTGAGAGAGAGTGACAGAGAGCGAGAGCGAGCGAGCATGTACACGCAAGACAGGGAAGGACAGAGACAGGAGAGAAAGATCCCAAGCAGGCTCCATGCCATCAGTGCAGAGCCCAATGTGGAATTCAAACTCATGAACTGTGAGATCATGACCTGAGTTGAGATCAAGAGTCGGATGCTTAACTGACTGTACCATCCAGGCACCCCTTTTTATTCTTAATTTTTTTTAGTTTAATAAACTTTCTTATAAAAATTAGTCATCATTCAAATGTCCTCTTTGCTCATTGCTAGTATCTCTGGCCCATTATTCTAACATCTTTGAAGATCAATCTCTTGATAGAACTTAGGGCAGTACAACAATGAATGAAAACTAAATGATTATAAAGTAAAAATATAATTTTCACAAAAGTTACTGGATAAAGCATATGCTAGTAATACTGACAAATTACTTAAATTGGAACAAAGCTATTGACAAGCAAGGATGTGGAAGTTAAACCAGAAAACAATAAGATAAAAATTGACAAGAATGAGAACAAGATAATTATTTTAAAGAGGATGATTTGACTTTGAAAATGTTATAAAGAGGACCTTGGGAAAATTAAGGAAGCCCTTGAATACATCTGTGTAACTGACCCTTGTTTGTAATCATGCTGTGAAAGGTAAATGCAAAGGGAAGTTCTGTGGGGCTATAAATTTAAAAAAAGAAAAAAATGAGTCCTGCCCTATTGGTATATTCATAGTTTATTTTAAGAATCTAGGATAGTTTCAACTATAATATAAATCTTTTCAACACAAGATAAAAATTAACATAGTATTTTTGGTATTACTTGTTCAATATAAAATCTGCATTAAACATTTAAGAATAGTTACAAAGTTTCGGTTTATCATTTTCTATGGTCTTTAAGTGGTCTTTCTCAGTTCCAGTTATCCTTGGGAAGCAAACTTCCTGTACAGTTGACATTAATTCACTAGTATGCTGTTCATCAGGGGTATTTCCCTCTCACTCTCCCTCCCATCTTTGTCACACGAGTAAAATCAATTTTAATAATATATTTTACTTAACTCAATATATTCAAATATTATAATTTCAAAATTTAAACAATGTTTTAAGGAATGGGTACCCAGGGAGCTCTCTAGTTTTTCTCAGACACACAAGCAGGTTGGCAGGAAATAGGGGCCAGTGGCACGTCCTGCTGGTAAAGAGTCCGTGCTGGGTTAGTAAGAGCGTGTATGAACAGGAACACAGAAGAGGCTGAGATGATGGGCGCAGGTGTTTCCCTAGATGTGTTCACTCACTGTTGTCCAAGGAGGTAGTGGGAACCTGCCAACAATGCCCTGGGTGTGCACATTAGCACTACATTCAAGACCCTGAGAAGTAGTAAGTCAAGAAACTTTTTAATGCAGGCTTTTTTTTTATTTTTAAAATTTACTTATTTGAGAGAGAGCGAGAGCATGCGCGCACAGCAGAGGAAGGGCAAAGAGATAGAGAATCCCAAGCAGGTTCCACGCTGTTGGCACCAAGCCCAATGCAGGGCTTGAACCCATGAACCATGAGATCATAACCTGATCCCAGATTAAGAGTCGGATGCTTAACCAACTGAGCCACCCAGGTGCCCTTTTAATGCAGCCTTTCCAAAATGTATATATATTTCCTCTAGAAAACAGCCCCTCTTGCCACCTGCTTACACATTTTTGGATTCTATCTCTTCACATACCCCTCTTTTTTATTTAATATCTAGTTTTATTTGTTACTCTTAGAAAAATCTCATTTTTTAATAAACTCAACTTTAGAGATGGAAGCTCTCAGAAAGGACAACCTCAGTGTCTTGGAAATCTGTTCTGAAGCTTTCCTTTGGCCTCCTTTATTCTCCTGGCCAAAATTTTATCATATTTTGCAGCTTCTCTTTTTTCAGGAAGCTGTTTCTTTAGAACAATGTAGCCAACATTTGTGTCGCAGGACATGTGGAAAAACAATATGCCGTGCTTTGGTCCTAGGTGTCTTACCTTCTTTGTCTTGGGGATTTTTCACAAAATGCTGGCAGATATTTTCTTGAATTTTTTTTATGGTTTACTAAGTTTTGAGAGACAGGCAGAGTGTGAGTGGGGAAGGGGCAGAGAGAGAGAGAGAGGGAGACACAGAATCTGAAGCAGGCTCCAGGCTCTGAGCTGTCAGCACAGAGCCTGATGCGGGGCTCGAACACACGAACTATGAGATCACGACCCTAGCTGAAGTTGGATGCTTAACCAACTGAGCCACGCAGGCACCCCTGGCAGATATCTTCTTTAGAGGGCTTAAACATTTTGTGGAATCTGCTAGCTCATTTGGGCCTGAAGCAATAAGACCCAGTAACACGTGATCAAAGGGAAAATTATTGAGATAGTTTACATTCTTTCTTCCACACTTTCTTCCACACTTCCACTTTGAAATCTGGTGTTATACTTACAGCACATCTCAATTTGGACCAGACACATTTTAAGTTTCCAATAACTATGTGCTTAATGCCACACTGGCATCAGTGTGAACAAAAGTATTGTTCTGGGAAGCGGAGATGGTGGAGTCAGGGAAAATGATTAGAGTCCTTGCAAGAAACCAGTCCAGAGAAGATAAGTCCTTGAATTAAATAAAGCCAAGGCAGTAGGGATGGTAAGGAGGAGACAGAATTGACACATAAGGGTTGGTGAAATGTAATGGAGAAGAATGTGGGTTCTGGAGCCAGACATGCTGCTTAGAGTCCTAAGTTTTACCTCTCTATAGCTGTGTTTCATGAAAGTTACTCAATCCATATATCTCTTGTTGGGTCACATATTAAAGATAATAATAGTAATATGCCTACAAAGTAGGGAGGTTGTAAGGGTTAAATGAATTATTAAATATAGAACTCTCAGATGACTGGCACTTTTAAGCATTTAGTATCAGATTATCATGATTTAAGTTAATAGGACTTGGTGATCAACTGGATGTGGCCAGTGGGATTAGGAAAGGAGTCAAGAACTCTTGCAAAGCCTAGACTGTTTTTTCTTGTTGTATCTAGAAAAAATGATTCCTAACGACCCTTTATAGAAGTTCTAAACCAGTGCTCCATGTGGATCTTGCTTGTAAGTGGATCCTGATGACCGACACAGCGCTGCCTTTCTCTTCCCAAGACCTGTGTCTCTGCTGGTCCCTGTGAAGGAAGAAGAAAATTTCCTCTAGCCAAGATTCTTCTAGCTGGACTAAGAATGATCTTTATATTAAACAGATTAACGGGAAAAAAACTCCGAAGTTTTATTATGCATGCATGGTGGCCCAATATTGAAACTGGGGACTAAAGAAATGACCAAGGCAGGCAGTTTTCATACTGTATAGATGAAAAGACAATAAATCTGTGAGGAATTGAAAGGACAAAAAAAACCCTTAACTTTGGGACCTTCAATTAGTAAGGAATTCTAAGTGGAATTTGGGTTGAGGTAGTAGGTTAGTAAAAAGTAAAAAGGTTTGTTTATAAAGCTTTCTCTGCTTTAAGGTCCCTATCTCTGGTGATGAGGATTCCTTTTTATTAGCACAAAGAGGGGACTTTTAGTACAGGAGATTTATTTCTTGCATACCCAGGAACAGAGGAGGGTCTGAGAGTCCTCGAACAGGATGTCTCTTAAGTAACTTTTATTTAAAATGATATTGTCAAAGTGGCACATTTTAGGTGGCCTGCCTGTGGCTTTACATCCTTGTGCTAAGAATGCACATCCACCAGCTCTTTACATTGTTGGCTTATGACCTATTCTCTGGTGTCAGCTCAAGATCTCAGGTCTTTAAAGAGGGCTTTCTTGATCACCCTGCTATATCTCAGCCACCTTCACACCTCCTACCATACTTCGTATCTATCTTGCCTTATTTATGATCTGTCTCCTCAACGAGTTATAAGATCTGTGATATTTATGATAGCTTGTCTATATTGTTTATCACTGCATCCCCACTGCCTAGGAACAGTCCCTGGCACAAAACAGAGGATCTAAAATGATGTGTTCAATGAATAAACAAATGCTTAATTTTTTTGTTCTTTTGAAAGGTGAGAAATAGATTGAATTCTAGAACATTAGAGACAGCTGGTAGGGTGTAGGGAAAATCTTATTTTGTTGTTTGGATATCATTTTTTCCTTTTATTAACATAATGGTGCCAAAAAGAATACATTTAAGACTCTTGTGGTTAAGATGTAGATTATCTCAGCACTGCATACCTCCATCATGTAAGATCAAGATCATGAAGGCACAGACAATATGGGAAGCTTTCGCGGTCGGTCCAAAATTCATATAGTCCAAGCATCTGTCTTTTCCACATCTGAAATCAATTCTAAAGAGGTAGAGTGACCATAAGGCATAAAGTGAGTTAAAGTAAGGATGGCGAATTTAAAATCCACATCTCTGGGCTCTCAAGCATGTTTTAATTATATATCACGTTGATGTTAGTGTGTTCATGTATCTATGTATGTATATTCAGAGACATGTAATAATAAACTATGTTGGTGGGTAACTATTACTAGATTTTGTAAGGCAAATTTATGTCAATTTTGATAAAATACCCTATTGAAGTGAATGTAGAAGGTTTTAAAAAACTCTTCTTCATACTGGAATTTTGCCATTTGATTGTTGCTTAAGAAGAGCATATGTTTAGTTTACTTAAGCAAATTTTTATTGCAGGGATATTTTTGCAGTAATAGTGTTTGTTAAAATATATTTGACTGGTATTGTTTTATTCTATTAAACTGATGAAGTCAGGTAAATTTATTGATTCTAGGAAAAAATCTAAGTTTTCACTTAAAAGCTTTTCCCAACTTAAATCCTGTTTCAGCAATCATGATAGGAGTGCATAAATAATTTGTGGCTCAAGGTCTGAACTTCTTGTTTTCTTTTCTCTAACTTAAGTTGTTTTTTATTGGAGTCCTTTGGGGAATCAATTGCCTAGTACCTCTAAACAGTTTTTATCTCCATGTAGACAGACTTAAGCTCACCAGGCTTACTTCAGGTCAAATGGTTTTGAAATGAATTAGTGACCTGAGAACTGGTTAAGTAATTTACTATTTTGGCCCAAACCTACTTAGGCATCTGTAACCACTATAGGTTTTGCATCATTTCTGAAGTGCTCTTTCTGAAATCAGACTCCATTTCCTCTGGTGTTGCCCTACAGTTGAAAGAGTTGATTAGCTTTTGTTAGGTTGTTATTCATCATCATAGTAACTAGAAATGAAAATCATAAGAAGCTAGAAATGGTTATGAAAGCCCATTAGACTGATTAATCTCATTTTTAAAACTTGGGTTAGAAGAGGCACATTTTTATTGCTGTTCCTTCTCAATGCAGAATTGTTTATGAAGTATTTTCTTATTCACTCTTATTTTTTTACTCTTAAGCCTACTGTAATTTGTGCTGCCTCTAGCTGCTACCTTTTTCTAATGTTCACATAAAAGTTTCAAGTTTGCGATATGATATTACCTCATCATTTAAATCAATAAAAAATTCCCAAGTACGGAACATTGTATTAGGTATTAGGTAAATGCAATGTATGAACAGGGTATCAGCAAATGATGGTAACTTAAGGCTGATGTACTCATATATTACTCTGAGAAGTCAGGAGGAGAAATTTCTTTCTAAAAGGTTGGACAATGAGAGGTAATGATGGCAGGCTTTATGGAGGAGGAGGTTGTGTTGGACATTAAAGATTAGGCAAAGTTAGAATCTCATGAATGGGTGGATCAAAAGAGTGAGTAAAGATTTAAGGTAGGAAATCCTGTGAAATTCAACTAATAGGATATGGTCCTGTTGGCTCATAGTGAGCATAGAGGATGAAGATCAAGGTGAGATGAGTCTGAAAAGAGAAGTTGAAAGCTGGTAGTGAGATGCTTGAATACCATGTCCTCGGGCATTATTTAGTGGACTGTTGAAAGCCAATACACTCTGGGCTGATCCATTCAGTTATTTATGGTGCTGTTCTATTTACCTGACATGTCCTTATGATTTCATCTTGCTCGGAGGACCTTAGAAGTATAAATATCTCTTAATAATGATTGGGGAAAAGATTAAAAGGAAAGATAGAGGTTATATCGGACTTGCACAGGAATTTACATCTAGCCTTATCACCAGTTTGATTATTTGGTTTATACCGAGTGGACATTTGGGTTGAATCAAGAAGATAAATTTGACAGCAATAACTGTGCACTCTTGTATTTAGTTCATAAAAGTCAGTTGCACAGTGCAGGATAGGTTTGACAGTAGACCATGGGAAAAGAGAATTTATTTGACCATAAGGTAGATAAGGAGTAACGTGACTTCTAAAAAAGACAACAAAAACATTCAGCTTGCAGAGAAGATGGGAGATTAATTAAAATGAGTACTATATTTGTAAATGATTTGATGGGAAAAATACTAAAATTTATTCAAAAATCTTTGCTTACACATATTCACATATGATTTTAGTGACATGTATAGGTAAGAGTATAGAACTCCTGAATGACCAGTTTATAGTGAACTGATTTGTTTGACCTAGTTATGCCTACTGAAGGAGAGGAGGTGTGGATCATGGGGGGGGGGGGGGGAGAAAAAAAAGAAAACCCAAAAAAACTTTTACATGTGAAAAGTCCCAAGCTTTGAATTCTGGCAGATTTTAGGTGTATAATTTTAAATAAGATGACCCTGCATCTGTTTCCTCTAGGGATGCCATCCCAGTTGAAAGAGTTGATTAGCTTTTGTTGTGCTGATATTCATGATCACAGAAACTAGAAACGTAACTCCTAATGAGGTAGAAATGGTAGGAAGCCTGTTTATAAAATATCTTATGTCCCTCAGAGGATTGTTGAGAGACTCCAGAGCTCATGAAGACATTCTATATACTGTGAGGCTCAAAAAGATATACAGTTTACTGATTAATGAGAGCCCATTTTGTGATTTTCCTTCTGCCTCTCAACTTCGGGCAGTCAAAAGGGCTGTTTGAGGTCAGATTGCCGAACGCTTAGTGTTTTGTGAATGTCTCTCCCCTCCATATGAAGTTGCTTGCAAATAAATATGTAGTGGCTCTCAAAATGGTGTTTGGGAATACCCACATAAGAAAAATGCAGAATGGTTGTAAAAAAAAAAAAATGGAGACCTCTTCAGACTTTGTGAATCAGAATGCTGGGAGATGGGACTCAGCATTCTGTATTTTCAACAAACTATCCAGTGGTTCTCAATTGGGGGTAATTTTGGACCCATCCCTGGGGGGCATTTGGCAGTGTTCCAAGGCATTTTTGATTGTCAGAACTAAGGTAGAGGGTAGATATTACTGGCATGTTGTGAACAGAAACCAGGGATGTTACTAAACATCCAACAATGCACAGGACAGCTTTCCATGACAAAGAATTATCCAACTCAAAATGTCAATAATGCTGAGGTTGAGAAGTCTTGTTATACCCAACACAATTTAAAATCTACGTTTCTAGCAGGTATCATCTATATTTGGCAATTAGAATTATTTAACTTATGTATTCATCATTTGTTTATGTATTAAACAAATTTTTTTTTAATGTTTTACTTACTCTTGAGAGACAGAGAGCGTGAGCGAGGGAGGGGCAGAGAGAGAGAGAGGGGGACACAGAATCCAAAGCAGACTTCAGGCTCTGAGCTGTCAACACAGAGCCCGATGCGGGACTTGAACTCAGGAACCGTGAGATCATGACCTGAGCTAAAGTCGGATGCTTAACACTCAACCGACTGAGCCACCCAGGCACCCCATTTGTTTATGTATTTATTTTCAGAACTCTTTTTAAATGATCTTTACTGAAAAAGTAGAAAGATGTAGAATTTTAAATAAACTGTTGGGAGTGGGATTAATTAGTTTAGGCTCATTTCTGGGTTCTTTTAAAAAAAGATTCCTTAAAATTTTTCCACTGCAAGAATAGTAATCAAGAGATTTTAAGCTAGTTAGTTCTTTGCACACATTGAAAAAATTTTCTTAATTTGTCCTAGCTGAGAGGGAATATGACCTTATGAAGTCAAATTTATAGAATATTTTCATTTTTTATAGAAAATTTAAAAAATGTAATTTAGTTGGTGTAGGTTCAAGCGCTTAGAGATATTTTGTTGATGGGATTCAGGGAGGAAGAAGTGGGCTATATACATATCTTTGAGAACTTGTTTTTACATACAGATAACAATCATTTGTAATTAACAGTTCATTGTTTGAATGCAAACACTGCTGTTAAGTGGTGACTGAAACAGTGGTTGTCCTTTACTCTCCAGTAGAAGAAACATTTTCTTCCTTTGCTCTATTGATTTGCTAACAAATCTATTTTATATGTGATGATATAAAGATAAAATCTGCCCATTTTTACAGTCCTTACATATGAAACACAGCACCTATATTTATTCACTTTGCTTTCATTAAGCAAAAGAATTAGTGTAATATTAACAATCACCCTTATTACATATTTAAAGCAAATTCAAATTTAACTTCCTAAGGTGTCTCCAGCAGATGTTCTCTTATAATAATTTCTATGGTGACTTTCAGCTCTGAAAAGCCTTGAATCTCTAATGAAAAATTTCAAAGTAATAAGATGGAATAGAAGCATTAAAACATACTTGGAGATAGAAATTGAAATCATTTTGGCTAAATGTATCAGGTTAGAAGTTGCCCTAGTTACTGATTGCTGCTATTAGATATTCCCCTTGCACAAAGAAAGCCAGTTATTGATTTTTGAATTTGAATTTCTTTTGAGATAATTGATTGCCTCTATTGTAGATCCTTACTTATCTCAGCTTATGAAAACCCAAGGTAATAGGAATCACCTGCTTTTCTAATGCCTGCCTAATGTTTTGCCTAATTTACTTACCCCTGCTAACCTAGAAACTATTAGAATATAATCTTCATGGAATGCATAAAATTAATGAGTGTCCCATTATGTATTGATGTAGTAGTTACAATATATTTCAGGTACTGTTAATGATGGCTTGATTTACCTTAATGCATTTCAAAGTTTGTAGTTCCTGGCATCTCAATTCTATTTTTATATTTATAAAATTTTACTTAATGATACTACTCAGAGAAACAAATATATACATAGGTCACTGGCTAAAAAGGAAATAAAGGCAAATATTCAGCAGCATGGAAAAAATAAATGTATTGATTGGACTCCTATTTGTCATTTTATTGAAGTTAGTTTAAAAATGATTCTGTGCACTAATTGTGAGTGTTTGTAATTTGAGACTGGGCCTTGGTTGTAGATACTAGACAAATACAATGTACACACTTGTGGAAATGCAATTAAATGGTTTGTTAAACACAGTATTCTGTTTTAGTCCCACCTGGGGAACTGCAATTCAGTGCAGTTCCCGATGCATAACCCAGAGTTATGATCAGGATCCACAGGTTTAAGGATAGAGTCCCCATCCAGACACCCTTATGTTAGAAGCCAGGCACAAGTTCTTGGGATCCTGAAGCCACTTACATTTCTGACCAACTGACCACCAGTTAGAGAGTTCCCACTACCCAGCACAAGTTTGATAATACACTAGAGCAACTCAACTCAGGAAAGCCCTAGACTTTATTATATGACGTACACATAGAGCAAGGTCTGAGAGCATCTCAAATACTGAGATGTCTTGCCCTCTACCTGTGGCACTGGGGTGGTTCTCTCTCCCAGCATATCAATGTGATCACCAAACAGGAAGTACCCCTGAGTTTCATTAATTGATTCAATTAATGACCGAGCTATTGAACTCCATCTGCAGTCTCCGTCCCCTCCCTGGAGGGTGAAGGGGAAGAAAGTTCAACCCTATAATTATTTGTTGGTCTTCCTGGTGACCAGCTCCATTGTGAAGCTACTTAGGGGTCCACAGGAGTCTTTAGCATTGCAAAGATTCGGATCACTCAGGAATTTCTAAGAGCTTTTGAAACTCCTTGTCAGAAACCTTAGGCAAAAACCAAACAAATTCTTTATTATACTGCACACAGGTATACCAAATAAATAAGTAAATAAATAAAATGATTCAGTAAAAATTTGGCTACTATGTACTAGGTGTTATTTTAGTAACCAACCATCTATCTGTATAAAACCATCTACCTGTATAAAACTCCCGGAAGATAACATAGGAGAAAACCTAAATGACCTTGGGTATGATGATGATTTTTTGGATACAATATCAAAGATACCATCCATGAAAGAAAGAATTGATAAGCTAGTCTTTATTAAAATTAGAAACTTCTGCTCTGTAAAAGGCAATGTCAAGAGAATGTGAAGGCAAGCGTCAGAGAATATTTCCAAAAGACACATCTAATACAGGATATTATCAAAATAGAAAGAACTCTTAGAATTCAACAATAAGAAAACAGACAACCTGATTAATAAGTGACTCAAATAGTTTAACAGATACCTCACCAAAGAGGATATACAGATGGCAAGAAGGCATATATAAAGATGCTTTACATCTTGGGTCATCAGGGAAATGCAAATTAAAATAACAACAAAATATTACTATATACATATTAGAATGGTCAAAATTCCAAACATTGACAATGCCAAATGCTGACAAGGATGAGGAACAACAACGGGAGCTCTCGTTCATTGTTGGTGGAAATAAAAAACAGTACATCTGCTGTGGAAGAGAGTTTGGCGGTTTGTTACAAAACTAACATTGCCTAACTGTATGATCCAGCAATCTTGCTCCTTGGTACTTACCCAGGTGAATTAAAAACATACGTCCACATAAAAACTTGCACACAGATGTCTATAGGTGCTTTGTTCTTAAGTATCAGGAGTTGCAAGCAACCAAAATGTCCTTCAGTAGGTGAAAGGATTAACAAACTATGGCACACTCAAACAATGGACTATTCAGCACTAAAAAGAAATGAGCTATCAAGCAATAAAAAAAAATGTAAAGGAAGTTTAAATGCACATTGCTGACTGAAAGAAGCCAATCTGAAAAAGACTGCATCATCTACGACTCCAACCATATGACATTCTGCAAAGGGCAAAACTATGGAGGCATTAAAAAGGTCAGTGGTTGCTGGCGTTGGCAGGGGGGGTGGGGTTGGATAGAGAACTGAGGATTTTTAGGGCAGTTAAAATACTCTGTATATTGTACATGTGGATATATGACATACATTTGTCCAAAACCCTAGACTGTGCAACATCAGGAGTGAACTCTAATATAAACTATTGGACTTTGTATGATTATGTGTCAACACAGGTTTTTAGGGCAGTGAAACTATTATGGTCCATAATACAATGCAGGCTACATATCATTATACATGTATCAAAACCTGCAGACTGTACAACCCTAAGACTGAAGTCTAATGTAAATTATAGACTTCGGGTGATAACGATGTGTCAGAGGATGCTTCTCAATTGTAACAAATGCACCACTGTGGTGACAGATAATGGTAGTACAGGAGGTTGTGTGTTAATGGGGGAAATGGAGGTATATGGAAACTGCATGCGATTTTCATTAAATTTTGCTGTGAACGTAAAATTTCTCTAAAAAAAATAAAGTTGATTAGTTTAAGATGGCACTGAAAATGTATGCTTTCCTGAATGGATGTGTAGCTTTTCAAGTTTGATGTTTGTTCCATTTCTGACTGGGGCAGATGACTTGTGCACCAGAGCCTTTTCTAGGAGTTACGGCAGACAGAAGGTGGGTTCAGCTCTGAGATCAGTAAGATGATAGATCCACAATTACTTGGAATAAGCTTTTGATTTTTTTGTGAATGGGTCTCAGTCCGGTTGGTGCTGTTTACTGAGAATTAACTGTATGGAAAATCAAACGTAGGGCCTGGGCTTCTTCCTTTTCTATTTTTGGTGAAGATAGTAGGAGGGAAAAATTGATGGAAATGTTTTGACATTTGTTTCCTTGAATGGTGAATAAGTATAAATTTTATTTGTGGGGAGGAATAACAGAGTATAGATGTTGCTGGTCTTTAATGCTTTACAACTTTCTCTCCTTAAATAGCTGGTTTTATTCTTGTATAAATTAATTATGCCACTAGAGGTAAGAATTTTCCTATTGTCCAGGAAGTTTAACTAAAGCTCATTTGAGGAAAAATCTCTTGTGCTGTAAATTTTAAGGGAAGGTACCAATGATGCAGAGTATTTGTGTCCAAAAAAGGAATCTTTCTTTTTATTCTCTGGCTGGATGAATATTGAACTAAAGTCTATGTAGACCAAATGTGGTACTACTCCTGATTTTGTGAGAGAGCCTGATAAGCGTTCCCTGAAGTTGGAAAGCATTGGTGAATTTCAAGACTAGTTCCCTCTTATGTATTTCTCAAGGCAGGAGAATTAAAGGAGCTTTCCAGCAGGGCTTGAAGGTATTGTAGCATAACATGCCAGGAGGTGGGGGCAACCTCATCCTGTCCCAGTTCTCCTCAGAAGTGATAGAAGAGAACCTGTGGGTACCCAGGTCTCCCCCCATGGGTGAGTGTATGGTTAGAGGAAGAACACTGGGCTTTCAGACAGGTTCAGGGACAAGGAGTCATTCTCTCAATGTGGAAAAGACAGGGGTGTAGTCCACTGGCAAGAGACCAAGAGAAATCCAACTGCCCTTCTCTGGGAATCCTCAGCAACAGACGGGGGCTTCAGGATGCTGAACATGCTTCAGAAAGGCATGGATACCACCTTTGTAAACAGTAAATCAGACCACATAGCCCAAACCTCCCAACACATACACCAATGCGGTAATATCTCCCTCCTTTTCCTCCTTACAGAACCTAATACAGAACTCTAGACCCTGAAAAAAGTGGGAAAGACAGAACTTCAACCATGTTACTCCAAGCAGGCAGGGCTACAGCTGTAACTTGTACTAGGTGAGAGGACAATCTTTACATTTCTATGAAGTTAAAACTATGAACTGGATAGAACTAAGTTTTAGTAACTGAAACTGATAACATGAAAGAAATTCTCTAAGTTGTAAAAAGATGGAAAAGAGGGTATGTGTGAATCACGGTGAGTATTGAGGCAATACAGAGCATATTATTTTTCTATTGCTGAGTTATAAATCTTCACAAATTGAGTGGCTTAAAATGACACATGTTTATTATCTCACTGTTTCCAGGGGATCAGGAGTGTGGGAGTGACTTAGCTGGGTCCTCAGCTCAGGATCTCACAAGACTGCAATCAATGTGTCAGACAGACTGCATTCTCCTCTGGAGCTCAGGATCTAATTCCAAGCTCAGTCAAGCTGTTGGCAGTATTCAGTTCCTTACAGTGGTGGAATTCAGGCCCTCAGCTGCCCCTCTTCATAAGCAGTTCGCAGCATGACTGGTTGCTTTTTCAAGGCCAGCCAGAAAGCATCTTTGCTGCTTGAGGAAGGGCCAAGACATTCTCCGAATGAGCACAGATGATTAGGTCAAGCCCACCAGGATACTGTCCTTTAGAATAATTTAAAGTCAACTGATAAGGAACCTTAACTGAATCTGGAAAGAACTTTACCTTGGCAATATATTGTAACTATCAGTGGGAGTGGCATCATCCATCCTATTCACAGGTCTTAGCCACAGTCGAAAGCGAGGTATTACATACATGGGTGTGTCCCAGTGGATGAGAATTCAGGGGCCATCTTGCAATTGGATTCTACCTGCCACAGAGCGTATGGAGCCTGTGACAAGTAAGAGAGTGCATGCTTCACTTAAATTCATATTCAATTTTATTTTAAACTCTACAGGAAAAACAGAAGACCGCTTAAGTTTTTAGGCTACCAGTTTGTAGCTCCTAGATAGGGGAAAAATTAAATCATTTCATGTTTCTAATACATTGAATTGTGACCCCCCTCAATAAAATCCTATTATAAGTAAGTGATAACTGGTAACCAATGGATTTTTGGTCAAAATGAATAAGGTGTTCATATTGAAATAGTCCATGTACCATAGGTAATTTTAATAATATTTATCTGATTGAACTCTTTTAAAATCCAGAGGTTGCAAGTTTTCTTAGCAGTGATTTTGGAACCATAGTACACGGATGTACTCTGTAGAGTTAATGTCTCTCAAGTATCTTAACCCTATCCCTGAATAAAAATGAAGAGGTCTTATTAATTGTAATTCTTCCAGTATTACCGGGCTTCATTTTATTACTGAACAGATAGGAGTTATTTTGAAAGTACATATTTTAGTATGTGAAAGAAGAGTTGGAAGTTTATTTCAGGAGCAACAAAATAAACCCTGAGTCTGGGAATGACATTCGTGTATTCAACGAACTTACTCTCTCCTGAAACAAAAATTTAAATTTACCTTTGCATTTTATTCTGGAAACAAAAGGGTTAGCCACAGATACTTTCCATAACTGATTTCTGCTAAACCTTTGCTTAATTAAAATAATGTGTTTGTGACTAGCAGTAGTTATTAAAAGCACATAATATAAATATCTTCTCATATTTATTGCTCCTCTTTGTTATTTAGAAAGAGCACTAGATTATTGCCACATAATTTATTCTCTGATAATTCTCTTAATAAGGGAATAAACTTCAGGAAGTGCTTTTAAAAGACATTATGGATGAAAAGTGTTAGTGAGCAGCCATAGACCTAAACAGCTTTTCCATTTCTTTGGATTTTATGTTTTTAATAATAGATTGAATAGTTAGTTGCCTGCTTGACAAGTTTATTGTCCTTATCCAGTTGCCAAGTGAGAAACATTTCCAAACTGACAGCAGGTATTAAAAACACCTACAAGTGATTCAAGCCATTAAGAAGTCATAAAACTTGAGATGGGATGTTTGCTAGGCTTTGCTCTGTTAGCCAGGCTTTTTCTCAGAGCACTGGCCTCCAGCTGTTGTAAGTTGAGGTAGCAGACGTTTCAAGGTGAAACCACCAAATTTTAGCTGAAACTCTTAGGCTACTCCCCAAGCAAAATACAGCATTTTCCTTATAAATATTTGAAGGCTACTCATTAACTAATCTGGACTAAGAGCACAGGGAGTCAGGGATTGCTCTGTGTTTCTCTGAAAACATCCAAAGTGATAATCATAGAAAGCAGTTAGTTCTGTTGTGACTTACTGAACCTATATTTTTCTTTTATATTTTGTTACTGTCTGTAAAAGGAAGGTATCATTTCAGATGTCTTTATAATGCTGATGCCTTAAAATTGTTCTCTTTGTTAAGAGTTGGGTTCATTTAGAAGGCTCTGGCTTCAGTTTGCTGAGAATTCCAAATGAGGGTTGTAAACCTAAATTAACTACAGAGCATAGAGAGATAATGTAAATATGTAAGTCAAGAAGAGGGTTGAGAAAATAGAGGGTATGGGATTTGTTTCAAACAGGACACTGTCGCCCTAACCTAAATGCATGTTAAAATTTATTTTAAACATAAGCCAAGTAAGACTACTGATGTGTATAAGCCACGAGGTTTTTTCAAAATTTATTCGTCTTGTATTTATTTTCAAAAGAGAGTGTGAATGGGGGAGAAGGACAGAAGGGAGAGAGAGAGAGAGAGAGAGAGAGGAAGAGAGAGAGGAAGAGAGAGTGAGAGAAAGAATATCTTAAGCAGGCTCCATGCTCAGCTCGGAACCTGACACAGGGTTCAATCCCATGCCCCTGGGATCATGACCTGAGCCAAAGTCAAGAGTTGGACCCTCAACCAACTGAGCCTCCCAGGTGCCCCTATAAGCCACCAGTTTGAAACTAGTGGTTGAAAAGACACCCTGTTATTCCCACAGTATGAGAGGAAAGGGGTTTAAACATTAGTACTTCTAGTAAAGGATTTAAGAATCTACCTACTGGGGTAAATTACCTCGTTACTTCAAAACAGATACCTACAGTATTTTGAAGCATTGTTTGACTAGTCTTAGCAAGGGTGTCAGTCTTTGTTGGAGTTGTAATATTCTACTATTTGGTTTATCTCAGAACAGTCCTTTAACTTTGCAACTGATAGTACTATATGGAAAATCTTTACACTAAAAATGAAATATACATTTATTTTATGCTATTATTTTAAACTGGAAAAACAAGTTTTCTGATTGAAAATGTTGAAAACACATTTAACTATGCTTCTTTGCAAATTTTTCTAAAGTTATAGTAATTATATATTTTTTTAATTACATTTATTTTGAGAAAGAGGGAGAGGGAGAGGAAGGAGGGAGAGAGAGAATACCAAGCAGGCTCCACACTGCCAGCACAGAGCCCAACATGCGGCTTGATCTCATGAACCCAGGAGATCAGGAGTCCAATGCTTAGCCAACTGAGACACCCAGGTGCCCCACATTTTTTTTTTTTAAAGTACATGTCCACAGGAGCAAAGGGAATGGAGGGAGCAGGTAACAGTAGGTGAGCTTTGGTAGGATCTTAGATGTTTTGAAGATAGGAAATGGACTATTGGGTGGGAGTAACAGAGTGGGAGCAGCTAAAATCTAAGGAAATACAGAGGGATGCCACCAATGCCAGTTGATTAGCCTGTCAAAACTCTAGAATAACTGAGAAATTCAAGGACCCAGGACACTAGAAAGATAGAGGTGAAGGGATGTGATGAAAACTGAGGGGGGAGATCTTTAGAAGAGCTGAAAGGACAAGTTAAAAGTCCTAGATACCCATTCCTATCCTACACAGTAATGTGATTAGTCCAGCCCTGTCCTCAAGAAAACTATTTATTTTCAGGAGAAATAAGAATATCCTGGACTCTGTGGTACTGACATGTAAGAGGGAGAGGTGTAGGTGTTGTGCTGGAAACAGATGTTGGGCTGCAAAGATATCTGCAGCTGGATAAACACCCCAGGCAGGAAATTGGAGGTTTGGAGAAACTAATACCTCTAAAAAAAAAACCCACAGAGAGTGATATTTGGGAGTCCCCACTAACCATGTAGCAATGAACCTCCACAATCCCCATAGATTTTAGTGAATGTAAAACAGACACTACAGTGTATGTGTAATTATTAAAACTTCAAGCAAAGAGAAAAGCAGAGAAAATAACACATCCATGAATATTATCAAGATTTTTAAAAAGATGCTAATATTTGCCGTATTAGCTTCAAAGTGTCCAATTTAAGAAAAATAAATTAGATGCCGTGAAAGTGGCATCATCTTTATTCCCAATTCCTTCCTTCCGCTCCAGGAGTGCCAACTTTCCTGAAATTAGTCCTGTATTATTCCCATTCAAGTTTGTCTACTTTTAGTATATGTAGGTGTCCATAAACAACATGTTATTATTTTGTGTGTTAAAAATATTTGTAAATGCTATTATCATTGTGTTTCTTGCACTAATCCCAGTGAATCACAATATATATTCAGTTATGATTCATTAGGGTTAACGCAAGAAACACAACGATAATACATTTACAAATATTTTTAAGAACACAAAACAATAATATATATTATTTTTGGACATAAATATTATATATATATTTAAGTTTTTATTTAAATTTCAGTTATTATACCATGTAATATTAGTTTCAGATGTACAAAATAGTGATTCAACACTTCCATACAGCACCTGGTGCTCATTACAACAAGAGCCTTCCTTCATCCCCATCACTTACTTAACCCATCCCCCCACTCACTTCCCCTCTCGTCACCATCAGTTCTCTCTAGTTAAGAGTCTGTTTCTTGTTTTTTTTCTCTCTCTCCTTTTCCCCTCTCTGTGATCATTTATTTTCTTTTCTTTAAAAAAAATTTTTTTAATGTTTTATTTATTTTTGAGAGAAGGAGAGAGAGACAGGGTGAGCAGAGGGGGGGCATAGAGAGAGGGAGATACAGAATCCAAAGACAGGCTCCAGGCTCTGAGTTGTCAGCACAGAGCCCAGCGTGGAGCTCAAACTCACAAACCGTGAGATCATGACCTGAGCCTAAGTTGTACGTTTAACCAACTGAGTCATCCAGGCACTCTCCCCCCCTTTTTAAAGTTTATTTATTTTGAAAGAGAGAGTACAAGATGGAGAGGGACACAGAGAGAAAGGCGAGAGAGAGAATTCCTAGCAGGCTCTGCATAGTGAGCACAGTGCCCGGTGTGGGGCTTGAACTCTCAAAACTGTGAGATCATGACCTGAGCCAAAATTAAGAGTTGGACACTTAACTGACTGAGGTTAGTGGTGCCCCTCATTTGTTTTATCTTTTAAATTCCACATATGGGTGAAATCATATGGTATTTGTCTTTCTCTGACTGACTTATTTCACTTAGCATAATACTCTCTAGCTTCACCCATGTTGTTGCAAATGGCAAGAGTTCGTTCTTTTTTATGGCTGAGTAATAGCCCATTGTATATATGTACCACATCTTCTTTATCCATTCATCAGTCATTGGATACTTGGGCTGTTTCCATAATTTTGCTATTGCAGAAAATACTGCTGTAAACATTGGGGTGCATGTAACCCTTTGAATTAGCATTTTTATATCTCTTGGGTAAAACCTAATAGTGCAATTACTAGTTGTAGGGTAGTTCTATTTTAAACTTTTTGAGGAACCTCCATACTGTTTTCCAGAGTGGCTGCACCAGCTTGCATTGCCACCAACAGTGCAAAAGAGATCCTCTTTCTCCGCATCCTCGCCAACATCTGTTGTTGCCTGAGTTGTTAATGTTAGCCGTTCTGACAGGTGTGAGGTAGTTATCTCAGTGTGGTTTTGATTTGTATTTCCCTGATGATGACTGATGCGGAGCATCTTTTCATGTGTTTGTTGTCCATCTGTATGTCTTCTTTGGAGAAGTGTCTATTCGTTTCTTCTGTCCATTTTTGAATTGGATTATTTATTTTTTGGGTGTTGAGTTTGATACGTTCTTTATAGATTTTGGATACTAACCCTTAATCCAATAGATCATTTGCAAATATCTTCTTCCATTCTGTAGGTTGCCTTTTAGTTTTGTTGATTATTTCCTTCACTGTGCAGAAGATTTTTATTTTGATGAAATTCCAATAGTTGATTTTTGCTCTTGTTTCCCTTGCCTCAGGAGGTATATCTAGAAAGAAGTTGCTATGGCTGATGTCAAAGAGACTACTGCCTGTGTTCTCCTCTAGGATTTTAATGATTTCTTGTCTCACATTTAGGTGTTTCACCCATTTTGTTTTTATATTTGTGTTTCATCCATTTTTATTTTATTTTTGTGTTTGGTGTAAGAAAGTGGCCTAGTTTCACTCTTTTGCATGTTGCTCTCCAATTTTCCCAGCACCATTTGTTGAAGAGACTGTAACTTCCATTTGGATATTCTTTCTTGCTTTGTTGAAGATTAATTGACCATATAGTTGTAGGGAATGTGTGTGTTTGTTATTATTATTATTATTATTATTAATTATTTTGTTGGATTTGGCTCTGTGTTCATGAGTCAAATTGCCTAATGATTTTTCTTTACATTCCATCCTTTTCTCTTTTTGTATAAAGGTTATATCAGCCTCACCAAATTAGATAGATAATAAATATTATTTTACTTCTCTGCAGCAGATTATAAAATCTATTGGATTTATGTTCATTATATATTTTGCATTACATACCCATAAAACCATATGAATCTGGTGGATTGTGCATGTGAGTTTTTGTACATATAGAATTTTAACTACAATTTGAGTTTTTTGGTAATGTTTGAAGGTTTTTTGACATTTGCTATTTTTCCTTAAGTCAGTTTTGGTGAGTTATGTTTTCTATAAAAGTTTTTTTTCCATGTTTTCAAATTTAATATGAAATATTCATAGAATTATTACAGTTAAAATACATATCCTATCTTTATATGTACATATTGTTTATGTGTGCTTTCTCTCTTTTTTATTTGATCAATTTTATCAGAGGTTTGTCTACTAGTCTTTTAACTTATTACTGTGTGTTTTCCATTTCACTTATTTCTTTTTATTTCTTCTTTTGCTGTATTTGGCTTAAACTTTAAAATTTTGGGGATTCTCTTGATTTCCTAGCATGTACAATTAAGTTTATAGATTCTCCTTTAAGTGTTGGTTTAGTCTTGATATTGGTGTATTGCTAATCAGTTTTAAATCTTGTCTAATTTCTATCTTGCTTTTGATGTAATTTATAGTTTTGGGTTTTCCACTAATAGAGTTAACAGACTTAAAGTTATGTAACATGCTGCATATGTGAAAACTGGGAATAAAACTTTAGTAAAATAAATGTTAAAGAACAATAATTTGATCTAAATGAAAAGTCATATTTGACAGAGTAACATGTTAACTGTGCATTTTGTAGCCATATATGTTAAATCATTGCCTTTGTGATATTCTTACAATTATTAGCTTTTGAAGTAGGTAATGATACTTCTCCAGTAGGTTGTATCTTCTGATTTTCACATGATCAGTGATGTGTGTGTGTCTGTGTCTGTGCGCGCGCGCACGCGTGTGTTATTTCAGCCTTCTAAATACTTAGGAGGCTTTTTAAATTAAGCCTCAAGCTTTTTGTTCAACCCTGAGAAATTCTCTACCATCATTTCTCTCTATTCACCATTTTCTTTTGTCATTCTTTTTGAAGTTCTCTTATGTTTAAATTGTGCTTTTTCAGTCTATTTCTGTATTTCCTCAATTTTTAGAGCTTTTTATCTTGTTACCATACTGCCCTCTCTTTTTTTGATTTTCCTATTTATTTACTCTTTGGTTTTGTCAATTCTATTCAGTATATCATTTCCTTTTAAAATGTTAATAAGCATTTTTTCCTTTCTAAGGTTTCTAAGTTGGCCTTTAAAATATTTAACTCTACTTAATAATTGTCTAATATTTTACAACTTCCCATTTTATTTTGTGGATGGGACTTATACCTTTATTTATGAGGATTTTCACAGGTACGTACTTCAAAACTCTTTATGGATTTCTTTTATATCTATTTCCTTAGACGGAAAATCTCTTATGTGTGGATTTTGCGTACCAACTTTCGTGGTGCAGGTGTTTCTCATAAACTTATTATACTTTATGAGCTCAACTTCTAGAAAAGATTTCTCGTTTGTGTGCCTTGGGTTGGGGCAATTTCTGTGTTAAGTGGTCTTACGGTTTGCTTCTCTTCTTTCTCTTTTTCTCTCTTAATTTCTTATCCCTTTTCTCTGTTCCTTTTCCTTTCTTTCCTCCCAGTCACTTTATGGAGTAATTATATGGAGAAAATATATATATATATACATATATATATATAATATATATATATGGAGAATATATATATGGAGAAAAAATATATATATGGAGAATATATATATATATATATATATGGAGAATATATATATATATATATGGAGAAAAAATTATGGAGAAAATATATATATGAAGAAAAAAATATATATGGAGTGTGTGTATATATATATATATATATATATATATATATATATATATATATATATGTGTGTGTGTGTGTGTGTGTATGGAGAGGTAGTGCTCTTTTTAAATGACAGATTTTTTTTCTTTTTTCCTTCCAAGCACAGGAAGGTATTTTGTAAAAAATCTAAAGACCTTTTTTATTATTTACCATTTCAGGGTTTATACAGGAAGAGGGAGCTTTTAAAATGTACCTTCTTGACCCAGAAACCAAACTACTTTACTTTTACATTAAAACTAACCACATTAATACAAGAGCAAGAAGATAAGGTGCAAAAAGTCTTATTTTGTGGAAATTTCTTCAATGGCAGAGTGCCATTAAAATTTTCCAGAGTTGAGGGGCGCCTGGGTGGCTCGGTCGGTTAAGCGTCCGACTTTGGCTCAGGTCATGATCTCGCGGTCCGTGAGTTCAAGGCCCGCGTCGGGCTCTGTGCTGACAGCTCAGAGCCTGGAGCCTGTTTCAGATTCTGTGTCTCCCTCTCTCTGACCCTCCCCTGTTCATGCTCTGTCTCTCTCTGTCTCAAAAACAAATAAACGTTAAAAAAAAAAAAATTTCCAGAGTTGGGGGGGGGGTATATCAGAAAACCTATAGCTTTACATTTTAGCCTGAGAGATACACATGAGGGAATAGGTGAGTGAAGAGACACATGAGGGAGTGATGTATAGAGACAGTAATGTGAGAAGAACAAGTAAAAATGTTTTCTTTTTTTCTTTTCAGCCACAGGTTGCTGGATTTTGCTTTTTAGAAACACTTTAGAGGACACAAGAATATTTTAGATAGGCTTTAGGGGAGCTGACCATATAATTCTTGATTCCAAGCAGGAAAAAGAGTATATTATGTATGATGGTGTGATGACAGAGGGATTAGTTGGGAGGACTTTTTTTCTTAATATTCTTCTTAAAATGGACGTGTGGGAATATGATGTGTACAAAACAAATAGAGTAAATTCTCTCAATCATTATGACTATTTGAAAATTTCCAGAAGGCATTATTCCAAACTTTCAAATATGTCTTGGGTTATTGAGGTTAGTGCAAAATATGGTTTACCTGTCAATTCTATATTTGAAGACTCATTTATCTCTTAAAACTCAATATAGACATCAGATTATATATTATGGTCTTGTTCCTTTAAGTGATTTTCATACCCAATTCAACTCCTAAGACATATTTATTTTGGTAGTAATATGTCATGTCCTCCTTTTTATGTCACATACTTAGATAAAAAGAAATGATTTATCAGAAAGTATGTGACATTGCACCATTTTTATTACATTCATTATATCCTTAGGTGCAACTTCAAAAAGGAGTGTAAAACAGCCAATGTCCAATTAGTTTAGAAAAAGGTTAGAACAACCTCACCTAGATCAATATAATAGGACTCCACATTCATAACAGAACTCTTACTTGTTTGAATTGTACCCACAGAATTCAGATATAATAAAGGTCATTAAAATATTTTTAAAGATAAAGTTGATTTCAAGTCCCCACACAACAGTGTTGATATGAAATTGTATATTACTTAATACTGGCTTCTAGATCTCCATTGCCTATAAGGATAACTTAGGGCTTAGGTGCACCAAAATGGCAATAGCCATGTTAATTACTATTTTTATTACTATTTCCACAGTTGGACATCAGTCTTCTGAAATTTGTGAGACATTGATGTGTCCATATCTGGCTGTAAACATATAGCAGGCATGAGTAGTTGGGATGTACAAAAAAACTTGATTAGATGGAAACACTTGTTATTGTGTTCAGAATCCAAGGCATCCAGCAACTTCCTCCCAATCTGGGCTTCTGCACACATTGAGGACATAACTCTATGGCTTTTGTAGAACTTGGCTCAGTTTCTCAGGTCTTTAGGAATCTTGATCTTTAGGTAATGTGATTCTTTCCTGGCTATCTAGCACTATCTGCTTTCCCATCTCTTTTTAGAGACATCTAGCTTAATTACTTTTTTTTAAAGTTTTTTATTAAATTTGTTAAACATACAGTGTAATAATAGTTTCAGGTTAGAGTTTGATGATTCATCACTTAAATACAACACCCAATGCTCATCACAAGTGCCCTCCTTAATACCCATCATCCATTTAACCCATCACCTTGTCCACCTCCCCTCCAACAACCCTGTTTGTTTTCTATAGTTAAGAGTCTGTTTTCTAGTTTGCCTCTCTCCCCTTTTTTCCCCTATGTTTATCTGTCTTGTTTCTTAAATTCCACATATGAGTGAAATCTTAGGGTATTTGTCTGACTGACTTATTTTGCTTGGCATAATTACTCTCTAACTCCATCCATGTGGTTGCAAATGGCAATATTTCATTATTTTTTATGACTGAGTAATATTGTTTATATACACCACATCTTCTTTATCCATTCATCAGTCGATGGACATTTGTTTGCTTAACTTTATGATCTAAGAACTTAGTGGTTTTTCTTCAGTTATGCCTGTAGATCTCAAGGCAGCCAAGAACTTAAAGGGATAAATAATAAGGAACTTAGACCTTGGACACAAGACTTGGCTTATTTATTTATTTATTTATTTATTTATTTATTTATTTATTTATTTATTTATTTTTGGGAGAACGCAGGCAGGGGAGAGGCAGAGAGAGGGGGACAGAGGATCTAAAGTGGGCTCTGCGCTGAAGGCTGATAGACACGAGCCCAATGTGGGTTAGAACTCATGAACTGTGAGATCATGACCTGAGCCGAAGTCAGATGCTCAACCAACTGAGCCAACCAGATGCCCCTTGTCTGTTCTTCTGAGAGGAAAGTAAAAGAGAAAATTTGTTATTTGTTCTCTCCTATACCAGCAAGACCATTGTAGAAATTAATATCTCCCATCCTGCCACAGAATTACTGTTTTCACATGTGTGATAATAAAAGGTCATCTTTTTTGAGCACCTGCCCTATGTAGGAATGTGTTTAGTGCTTTATATCTATTAACTTCACGTATATTTACATTATATGTGTTAATTCATTTAATTTTCACAAGAACACTATAAAGTAGATACTGTTGTTAACATTTGATAAGAAAATTGAGGCCAGGAGAAGTTGACCTACTAAGCCAGGTTCTATGCTAGTAAATGGTAGAGGTGGAATTTGAACCTTGGCTGTCTGGTATCAGTGGTATGGCTTTTAGATACCGTATTAGATTGTCTTCACAAAGATCTCCAACAAAGCCTGATTGGATTTTAGAAGACCAGGTGGTATTCATTTATTGTTGACTCCATTTGCCAGTGCGACAATCTTCCTCTTCTTCTTTTTTTGGAATGTGAATTTGACTTTCCAAGAATGAATATTTATTGAATGCTTCCTGTGAGCCTAGTACTGACTGCAGTTTTACCGGCATCTTTTGTTTTGACCCTCTGAGTCCTATCTTGTAGGTGACACTACTTCAGATTTACAGATAAGAAGCTGAGATAAAGACTCATTGTTATCTGTCATCCAGTCCTAAACCCTCAAGTAAAGATCTCTTGTAATTGTATAAAGACAGGATTCTGCCTGCTCAGATTTACAACACCTAGTCTGGTAGCATTTTCCTGCTTTCCTCTCATTATTGGCTTTCTTAAGTTTTGCTCCGTTCATCCTAAAGCAAGATTTTGAAAATTATTAAATCTACCAGTGGAAGATAATTGAAATGTGCAAATACCACAATTTACATTTTTAAAATATTACTTTTAGCTTTGATTGCTAAGGTATCAAAATGAGAGGAAAGAAAGGAAAATTTTTTTTGTTTCCCAGAAGTTTCTTTTCAGTATATTTGATTAAAATTTATGTCATGTTGTTCTATTAAAATTCATGTTTTCGTCGTTAAACTCATTCCATATTTATACAGTGTAGCAGTGACTGGTGCTGTCTGCACAGTTAAACTTTCCTGGGTTATACTGTCCACAGTCTTTGGGGTAAATATAAGGTGGCATGGAGTACATTAAAGGTAAATTGACCTTATAGAAGGTCCTCAGGCTTAATTTCTCTCCAGGATGGATATTTTTAAGATATCCATTCATACATTTTTCCATTTAATCTTATATAGTTGATAGAAACATTAGAAACAATCTGCCAAAAATATCCACAATACATGCCACAGAAGTTTCAGTAACTCCTGTTTTTCCTTCCTGCCTCTGGATCATCTTTGTGGAAATCTCTTCTACCCAAAACTCTCAGTGTTCACTTTTCCCAGATTGATCCATAATACTTTTTAATTCTCTTTTGTCTTCCTGCTTCTCTTATCTATTGACATGAGTTCAATTTCTGTGTATATGAGGACGGTTTCCCAGTTCCTGTCTCTAGTCTACCTCCCCTGTGAACACGAGATCTTGTTTATGTACATTATAGCTGTACTTGGATGCCTTTCAAGTACCTCAAACTGAACATCCTAAAAATGGAACTAATGACCTGCTGTCAGTACTTCCTTACTCAGCATACTGTTGTGCTGACCATCCAACTGGGGCTACCTGAGATCCATTCTGAGCATCTCTCTTACCCCACACATCCATGAAACCAGCAAATCTCAGGAGTATTCTAATCTCTCCTCAATTTTCTCAGGTCTTAGTTTCTCTCCATTCCACTAGCAAGTCCCTAGTTCAAGCCAGTGTCACCTCTGTCTGGCATTCTGCAGTCGTCCTTGAAATGCTTCCTCCCAAGAGCACACTCTTTCCACTTGGTGATTCATTATTCATAAGGCAGTCAGAATGATCTTTTCAAAAGGCAAACCTAATGTTGTGACTCTTTTGCTTAGAACTCTACAGTGCCTTTATGTTGCTCCTATGATAAAGCCCCAAATCCTTCCAGTGGCTCAATAAGGTTATATGATATGATCCCTGCCTACACCTTCAGCAATAATCTCATTTTCCTCTTACTCCTATGATTCACCCATGGTGCCTTTTCTTTTTCCTTATTTCCTTTAATGAACACAGCTTTTCCTACTTCAGGGTGTAGATGATACTGTGAATCAATGCTATATAGGTGACTTTTAAGAAATTAGTGATCATCCTAGTGTATATTTTTTATGAAAAAGCAAATGCCATGCATTTAATTTGTATATTTATTTATGTTATTTACCGGGATGACAAATTGGGTTATGACTAAATTTAATAAAGTGTGACCTTTACTTTTTTCTCTATAATGAGTACATTTATAAGTCCCACTAATGTATATAATTCTGTCAAATTTATCCAAGGCTGCATTACATTATGGAAATTGAATGCTCCTTCTACCTTATCCTGATACCCTTTGATTTGTGATCACTAGTGAGGGTTTTCATTTTCTAGAACTCTTTGTCAGCACAATCTTTCTTCAAACTCTGGTTCAGTGTGACTTCTATATTTTCTTCCTCCCTGGGATTTTCTTCCTTGCTTCATGTGTTATCAGTGCTCTGGATGAACATTGCCTTGCAGTGTCGTAGAGGCTTAAGTGAGGGAGGAGGGTATAGGGAAGGAGCTGGGAGACAAAAACTAGAAATGGTTTCCCCCCTCCAAACTAAAACTTATTTATTCCTTATCCTTCAATTTATTGATTGCCTCCTTCTCATCTGCTACTCATGGCTTTTAGTGAGAGAAGTTCCTTGAAGGAGACAGATAGGCAGTTGACACATTCTCATAAGTTGAGAGTAGTGAATTAAAGATTCAAAGGAAGAGTGGCTGCCAGTCCCATCAATGGCAAGGTTTAGTCTCTATGACATGTTAATCAACTGGAGACAAGGTGGTGTAGCAAAAGACTAAGGAGTCTGTTTCCTCATCTCTAGTATGGGAACACTGAAACTCACTTCATGGCCCTGAGGAAACTGTAAAATGGAATAGAAAATATAAAGTGCTTGACACACACTGTACACTCAATAAATGAGTTCTCTTCCCCTTCCCTCTCAGCTTTATCATCAGGCAGTACCTTTTCAAAAGCTCTTTGCCCAAACCTTGGAGAATGTTGAGTTTTGCTTTAGTGTGGACTTCATTTTCTTTAACAGCTAAATAATACTTGATTGGGATTTGCCTTGCCCTATAGTCTGTTGCATGGACCTTGCTTTAAGACACTCTTTTAAGAAAGACCTGTCTTGGTGGTCTTACGTGTGCATTGTATGTGCTGGGGTTAGTACGGGAGTAAAATTGCACTACACATCACATAGCAAAACTGCCTAAAATCCGTACTAGACATCTCTCCCCAGTCACACTTGTCCTGGCAGTGATTCTTTACCAACATTCTGAACCTTTAGCCTAAGCTCCTTTCAATTTCTGTCTACCTCTATGTCCTTCTCTATTTTTCCTTTCTCTTTTTCCCTTTATTTATGTCCTCTCTTGGTCTATAATTCTTTTCCTTCCTTTACGATCTTTGCTTTCCTCCCACGTGCATATTTTCATTCCTTTTCTTGTGTAAATACATTCACAACTTGGCCATTTTCCCAATTCTCCTATTCACTTAATCACCCTTATCTGCACCAAAAAGAAGCTATGTGGTCCTCAGAAGGAAGCTTCTTCAGGTTGGAGAGTCTGAAAAGATTTATTTCTGTTGCAGCTTTCATATTATGAGGCCCATTTAATGGCTGCTTCTCCACTTCAAAACATTGATTTCCAGATTGCTGACTTCCCACTTATAAATGTATTCTTCACCTTTACTCTGGCCCCTGCCCTTTCCTTCTGGTAGGAGGTCTTTGTATCACATGTTATATGTGATCTACAGTGCAATTTTAAAGATATGTTCCCCACTTTATTTTCAAAACTCTCCTTAACATTCACTTCCTTTGTTAAACATTGCCAGTGAATTTTACCTGACTCTTTCTCATATACTTCTCTACAACAGGGCATTTCAAACATCATTTTATGCAATTGATATAATTCTAATGGTATGTGCAAAAACAAAGGGATATAGTCAGATTCTATTTTTAAAGGCACAAAGAGATTTGCACACATGCATTTATTATGACATTTAGAAACCCTTTGCTTAGTTGACGATTATGTAAGTCTCAGGTTTCATATCGTATGTCTGTTTAAGTTGGTTATACCCAGATATAATTTTTTAATGCTATAATTCCACTTTACAGACACTGAAGACACAGTTTTGTTCATTCCTTCAGCAACTAGCAGGGCACTAAAGACCAAACTACCGCCTCACAATTCAGCTTACTGTCTACTTAACGTGATTTTTACCAACTCATTGTCTTCACAGCATAAGTTTTTACTGGAAGGGAAAACTTCAAGAAAAACCCATCCCTTCTTCAGTGGGAAGTACCAATTGTTGAAGCCCAAAACTCACAAACCCTTGCCCTTAAAATCCTCATCCTGCTGTTTCTTGCAGTTCTAAGCAGTGATGTTACAATTTGTACACAAGGAATCCTAATCATTCCCTTACATTGAAAGACCCAGTAACACCAAACTTCAAATTCTCAGTAAATTCCAACTTTACCTTTTCCTCTCCGAGATATAGCAATCTTTGTCCATCTTGAACACAGTGAGCAAAAAACTCACAATTGTCAGAGCAGTAGAGGTAATTGTTGGTGATATTTGGGGAGTTGCTATTCCACAGAACTTTACACATGGTTGATGCCCCATAAGTTCAGTTAAAAGAACAAACATGCAAACAACTCAGTATTTGCTAAAAGATAAACCTTTACAAGTTTCGGTAATTACAAAATACTATTGCATTTGGACTCAGGAAGTTGGAAATTGGAGCACAGATGCCATGGTTTAAGCTTGACACAAACCTATTTCCTGTCAGTGTGCAAATAAATGCTAAATAACAGTGACTGTTAAGTGCCAGAGTAGCTCATATTTCACTTTGTGATTGGAGTGCACTTTGATACCTGTTTCATGAAAGCCTTTATAAGTTATAGGCAGAGGTTAACAGTAATCGCATTTTTTTTCCTCCTCTGGTTTTAATAAATGCCTTCAGGGCATTTCATTCTGTTAAATCAAGCAGCAGACAAAAATGTAATGCACTGCTAACCTCTAAAGTGTGTGAAAAACTTAGTTCATAAAATATGTATGAGGAACACAGTGTTGCAATGATAATGATACTTCCTTTCTGGGTTATTCTGCCAAAGGAGTTGATGCATCAGCGTCTTTAGTTCTTGATTTCTTTTGATGGGAGTTGCTCTTCATATTGTATCTAGTTTTTCAATGAATTTTCTATTGGCACACATAGACATACAATAGTGTTTTGTTTTGTTTTGTTTTGTTTTTGTTTTTGTTTTTTGGTGGTGGGGAGCAGTTGCCATGGCTTTAGGTTGGCTTGGGTTAGGAACTCATATGTAGCATTCTTCTCAAGAAAAGGAATATCTAAAAAAGGACTTAGTGTATACTGGAACATCACATTTGTGTGTTTGTGAGCAAAAATATGTCATTGTTGTGACATATTCCATCATGGTAAATGTACATTCATATGGGATAGTTTCTTCTATTTCTGTTAAGAGCTACCAGTACCTTTAAAAAAAAAAGTTTATTATTTTAAGAGATAGGGAGAGAGTGGGTGAGGGGCAGAGACAGAGGGAGACAGAATTCCAAGCAGGCTCTGAACATGCTGTCAGCCCAGAGACTTACATGGGTCTCAAACTCACAAACCGTGAGATCGTGACCTGAGCTGAAACCAAGAGTTCCATGCTTCACCGTCAAGCCATTGAGGGGCCCCAAGAGCCACCAGTGCCTTTTAAGTAAATGAGTACTATACCTGCTCCACAATATATCTTCCCTTTCTTGGTGAAAAAGTATAAAACTATAGCTGCTGCTGCTGCTTCTTTACTACTCAGTCATTATATTATCTCCATAGGAGAGAGATACACTATTTGATGATGTTTAGAATTGTAAATATGCTAATCCCATTTTAAAGTATAAGCTTACTTGATAATGGGTGTCACTAATTTATAGTGTATAAAAAATATAGGAACGTTGATTATCTTGATAAATTTTTGCTGCACTTATAGCAGGTATATATAATTGCTTTCTAAAAAATAAGTGACAATTTAAATTTCCTCTGAAACTTCAAAGGAAAAATTAACATCTGGACCCCTCAAAAAAAATAGTCCTGGCTGTGTAGTAAAGAATAAAACTTGCCTCAAGAAAGGTTTAGCGTTTGCCCTTAGCAGAGGAACTGATCACTGAGTCCTTAGAATGCTCTGCCTAATGAGAGTACTCTTGTTTACTTGGACTCATGGATCCACTCCAGATAGTGTAACAATATTAGTTATGGTGAGGGCTTTAGGACACATCATACCAGCTCTCTCCAGAGACTACAGGTCTGCCACATGTGCAATCAACCGTGTTCACCTGCTCGAGCCCTACTAAAATCTCTGCACACTTGAGCTCAGGTGAGCTTTCTGGGTTGGCCATTCTCCATGCATATTATCACACATCATTGCTGGGAGAAATTAGCATTTCCCCAACTCCAGTTGAAGAAGTCACCTGGAAGCTGTGTGTGTGTGTGTGTGTGTGTGTGTGTGTGTGTGTGTGTGTGTGTGTGTGTGTGACTTTTCTGGGCTCCATTCCATGTGTTTCTTGGTTGATTTTAATCTGTATCCTTCCACATTATAAACCATACCTATGAGCATAACAGCTTTGAATGGCTTACTTAAGTCCTTCTAGAAAATTATTAAACCTGAGGATGATTTTGGGAACCCTGAAATTGCAATTGGTGTCAGAAGTGAGGGTGGTCTTGGGACTGTCCCCTAGCTTCATGCTGGTGATTTATTACAACAGGCCTTCCAGGGACCTAGAATAGCTAGCATTTCTTCTCCCCAGTACTTATTGTAACCATATAGTTTTAAAATGGTAGTTTATAATATCAGTTTTGTCCTAAATCAGGATGACCTGTAAATCAGTCCAAATAACTGGAGTTTCTCAACGTTATGGGATTTTATATGGTAAGTATACAATGGTTTATATAGTACTAAAGGTAAATTTCTTGATGTTACTACTATGTGCAAATTAATTTAGTGTTTTGAGATGTCTGATATTCATTTTACGTTAACTGAAAATTTGCAAAATGTTGCATAATAGTTTTCTCTGAGACTTTCAGAGTCAACAGTCACATAAAGCTCTCAACTCCTATAGGTGGTGCTATGCATTTTGTTATGGGAGTTGGCTAATAATATTTTCAGCTTATAAAGAAGAGGTCAAAATATCATTTCAGTTTCTTATATACTTATGCCTATTCCCTCCTCTTGACTAATGATCACAATTATTTTTAAACTGAGGCTTAAAGGAAAGAATATGCTGTTGCCTGGGCTTGAGGTCTCCCATCACAGCCTTGCTGTAACTGATAATTTCTTAAGCTTTCTTGCCATCAGATTCTCCAAAAGCTGGCTTGTTTCTCTGTGGGCACTCCCTGGTCTCATACATACTGTACAACCTGCCTCTGTCTTCAAGTCCTTGCTTTTTTCATAATAGTATGTGCCCATAAAGTTCTGAGATTGACTCATGGTTATCTGCCACTGAGATGGAAAAGAAAGAAGTTTGTACATAAGAGCTATTGAGTCAGAGGAGTTTGGTGAACGGTGTACTATGGCTGAAATATTTAATGAAAAATTTTTTGAAAGCCATTAGCTATCATTTAAAGGCCACTTCTTGAGAAGTGACTACCCTAGGGAATGCCAATAAAGAGCAAGTAAGACATCAGGAATCTTTGGTAAGTGACAGTGTTCTTACCAGAATTACTGATTTATTGCATTTTAAAACGAAGTATTTGGAGTATTAAAGAGGACCTTTGTTGTTACTGTATTTGTTGTTGTTGCTGTAGGGACCTGGTATTAAGAGTGGGGGATTTTGCCACATTAGTAACTTAAAAGATTTGTTTTAACGTCTGCTACCCCCTCATTGTTTCAAGTGCTATAGAAGGTATATGGTTAAGAGAACTGTTGTGCATGTGTGTGCATAAGCATGTGCACATGTGCACACGCACATACACAGAATTAGAGTTAGAAAGGTGATAGGTTAAAGATTTGATACAGGAAGAAAAATTGAATAATAATTATATTAGGAGAAATTGAATTATGCTAGGAAGAATTACATCAGGAGAAATTTGTGTGATATACTGATTAGTCATTGCTGGTAAATTATGTTAAATGAAAAGTTAGTTAAGTTGTTTACTCAGAATGAAAATGGAATGAAATTAGAGTTTAGATTGGGTTATTGTTAATTTAGATCATTGCTAATTGATGGAGAAAGACACTGTATTCTTTTACTGAATTGTCAATAGAATTTTAACAATTTGCTGATCACCCCAATTTTTGGCTGTGCAAATAATGCACATAGGTACTGGCCTAAAGAAGATCTGGGAATGCTGACATTTGCTTATATATGCAGAACTTAGTTTCAGTTAACTTTATAAGGGAGGCTAGGTTTGCTGAGTAAATTAAATATAATCATGAGACCATTGAAAAGGATTTCCAAGTAGATGGAGGATTGATACTTTTCAATACAGGAATAAGAAGATCAAGAATTATGAGTTAAAGTTCTGTGGCTTAGGTCACACTGACAGTTTATTATTTTTATTATAAATGGCCAGCGCTCACAATCGCAGTTATCAGAATAACTTATCACAAAATTACTATAGTCCAGATTGAGTTATTTATTCCATTTTTGTGGGGAGGCAGGAGCAGATAAAAAAGATACAGCTACATGAATAATACAACGTGACATGGCACGTGGTAAAGGAATAAATGCTCCAGTTAAAATGTTTTTAGCTGGGTGATTTTAAAAAGCTGAATTAAGTTATGAATGGGAATTAATAATTAAGCTTCTAATATATATATTTTTTCTCTGAGCTTGCTATTTACCCTTCTGGCACTAACTACTTGGAGTTAGTGCAGACCTTGCAGGCTGAGGTCACAGTCCTCCACAAAATTCCCCTCGCTTAAGACACCAGCTGCAAGCTCCAGGGTTCCCAGGCTATAAATTCAGGGTCCTCTGCTATCCCCTCAGGTCCTATCATTGGCTAGAATGACTAAGAACTCAGAGTGCTATAATTATGATTGCAGTTGTATTATAAAGGAGACAGATCAGGACTAGTCAGTGAAGAGACATGTAGGGTGAGGTCTCAGAGAGACCCAAATGTGAAACTTGTATGTAAATTTCAAAAGCTTAGATGCTCCCTTCCAGGAACTCAGGATGAACATCAGGCAAATTCTTTCTTATACAACATTCCCTAACATTTTGTTTTCCTGACCTATTGGTTTTCATAAGAAATGGTATGTTATTAAAAGGAAAGTTCTTTCCTAGGCACACATAAGCCACATGTATCTTCTCCTTTTCTCTTTGAAGCTTTCTTCTAAGTATGAACAAAAACAAGTAGAATCCAAAGTAAAAAATCTGGTCTCAGAAAATTGTATCTAAATATCCCCTCCAAAGTTTGGTTGCCTTTGCTACTTTAATTTTTGGTCATTTGAATTTGGTCAAATTCCCGTGGGAATTTGTTTTTGGTGAGAAACCGAGGCTCCTTAACTAGGATGCTGCAAGCAGGATTTAACATTTGCTCTGCTTGGCCTCCTGGGACATTGTGGTGAGGGTAGGTTTGTGTATGAGGGGAGTGGATACAGAAGCAACTCAAACATCTATTGGCTGGTACTGACCTCTTGTTAACCTTATTGGCTGGATGTTGTCAATTTCAGGAATTTAGAGTAGTGCTTGATTCCTGGGACAAAGAAATAATTAGAACTTCTTTTATTGTCACAGTTTTCTAAAAATATTTTAAAAGAAAAATTACATCTATGGCCTATTGCAGGAAACATCTTTGACAAAGTGTATTTGATACCAAGTATCATTATTCAAGTTCCAATAGGAACTTTGCACTTACTGCATCAAATCTAAACTCCTAAATCTGCTATTAAAAGCCTAAATAATAATGATGTTTTGTCATCCTTATTTTCTGATTATATGATAGGAAAAGATAGGATAAAATAAGCAGAGAGAGAGAGAGAGAAGGAGGTTAGGACCTGAGGTCTCTGGGTGGGGGAAAACCATATCTTTTGGAACAATATGGGAAGTGTCCACCATAGTAAGCCTCCTCAAGCATAAGGTTCCTCTTAAGAATGTAACAGACACCACACCCTTCCCTTTAGGTCCCCCTCAGGAATTTGACAATAAAAAATACCTAGCTAAACCATAAAACTTATGTTATAGGAAAACTTACAGGAGGGACAGTATGACATAGTCTGACTTCTCACACAATGGAGTCAAGCCAATCAGGAATGGACAATCCAGCACGTAGAGTTGTCCTGCCAGTAAGGGTAGAACCTGAAAAGGGATGAAGGGGAAGGGAAGAGGGGGGCGACCAGAACCTTATAAAACAAGGAACCTTGCCTATAGTTTTGCCTATAGACACTTTCAAGTGTTCCCTCTCTGTAAAGAGAGCATTCCTATTATGCTTACTTTCTGATCTTAGACTCTAATAAACTTTCCTGCTGCTCATTTTGCGTCCACCTCTTGATTCTTCAAAGTGACAAGACAACAAATCCTGAGTATTGTGTTAAAAACGTCCTGCAACAATTACAGTATGTGAGATTACCTTAAACCTAACTGCAGCTTGGCACATACACAAAATAAACAATGATTATTTATTAATCACTTACAATGAACACGTGTGCCAAATACTGTAAGAAGAGGCGATAAAAAATGTTCACAAGAAGGAGGGTTGGGATATAGTGGGAATAGATAAAATATATGATAGAATACATACACATATACATACATACATACATATGAAGGAATAAAAGAGGGGGGAAAAACAAGCCTTGGCTGTGATGAGGGAGCATAAGGCAGGCAGAAGGCAAAGCACGAGTTAGCACACACCCCGCCCCCACAGGTTGGATATGTGTGATATTCCTCAGGCATTCCTGGCTGCCCAAGAACAAAGGAAAGACAATAAGTGGTTAACTGATGGAGATGGCAGTCCTGCCGGACATGAGTCTCCCAACAGTCTGTAAATATCTTAGTAAATTATAATAGGCAATCTTATCAATAGCCTAATCTCCAGAAACCTGTAGACTCAGTTTCCTGGAGCCCAGACATCACCCTTCCCTCCCTGGTGATGTGGGGAACAAAGGCAAGAAGGAAGTGGTAGGTAAAATTAAATTTCTTTATAACCTGCAGCCCATTGACAAATACTTGAGGTGAATATAGACTACACCATTTCTCCAGGAACTGCATACTGTGGTAATGTTAATGCTTTGCCAGAGGGAAAACAACCTTAGCTAGAGGATAGCAAGGCCCCTGGAATTTTTTGGAGTTCTCTTTAGCATACCAAAGTCCTTCTGGAGGCCTCCCTTTTGTCCTTACCCCTCCAACTCCATAGTATAAAACCAGCCTCTCTTCACAACCCCAGCGCAACTCTTCTGCCCAAGGGTCCTATCCCAGTGCTTTAATAAAATCACCTTTCTTGCACCAAAGACATCTCAAGAATTCTTTCTTGGCTATCAGCTCTGGGACCCCACCATTCCAAAACCACATCAGCTGTACATGAAATTGGTGACCTTAGCATTCCAAAACTCTGAAGTTTTGGTGAGTAATATTTACCAATTCCATCCCAGCAGTATGGTCAATGGCAACAAATCTGTCTTGGCCAGTAGTTCATGGAGCAATCTGGAAGAAGCAAGAATGACCTAGTTGATGGTAGAGACTTTGACAGTATATAGCTTGTCCTGTGTTGGCATTCACATGGGGAGGCCTACACCTAAAGGTGTGTGTTTAATTTTAATAGGCATTGGATAATACTCATGTTGGATATTAATGAGAGTATACAGAAAATGTATATGCTCGAAATAAATGTATTCTGTATTAAAAAGTAATTTTTCTTAATTTTTTTCTTAATAGAAGAAGTTCAGATTATACTTTTCAAGAAATTACTATTTTCAACAATTCTTTCAAGGAAAGTAGAGGCTATCTGCCTTCCTGTCCTGTAATGACATTATCTCACCTATTGTTCTAATAGCAGCCTTGAATTAAAATATAAACTTTCTTATGAAATATTAAATTGAAAACTTCAACAGAAGGGAAGTGGTAATTCAATTTTATTTCAAAGCATTTAACTTAGTGATCTTTTATGGTAAAATGAGTAATTGAGAAATTAAATGAATGGAGGCACATGTGTTCCTTTTGAAATCTGAGGAAAAAGGATGCATTCATTTTATTAATATGGTCTATAATGAAATTGTCAGGGAGCAAGAATCTCTGTCCCCTTCGAGGTCCTTGTAGCTGAACTAAGAACCAAATTGACATGAGACCGATGAACAGGAGAAAGTCGAATTTCATAGCATATGTACAAAGAATTCAGACAGACATGGAAATTCCAAAAACAGGCTAAATGAGGTACATGTGTCATTCTGAATTGAGGAGAAGGGAGTAGAGGTCTGGGTCTTCAAAGAGAAGGAATGCTACCCTCAGGAGGAATGAACAAGAGTAGATGTTTGGTACACAAATCTTCACTGAGCCATTCCGGAAACAATAGGATGTAGAAGACTGATCAAACAAGTCTTCCGGGTTCCTCCCTGTCTGGTTCATGTCATAATGTAGTTATCTATGGTGACAGCTCCTTCCTGGAGCATCTTCTCCATCTAAATTCTTTTTAGGCAGTTGAGGGGGAGATACAGAGCTTTTCCTAAATCTACTGGGTTTTGATTATTCTTTAACTCAAAATAACCTTTTATGCTGAAGTGGCTTATCATGGGTGGGTGGCCCTTGGCCCCTATATAATAATAGATCTTTGGAAACTAAATTTTTCCTCTAATCTATTCCCTGACACCCATGGTGTTAAATGGTTAAAAGAGCAGTGGCCATCATGTGAACTGGACATCTATAAATGTGTTGTACCCCTTCAGGTTACTCAAAGCATCCCCTGTGCCCCCCTCCCCCCACACGGTTGTCCTTTATTAAAATGGGAACAAGAAGCACATTGGAATTAAATGAACAGTTGCCTCTTCCCATTTAAGAATCCTCTGTCAAATTAGACTCTTTTTGACCTTTCTTTATTGCTATGTTTTGTTTCTTTATTACACTCTTACTTTGTTGATGGTACTTTTATTTGTTGTGAGGGTGATGAAGAATATAAAATTCTGGTCCCTGTCCACAATGGTTTTCTTCGCATTTCCTTGGAATGTCCTCTAACCGAGTGTATAACTGATGTGCCCCTTTAAGATCTTACCCTTTTCATGCTAAAAGATGTTCTCCTTTGGTTTGCATCTGGACCCTATTATTTTGCATATATCCTTATTTGAGATGATCTCTTTTTGGCATTCTCAGAGAGTGAGAGGGGAGAGGGTAAGAAGGGGTAAAGGGGGAGAGGAAAAAGAAGGGGGAAAAGGTAGAAAAGTTCTATAAAGCTGATGGGGTTTTGGAATGGTAGGGGTTCGGAGCTGATAGCCAGGAAAGAATTCTTGAAGATACCATTGGTGCAAAAAGATGATTTTATTAAAGCATGGGGACAGGGCCCTTGGGCATAAAGAGCAGCACTGGGGTTGTGAAGAGCGACTGGTTATATACTGTGGAGTTAGGGGAGATAAAGGCAAAAGGGAGGCCTCCAGATGGACTTTGATATGCTAAAGAAGACTCTTAAGATACTGGAGGCCTTGCTATTGTCAAGCTAAGGTTGTGTTCCTTCTAGAAATGGTAAACTCTGTATTTACCTCAAGTATTTGTCAATGGGCTGCAGGTTATAAGGAAATTTAATTTTACCTGCCATTTCCTTCTTGCCTCTGTTCCCCACATCACTGTGGAGGGGAGGGTGATGTTGGAGCTCCAGGAAACTGAGTCTATGGGTTTCTGGAGATTAGGGTATTGATAAGATTGACTTTTTCTTGTAATTTACTAAGATATTTGTAAACTGATGGAGACTCAGTTCCTGCAGGTCTGTGATCTCTATCAAGTAACCATTTCTTTCCTTTCCTTTCCTTTCCTTTCCTTTCCTTTCCTTTCCTTTCCTTTCCTTTCCTTTCCTTTCCTTTCCTTTCCTTTCCTTTCCTTTGTTCTTGGGCAGCCAGAAATGCCTGAGAAATATCATACATATCCCATCTGAGGGGGTGGGGTGCAGTGTGTGCTAGCTTGTGTTTTGCCCTCAGCTTGCCTTCTGCTCCCTTTTCAAAGCCATGTGAAGAGCCCTGAGAAAGGTTTCCTCAAAGTACCAGGAACAGATCTTGCCTCAAAACAGTTTTCTTTTCTCCTCTCCACACCCAGGGTTGTGTAGCCCAAGAAATGGGTGTCAGAAGGCTTATAAAAACTGTAAGGTTCTCCTAATGTAGGGGCTCCTACTGATCTGTACGTTAGCACGGCTCAGTGCCACACATGACCAATCACACACCCAAAGACAACGTGAAAACAAAGTTATTGGATATCCGTAAGGAAAAATATACCCCCAGGAAACTCATTAAAGAAGAAAAGAGAAGGAGGGAGGAAAAGAGGAAGGAGAGAGAGTGAGAAAGAGGAAACACCTACAGTGGCTTTGGAATCCAAAGTGAGTGCTTTAAATAATTCTACCTTTTAGCTTAAGATATTCCACCCCCTCATTATCGCTTTTGGGACTAGAAGAAAGATCTAGGAGCAATTCAATCCAATTAGAAGGGAAAAGAAAGATCTTCTCAAGCAATTGCTATGCAAATGTGTATGTCATGAAACTGAAAAGGTGACACTAAGCAGCACATTTGGTTGTTGACAACAGAATTCCTCTCTATTTCCTCTGTTCCAAAGCATTTTAAAGGAAACCTTAACTTAATAGAAAGATGTTCTGGGTAGTCCTGCCAAGGTCAGTGCCAGCTTTCATCATCCCCTGTTGAGGTGCAAGCTAAGCTCAGAAAAACCACCTGGGGGCAGCTTCCCCCCTCCCTCTATATTCAATTGTCATCTTCATGTTTTCAGTAATAGGAATTGCTGGTGTGTGACACTTTTTGAAACTCTTGGTATTGTGGTCTTATAGAACATTTCAATGGGTAATAGTGTCAGACAGCGGTAATTAATCTTGGAGGAGAAACTTGTTTCTGAATTGGAGCATCACTTAAAGGTAGGACAATTTAGTGCTTACCCATTAAAAGTTGTACTTGGACTTCGACCTTTTACCTGTAGTTTAAAAAATGATCAGGTTAGAAAGGCCTTTTGTGATTGGATTTTGAATGTTATGAGCCATGAACTCTGAGTGATCCCGTCTAAGCTTATTTTCTTAGTCCTGTGCTTGGCAACGAGGGTGTTGAGGGTGGGGTTGGAAGACTGGAAGAGTAGAGAGCTCAAAAGGTTGAAGATGAGGAGGGACCCTGAAGATTACTAAATGTAGAGCAAAACCCTCATTTTACAGAGAACATGAAACCCAGAGAGGTTAGGATGTAGCAGGATTCTTGCACAGAGAGATGGGACACTGAGGCTTTTTTGTGCAGGAAGCAAATTTGTTGTGTTGGCATGGGCGCGGCCACAGCTGAAACGGCTGAGCCCAAGTGCAGTGGGGTGTAGCATTGTGTACAATTTTTGCTCCTTTGTCTCCCATATATGGTAACATACAGTCTGGGTGGTCTCATGTTACAGAGTCATGAGGAATGTCTCCCATGCATACATAGACAGGTTGCCTTCCGCTGTCTTGAGGTTTTCACCACATTCCTTAGGGAGTGGCTCTACCACAAGAAGAATTACCCAAAGTCTTTCCACTAATTATTGGCAGACAGAAATCTAAGTTCTTAGATTTTAACCCCACCTAGCCCCATGGCAACTTTATCATTTCAGTCCTGATTTCCACCTTTAAAACTAGTCTCTTAGAGGCAAGCGAGAAAATTCTAGGGCATCTGTGGATAAAATGGATAAAGTTGAAGCACATCAGAACAACCATTTTTATAAGCAGTGGCAGCAGAGTGAGCCCAACACGAAACTAAATAGAAAACAAAAATGGAGTGCTTACTAGGAGCTGGGCACAATCCTAGGGTCGGAGCTCCTAGTCAATTAGGAGACAGATATATACATATGGAAAATAGAGAAAAATAGAGTGCTGTGAGATGTATGATATCCTTCAGACTTTACCTATTGAAAAATGGCCACTAGAAGTGGGCACTGAAGGTAGTCAGAAATTAAAAACAACACACTTTTTCAATGCATCATCAGTTTCATGGAATTTTTATGTAGTTCTAATCGTTTTCATATTTTCAGTATCAGTGTGAAACCAAAGTGCAGTTACTTTAATATCATTTTCCTCTCTTCTTTACATAAAATGTGGTTAGGAAATCTCAATGGCAGTGTGGCTGTTACCTGTTTGATGCAGATTACATGCATAAGTGTTTTCCTTGAGCCTTGTTCCGCTTCAACCTTGCATGCACATTTACAAAATATATTTATAGAATATACTGTATAGCTTTCTGGGTTATCAAATAGATACATTTTCTGTTCTGTGAATATGTTCAGAATATGGGGACAAAATTGATTCAGCCACCTCTTCTGCTTCTCTTAGTTATCCTGTGAAATTTTGGTTAGTGCAAAACTTTAGGTGACCAAGACTTCAAATCTTTGGGTTAAATAAATGTAGAAGGAAGGAAACTTTTACAGAATTCTGTAGCTGACAATCCTGTTGTAGTGGAATCAATCCTGGGATTTGAGCCCAAAATTTCTTTACAGCAGAGCCAGGATACATAAGCAGTTCAATTGTACAGCCAGCAGAAATGGAAAATGCTGGTGGTGGGAGTTTGTTTTTACTAACGCAGGTGATTTCAGTCCGTGCTTTAAAATAGCATCTAGGGTTTAAACCAGAAAAACAAACAAACAAAGAAAAAAAAGCAAAACAACAACAAAAAAACCCCAAAAAACCCCTATATACAAAAAGTGTATCTTGATAAAATTATCACAGAGCTTACATTTGATTAAATTCAAATCTAGAGTAAACAAGAACAATGTGGCAAAATTAAAAAATAATTGATTATAGCTATATATCTATATTATGCCATTATTGGAGGCTGTTTAATGTTAAGCCTTAATACAGGGTGGCATTTGGAGTTCATTTGAAACTTTAGCATTGGAATTTATTTGAATTTTTTTTTTTCATTCTGAAAGGATTAGAAACCTCATTTGCAACTATAGTTTTTGCTTTTTGCTACCTGTGCTGAAGGGAAATAAATAGCACCTAAACATCTTTTAAAAAGTTTATGTAAGTATTTTTCTATTATTATACTATATCATTTCAAGTAGTTTTATTTTTTATTGAGAACACAATGCATACATGTATGATTTAAATAATGTCAACTCCAGTTAACATACCTGATGACTTAAACAGGAAGTTTTTTTTTTTTTTTCTTTTTTTTTTGTAGAGCAGTGATTCTCATATTCTGATGTGTCTATGACTCACCTGGGGAATCTTCTCAACATGCTGTTTCAGACTCAGTAGGTCTGGGGTGAGGCCTGAGCTCCTGCATTTCTCTTCTCTTGTCTTGTCTTCTCTTCTCAAGTTTATTTTGAGAGAGAGAGAGAGAGAGAGAGAGAGAGAGCGCATGCATGAGCAAGCAGGAAAAGGGAAGGGGCAGAGAGAGGGAGAGAGAGAGGGGGAGAGAGAGAGGGAGAGAGAGAGGGAGAGAGAATCCCAAGCAGGTTCTACACTGTCAGCATGGAGTCTGAGTCAGGCCTCAAACTCAAAAACCTCGTAAGTTCAGCCAAAGCTAAGAGTCAGAGTTAACCTGTTGAGCCACCCAGGTGCCCCCTGAGGTTCTGCATTTCTAACAAGCTATTGAGTGATACTGCTGACACCCAAGGGACACACTTGTAATCTTAGATAACAAGAGGTTGGGAGGTTCTGGTTTCTATTTACAGGTTCCATGAGGTCAGGATCAAAGTCTCTGTGATGCTTTTGTCCTTTTCCAATGCTGTAAGATGTTCGCTCCAGCTCCAGCTATCAGTCTGCATTCATTGCAGATGGAGAAAACAGGGGAAAGGTGGTGCCATGCAATGTATTTATTGGTGATTTTTTTTGTTTTAGAAGTGAAATACATGCTTCCTCTAGTTTCACAGGGAATCCAGTGTAGCTTATTTGAGATCCATTTCTTGTGGGTTGGTACTTGGCTGTCCTGAACAAAATCAGGATTCTTTTAGCACGAAGGGGTGAATGGGTATTGAGTAGCAACTGACAGTGAATGCCACAATGTATGTGGTGATGAAAGAAGAAGGTTCAAACGGTAAAAAAGATAGAAGTGAAACTTCCCTGTCCTCAATGTTTGGGCTTTTTCTGGGAAAAGACCAAAATTTAATTAGTTACCATTTCCTGGTGTGTACCTTCAAAAATTGCCTGCATACCCATAAGTAGATATACGTATATATATTTTCTTTCAAAACTCAACAGATTTCAAAATAACCTTTAAAAAAATGATGGAAGACATGATTTTTCTCCTTACTAAGAAGTAGTAAGAGAGAAAGTCAGGGAGGGGCAGAAAGATGGAGACAGAATCCCAAGCAGGCTCCACACTGTCAGTGCAGAGCCTGATGCAGGGCTCGAACTCATAGGCTGAGATACCATGATCTGCACCAAAACTGAGTCAGACTCTTAACTGACGGAGCCACCCAGGTGTCTTGACTTTTTTTTTTTTAACAGGGTGTTTTTTCATACTTTGTAAAATTCAACATAATCTTTCTTCAAAGGTACGTCCATTCCCCTTTGTGTGTTTTGACCTGAAGCTGGTGGCTTTCTGCCTTCCAAGAGGAGGAGTGTGGTTGATTTTGCTTTCTCTCCCCATAGAACTCCTGCCCTACTTGTGATGGCTATTGTTTTGTACCCTGATAAATTGTAACAGATGAAAAAAGTTGAGGAGAGAGAGCAAAGATTTAGGGTGATTCTTGGCTCAGTGACTTTGTATCCTTTTAGTTTAGCCAATGTTTAAAGATGACACTGGGGGTACTTTGCTGAATTAATTTCCACTGCTGCACTGTAGATCACTTTTCTGCAATTCTCTTGACCTGGACAATGCTTCTCTCTTCCAGATAGTTTCTTGTGATGCCTTTTCCTGAAATCTGGTGTTCACTTATACATCCATGTTCTTGCTGCTGTCATCTGACCATCCTTCAGGACTGCTCTGTACGACAGCACCTAAGATCATGTCATACTGGCTCTCTTCGCTACTGTCCGTGCTTACCCCGGGGAAATAGCCACATATCCCTTGCTCTTAGAAACATGAGTCAGGACAAACTATACATTTGTTTCTATTCTGCAGCTTTAGGTGGCTTAAAGTTTCTCAGCTGTGAGTTAGGGACAAACACTCCATGACTCCAAAGACAAATTCTCCAAGTGTTTCCATATGCATTCCTTTCCCCAAGCTTGAGGTGAAGGGAAAAGGACTCCATATTCCCCCCTAAAGGAACCTGTTTGGCAACACTCTGCCAATAAATAGCCTGCAATGTATTCTCCCTCCTAAGCCTCTGACCGCTTTTCGTATCTTATCTGGCTGAGGGTGCGGGACTCACCACAGTAGTTCTTGGCTTTCTCCATTCTAAATGTTGCACGTGGGAATCCGGCTAATCTTTAGTATCTATTGCATTAGGGTCTCAATTTTTAGCCTCCTTTTATATGATACGGGTTTTTCCTCCTTCTGGTGCTCTTCATTTCTTTGCATAAATCCATATTGCAGTTCGGTATCATTTTCTTTCATTCCGAAGGACTTCCGTTAACATTAGCTGCAGTGCAGATCTGGTGGTGGTGAATTCTTTCAACATTGTGATGGCCAGAAGAGTAATTATTTCTCTTTCATTTTTGAAAACAAACTAGTAAGGCTGGGTATAGAATTGTGGATTAAATTTTCTTCTTTCACTTCTTTATGGATACTACACTACTGTATTTTGGATTGCATTGTTTCAAAAGAGAGATAGATAATCCTTCTTCCCCTGTATAAAAAGTGTACTTTTAAGAATGTCTCATCGCCACTTTTTCAGCAATTTGATGGTATTACCTTGGGTAGTTTTCTTGATGTGTCTAGTACGAAAGGTTTGTTGAAACTTTTGGAGAAGAGGATTTATACTTCATATGAAACTAAGAAAAATTTTGGCTATTATTTGTTAAATATTTTTTTCTCTTCCACTTCTCTTTCTCTTCTCCTTTGTAGGCTCTAACTGCATGTATAGTAGACTTCCTGAAGTTGTCTCTTAGCTCACAGATGTATGCTTTTCCTTTTTCCCCTATACTTTCCTATTTGTATTTCATTTTCATTAGTGTCTATTTCTATGTTTTAAGGTTAATAATCTTTAGTGTTTAATCTGCTGCTGATCCTATCCCATGTGCTTTTCCTTTCAGAAACTATAGTTTTTATTACTAGAATTTTGATTTGAATATGTGTCTGCACTTTACATGTTCAATCTCCTTCTACCTTCTAGAACATCTGTAATATAGTTTGAATAGCTGGTTGAATGTTCTTGTCTACAGATTCTATCATCCATGTGATTTCTGGGTGTGTTTCTATCAATTTATTTTTCTTCTTGTTACAGGTCTTACTTTCCTACTTCTTTGCATGCCTATTAATTTTTGATTTGATACCCTTGGATATCAAAATTGAATTTTACCTTGTTGGGTGCTGGATGTTTTTTTATTACTATAAATAGGCATGAATTTTGTTCAGAGACCCACTTCAGTTTTTGATCCTTTTGGATCTTTTCACATTTGTTGGGTGGAGGGGCACATCTCTGTTTGGTTTAATTTGGATTTTGCTCCACTAATGAGGCACTCTGTCGCTCATCACGAGTACTGTACCTGATATCTTGTGGATTACAAGACCTTTTGTCACTCTGGCTGGTGGCAATACAAATTATTTCCAGCCCTGTGTAAACTCTGATGATTGCTCCTCTGAATCCATTCTCATGGTTCTTATCCTGGCCTCAAGTAGTTTCCTCACATGCATGAGTTAATCAGTCTAAGACTAGATTGGGAGCCCTGCTGTGTTGGGAGTTTTCTCTATGTTCAGCTCTCTCTTTTCCCTTCAAAGCTGCCTTGTCTTCCCTGGACTCCCAGCTTATCTCCTCATTTAGTGGGATGGTGAGGCTGTATCTGGTCTCCATCTAGCTGCTGCAGTTTGGAAATTTTTTTGAGGAAGTAAGTGACCATCATGGGGCTCACTTTGTTTTTTCTCAGGAATCACAGTTATGCACTGCCTAATGTCCAATGTCTAATAACTATTCCTTTAAATATTCTAGGTTATTAGTTGTTTTAGTCAGAAAAGTAAACGTGGCTCCTGTTACTCCATCTTGGTCAGGAGAGGAAGTCCTTGTCCTAAATTTTCAAAACATAGCAATTGAGCACATTAATCAGGATCACCTGGCACATGAACTTTTATTTTGTTTTGTTACTGTTGGCAAGTACTTTGTATCTTCTCTAGATAATGACTTTACGTATTTTTATTTTTTAGAAAAAAAAATACACATCCCCAGCCCTAAAAGTATTCAGTAGATGATATAAGTAGGTTTTCAAACTCAAGGTGTGTAAGATTAAGAATTTCTTTTTTCACCTTTTGGGCAAAATCCCACTCTGCATTATTGGTGGCTCTTGGTGTTAAAGGTAGGTGTTCAGTTTAAATTGAAAAAAACTATCCATATGTACTTACAAGGTGCAGTGGAATCGACCCCATTGATAAGTTCAGCTCAACAACTTTAAAGGCCACTGACAAAGAAAAGTTCCCCCCTGACTTAAGAAATCTTTTTCTCAGCCTGGGTTTTTCTGTGTAAAAATTAAGTTCATCTCAAAGCTTTAGTTCCAAGAAAAAAAAAATCAATCCTGTCTTTTGTTAAAATATATACCTAAAGTTCCCTATTCATTTTTCTCTGCCTGCTGCTTTCTTTTGTTATGTTATAGCACAATAATCCTTTTTAATGATCTTTTCTGGATCGTCAGGCGATTATGATCATTACTGTTATTATTTGCCACCACATGAAAGGCCTTTTAATTTTAAACTCTTTGAGTGTGTGTGGGAGATGTTGGTGTTGGATGTAAAGGAAACTCCTGTGAACCTTTGGAAAGTAGAGGCATGGAAAAATGATTCTGAGCATAAATCTCAGTAACATTTGTCCACCTTGGTATGTCTCTGTGGCTAATTAATCAAAAGCAATTAACAACTGGCAAATATCCAAAATCTCTGGTATGGCCAAATAGAGCTAAGGTGGTTCTCTTAAGTATTTGTCTGTTGGTGGAATATGTTTGTTGGCGGAAGCAACTCAGTGTGACAAGAGATGTGTTAAGACTGTCCTATGAAATTGTGTGATCTGCTAAAGTCCTACAGAAATATGTCCTCGTGAACTCTTGCCATGTGTCACAATTGGTAGACTCATGAAACATGGTGCTTGTTAGATGCATTTTCCTTTTCGTTTGTTTATTCTTACTCTGTATTAGACTGAAAGCTTCTGTGTGCCAACTTGTGTTCACTGACCTTGTATTCTTGGTACTCAGTAAAACAGTGGTTACGATGTTGCACAGTCATTAAATGAAATAAATACATTTCACTCAATAGATTGTTTAATCAGGTTGATTTTGATGTGAAACTTGTAGTCCTAGAATTCATTTATCCTTTTGATAGCTCTATGAACATATTTCAGGAAAAGATTATGTTTTTATAAAGATAAGACTTTATTTTATTTTTTTCTGGGTTCTTTGTTTAATTTTTAATTTTTATTTTTTAACTTTAACTTTGTTTATAACTGTACTAAATTTAGTGGCTTTTTTTTTTTTTTTGCCATAAACGTTCTTCAAAAATTACCTTAAATAACCTAACATCACCTTGTTGGCAGTCCGAATGGTTTTATTGTCCAAGTTTGTTAATAATTAGAGCAAAGGATGTGTCAAGGTGTATTTTCTTAGAGGAAAAACTTTTTGATTGACTTTTTTGTCTATATCAGTGATTGCTATACTCCTATGGTGGTCCCTTTTCCTGGAAATGAGAATAAAAACTTGAGTCCATACTATTGTCAATCTACTGGGAATGTGTTAGAAACATCCCCTTAAAAGTAAGCAATAGATTTTTGCTGAGTTTGGGAAGTTTTATCCATTTTACAGCATTCAAGCTCAGGCTCCAGTAGGAGTAATAGTTAGGTTTATAATAGCATCTTGTAGAGCTCTTTCCCTGAAGCATCCTAGTGTCAGAACAGATATTCAATCCATATCGATAAGAATCAGATTAGGCACTGGCAGCACCTGGAATTGTACTGATGACTAATCAGGTGAAAACATAGCTTTCTCTGTGACTATAATAGAAACTATTGTCTGTATGTAAACGCAATTGAGCAAAACGGGTAGAGGTTGAGGAATTTATGCAACTTAGAGAAAAGCACATTTGCAGCAGCTATTTGTGATTGCTTATTGGCTGAGGAAGGTGAATGCCATCAAAATAAGTTTTTGTTTTTGTTTTTGTTTTTTTTTTTTAATTTTTTTTCAACGTTTTTTATTTATTTTTGGGACAGAGAGAGACAGAGCATGAACGGGGGAGGGGCAGAGAGAGAGGGAGACACAGAATCGGAAACAGGCTCCAGGCTCCGAGCCATCAGCCCAGAGCCTGACGTGGGGCTCGAACTCACGGACCGCGAGATCGTGACCTGGCCGAAGTCGGACGCTTAACCGACTGCACCACCCAGGCACCCCCAAAATAAGTTTTAATTACCATGAAGAATGAATAAATCCCCAATCTATGCAAGTATTTCTAGTGTGGCATAAATTGTCAGAAACATAATAATAAAACAGGTAAAGGAATTCAATGGGACTATGTTTGAAAGAATGGATGCTGCACATAGCTGTTGGTGAGAACAGCAAAGGTTGGACCCTATATATTTTCTGATGAGGAGGAGCACAGAGCCCTCCCCACCCCCCCCCCCACTTTTTTTTTTTTCAGTGAAAAGTTTGCTGCAAAAAGAGGAATACAGGCAGAGACCTAAAAGATGAGTCAGAATTAGCCAAGTAAAGGTAGGAAGGGGCTGGGAATGGGCAAGCAAGTGAAGAAAAGCTAACTGATTGAAAGCTGGAGTCCAGAGAGAAGTAACATGGTAAGACCAGTAAACTAGAGTTATGGGCTGAAACATGAAATTGCTGTCTTTATAGTCTAAAAGGTTCAATATTGGTGATTTCACATAGCTCAACCTAATAGATTAGTAATTGGGCAGAAATAAGGAGAACAAGTGGCAGGAGTTGAGACACAGAAGAGATGAATGGGCACCACATAGACAGCCATGTGAAATGAGTGAGTTACATAGCTTTCCTTCCAAATGACTCAAAGCCAAGTATCAAGTAGGAGCACTATTAGTAGAGAATGAATAGCATCTAACATTTTGTTAGAAGGAATGCTATATTTTTTCACCACATTACTGTTTATCTCATTTTAGCCTCATTTCATTGTGTCCACTCTGTACAAAGACAGTGGACCAATGAGAAGATTGTGCCAGCATTTTATCTCTGCTTCTGTATAAGACATGTGTTCAGATAATAGTATGTGTGTGCAACAGTAGAGAAGGCAGTGTCCCCTGATGAGTCTTTATTTTTGCTTTAAACACTTCACAGTGAAACAGAGATGGTGACTTAGTTCTTTTGACCTGTAATCTAGATTTCCTGCATAGACCATGGGCTGTCAGGTACAGCAAGCCCCACCACTTACCTTGTACCAATGTTATTCTATTGACATAACCCAGAAATGCTGATTTATTTATAAATGTAGACTACATACATTTGCCTTATCACAGGAATCCTTGAATAAATATCATGCTATAGGATAAAAATGACTTTCATCTTATAGTCCTCATTTCCTTTTGCTAATAATAATTTCCAGAGAAGAGACAGGATTTGAAAGATGAGAAATATTGATCCTTAGTAAATGAAGGGATCTGCACATAACTCAAAGAAAATCAGTGCCACAATTAAATGAGAATCCTGGGGGGAACTCCAACCCTCTATGAAGAAGAGACTTGAAAGGTTATCAACCTTTCAATGGCATTTTAATAACCATTGTTAACTCTATTCATTTAAAGTAAGAAAACAATAAAGCTGGAGACTGTCTCTTACTTCGTTTTTTTGTTTATTAGCTTTTAGGGGTCTAATTGAGAGATAACTTTTTTTATATTACTCCCTAGATGTTGATTTTTGGCAATTGTCTGAGTACATTAGACCCAATAGAGAAGCATTTAAAATGCATTATTCTTTGAGAATTTTGCCTGATGGTCATGCATCACTTCAACATGTAGCAGCATCTTGTGACACATGTCAACCCTATATGACAAGCAGCATGAAAAATAGATCTGAAATCTGGAAAAAATAAATTCAGGAATCAATGACTTCTGGTGGCTGCAGTGAACTGTATAGTCCTCCACGCTTGACAATTTCATGTTTTATGCAAAAGAAAAACACTTGGAAAACACATTGGGGAGTCTATACTCAAAGCTATTTGCAATCAATGAGACAAAAGAGATACAAGAATGTGAGAAATAGGATCACCTATTATTTCCCAGGGACTTTGAGAGTTGTATATATTGATATCCCAAAAGGGGGAAACCCCATTTTTCTCCTAGGGATTTTGTAGGCTTATGTAGCTCAAGAATGTATCTGTTTCTGGTAAATCCACTGTAACAAAATACCAAGGAACAAGAATTATATAGACTAGGCTGGCTCTTAGACTGGAAGTAGAACTTTAAATTTCTTTTCCCTCTTCACTCTAGGCTCTTGATCTGTTCTCCAGCTATAATGCTGTATTCTAGTGTACAGGTGACTGTATATTTTTTCCGAAGCACTGACTGGAAATGAAGGCATTTCTGCTCTGAGAGGAACACGGGGTATGGTTTCCTTAAGGGGATCTGGGTTGCTATAGTGGATTCCTGAAGACAGAAAAGTCTTCATAGCTCCAAAGACTAAATAAAGAAGAATGGTAAGGAATACAGTAGATTATACTGGATTTTGTTTCTATCTCCACCACTTCCAGATCACGTGTTACGTTCCAATGTGTTTAGGCTCTTTGAGACTTAGCTTTTTCATCTGTAAAAGTTGGGTGAAGTTCCTTTCAGGGTTCAGTGAGGATTAAATGAGATCTCTCATAAAAGTAACAACAGCAACACAAGGAAAACAAAACGAAAACATTTCCGGTATGGTACCCAACACAGAGTCAGCAGGCAAAATATGATTTTACTTTCCATTCTTTAATTAAGACATGAAATGATATGTGGCAGTATTAATCATTGGGCACAGAATGAAACCTCACTTGAATTTTCATTCAAATTAGGTAATGTGATCAAATTGTTTCCCATTATCAGCACTGTTTCACCACCGTACCTGGAAAGTAGCAGACCCTCAATTGGTACTTAAACACTGAACGGATGACTGGCCTTGCCTTTTGGGGGGCATGCCACAGGATTAGGCAGGTGCATATGATAACTGTACATTACCATGTCCCAGGTCTCAAAATCCACAGGATGCTACATCACCTTATTTTTCAGTATAGGTATCCCATAGAAAACACATCAACCTTGTCTTATACAAATATCTTTCCATAGTTATGCATGTAAAAGAAAAATGCCTGGAGGTCAATTTAAAAAAAGTAAATACTCAGAGCCAACTCCAGGGGTTGGGCAGAGACTCTAATAATATTTTGTTTTTTAAAACTTATTTAGTTTCGAGAGAAAGAGATCATGAGGGGTGAAAGGGCCAGAGGGAGAGAGAGTGAGAATCTGAGGCAGGCTCCATGCTCAGTTGCAGAGCCCAATGGGGGGCTTGATACCACCACCCTGGGATCATGACCTGAACTGAAATCAAGAGTCAGATGCTCAGCTGACTGAACCATGCATTTAACAACATTTTAAGACAAAACTCTTAAGAGCTCATTTCAGATTTGTGCAACAATTTGATATTTATCATGGACTGCATAGATAATGATCTTTCTTTAAACATTTTCAAGATCATTTTTGCTCCACATTCTAGGGTGATAACTGACCACTCACATCTCCCACCCCACTCCCTCACCCCACCGGTTTTATGAAAATTGAGAAAGATTGATAATTTTTTGACAGGTACAACTGTACCCAGAGCATCATCTATTGGGTCATGATTCTATTTCTGAACCCTATTTCCTTAAGTAGGTTCTTGCTCTTGTGATCTCTTCACTTCATATTCAGGAACAATGAAGAGTAACACCCTAAATAATAAGGAGCAACAGCTCATTGGAATGTGTGGAACATATCTAAAGAAAAATAAACGAGGGCTTGGGTACTGTTCTTGCATGAAAACCTAATTTAGCTAGTTTTGGTGGATGGTTGAAGCAACTGAGGATCTTAAAGAATGATGATTCGTGAAGTATTAGTCAATTCGTAAGAAATGTGTAGGTTAACATTAGTGCTGATGGTAATGCCATGATAAAGTTATAGTCACATGATTACCGATATTGAGTTCTTCCACTTGGAATTTTAATATTTATACAAGTGGTAAATGCTATTGCCTTGCCGTACAAAGACCCTATAAGTACTCTAGCTTTCTATTAACAAAGAAGAAATGGTGCAATTACTTCCTCTCTTAATTCACTTTTTTAATATAATCAAACAGAAAAGATGAAATTGATGGACTGCAATGAACATCCTAGGAGCCATTAAAACAGAGTACAGTAAAAATGAGAATAAAAATATGCATGGTATCCAACTCCTGAGAATTAGATAGTTAAGGTTAAGAAAAGGATGATGAAAAACTGACTTTGAGATAGGTTTTAAAACTCTTTTCTGTCACATACTGACGGGAATGATTGATGACACGACCATCACTGACAAGGGGAGTTTGAGAAGACGTGAATCACTTTCAGGGCAGTACATTCAGACTCAGATCATCTACAAGTGAACTTGTGTTGCTGTTTCTTAATTTTATACATTAAAAATTCAATTCCCGGAATATAAATTATTTGTATCGGCATTGAATTTCAGCTTCCATTCTGTTACAGAGGCATGATAAATGCTTTGTTATATATTTATATTGATGGTCTGAAAATCCTTAAACCACAGGGGAGAGCACATACCAGCAGTTTTCAGCATGTCTTAAAAAACATTAGCCTTCTAAAAATCAATCTGTGGTGCTTCTTCAAAATAGTCATTCATTCGGGGAAAACAAACAACTACCTTACCAGGCTGGTGACTTATGCTAACAATATAACTTTGTTCTCCTCATCAATAATAATAATAGGTTAACATGAATATCTTCTTTGTCAGCTTCCATCTTGCTCTCACATGCATTATAGTCTTTTATTAATCTTCAGGGAATGGGGGGTAGTCATTGTTTTGCCTTAAAATTTCACCCACTTTCCCAATGTGATCTGTCCGGGAGTACAGTCTGGTTTGACAAGATACACATGGAAGCAAATACAAGCTTGTATTGCCATTTCCTACATGAGCACACAGAGCTGCAAAAGTCTGGCCTATGTACAATTCCACAGAAGCTTAGAAGAGTCCTGCACAGGAGTGCCTGTATTGCATTCTTCCTTGTGTACCCGCTGCCTGGCAAAGTCCCTATGATGTTAAATTGTTAGCTGAATAAATGAACGAATGGAAGTCATTTCAAAGCAGTGTGGCATAAACAATTCAGAAGCAGCCTTTCGGTTCTTGCTTTCGCTCCTTGGGCTCTTGCAAGTCAACACCTTCATGACTCTTTGTTGGAGCACCGTCTTCTCTTCGTCTTCTGACACCCAAGGTCATGCAAAAGTTAGAGCAGATCTACACACCCTTGGCATGTTAATGGCAAATAACTTCTATAAGGACTTCTATTTAATATAAAGAATCTTATCTGAGAAAATCAGAATTTGATTTTTAATATTCCCAAGTATATCCTTATGATTAGCCAATTCTGTGTTTACACATTTACCTATTTTGCTGAGATTTATTTGCAACCCCAAAATCAACACTCCTAGCACTTTCAAGGCAGACAAGCATGGTGTAGTGAAATTTGAGTTGCCCAATGCCGATGTCCTCTGTTGAAGGTGAACAAAGCTATGTCTTGCCTTCTTGTTTCAGCTCTCATAGAGAAACGTGTCCCTTTCATGGTTTATTGAGTTTCATGCCAGTTCTTTCACATTTCAGTACGTTTTTTTTGTGTGTGTGTGGTGATTTTGTCCTTTAATATGGTGCTCAAACACAAGGCTCAGGTGTTGTCTAACATTTTTAACTGCAAGAAGGTTGCGATGTACCTTATAGAAAGAAAAAAATGTGGATTAGGAAAGCTTCTCTCAGCATGAGTTATAGTGCTGTTGGCCATAAGTTCAATGTTAATAACTCATCAATATATATTTAAAAAGATGCCTTAAAACAGAAACACACATAACAGAGGTAAATATTTATTGGCTGATGGAAATATGACCAGAGGGTTGCAGGAAACGAAACTTGCATTTCCCTAAGAACAGCTGTTAAGTATTTGCTCATTCAGTGTTTGTGGCTATTTTATAGACTATATCTACTGTAAATAATGACAACCAAGTGTACATTGTACTGTTACCTCAATTTTACACAAGAGGAAACAGTAAAATCAGGTAAATGGTAGCTGGCAAGAGATCATATCATAGGTAATAGCCCAGGTAGGACCTCCAAAATATCACTCTTTTAACTACAACAGACATCTTTATGTGTGAACGCACGTGTGTGTGTGTGTGTGTGTGTGTGTGTGTGTGTGTCTCGGGTGGAGGTGGGGGGTGGGTATTCAGGGCATAGCATTTTTAAAAGAATTTTTTAAAGATGTAGAACAAGAGATACCAAGTCCTGTAAAAATAACAAATAGGTACTTTAAAAACAATATTATTTGGGTAACAGTCATTATTTGCCGAAACTTTTATGCTATTTTGTAAAAGAATGTTAATTGCTGTTTGGTACTGAGCTTCATATTCCTTAGAAATCAGTTATCCCTGAGATGTGTAAATAGTTGGAAAGTTCAGCCCTGGAAATACTCTCACTGTGGCATTTCCCATGGCTTTTCCCATGACATTCCTTTGGAAATGAGAAACCAATGCACCCAAGTGTTTTTTTTTTTTTTTCTTTTTTTTTTAAAATCTGTAATTCTTTTAGTGAAACTTGTCTCAGTAGACTCATTTTCTTTCACACCCAGAATGATGGATAAACTTATCTGCCTATAGGTGGAAGAAGCTTTTTGATATGAGTGCTTCAAGGTCAGAAGGCTTTAAGAAGACATATTTTCCTGCAAGCTTGCTTGGGAGGGTCAAGCCTTTTCTTGGTGTTATAAAAACTTAGAAGGCAATTAGGCTATGAACTGTTTGACTCCTCTTGGTTGCCTGTAACCACTGGGTCTGCATTGTTAGGCAATGTGTCTCATGTCAGATGGTATATGAAGGCTTCTGGTGGCAGTAACTTGAAATGCCCTGTCTCTCCATTCTGTGGTATTTACTTTTATTTTAATAAGGGCAGTGCTTCTTGGAAAATAAAGATACACAAGCAACTAAAGAGTGCATTTTAATTTTTTTAATGTTTCTTTATTTTTAAGACATTGTGGTTAACAACCTGAAACAATGAAGTGTTTTTTGAGCTATAGCTAAACTATTTTATTATTTGTAGAATTTTTGAGGGGGATAGAGAGAAGAAGACAGAGGATCTGAAGTGGGCTTTGTGCTGACAGCAGAGAGCCTGACGTAGGGCTCGAACTCACGAACCACGAGATCATGACCTGAGCCGAGGGTGGATGCTTAACCAACTGAGCCACCAGGTGCCCCTAAACACTGCATTTCAATTTAATTACCATTTATTAAGAATTTGCACTATGGCTAGCCCTGTACTGTCTGAAACATACTCTTATATTAGAAATACTTTTATTTCCTGGTTTGAGAGGTTCTAGTAGTCTCAGAACGCTATACTACAAACTTTCTTTTGGAGTATCGGTATGAACTGTATGCCTTCGGACCTCATGCTAGCTCTGTGACAGATGACTTAAGATGTGTTATCCTAGATAGGTTACTTAATATCTCTGGCCCTCAGTTTCTTTATAAAATGGGATAATGTGGTCTACCTCATAGAATAATTGTGAGGAACAAATGGAAGAGCTACATAAAGTGCTTAGCACAGGGGCTGACACATTATAATTGTTCCATAGACACTTGTTACTATGCTGCTGCTGATTGTGTTATTTTCAGGGGAGTAAATACCAACAGTGTGGAGGACCAGCAGTTCAGCCCACATTTTCTCTTTACCAACGAGGACACTTAGTACTCACTGGAGCTTAGGAATCTAAGGACAAAGAGCCTTTCCTATGTATGCCTGGCATTAAGATGTCACAATGGACAACATACTTTTATTTATTAAATTTATGACTTGGTGCCACTCTGGATCGGTTTGCCTCGGGGCATAGCTGAAAAGGAAAATTCTTTTATTTAAAATGCATATGGCAGAGTGGCAGTAGCAATCAGAAATTGTTACATTATCAGCTCTGAGGTGTCATTTAAAATGTTTTCTTGCCTTGCATATTTGCCAGAGTTTTGTTGACTCCTGATAGTCATTTCTGTAGCTAGGACCACCCAGGGGAAAATTTCTGACTCCCAAGGTGTGTGGGCAGGAAACTTAATTATCTGCTGGGGCCCCAATCATGCAGAGACATCCAGAATCTCTTAAGTATACTTGAAGCAGATACTGGAAACAAAGTTCAGTGAGTTCTTCTGTTTCCAGTGTTTTACAGAATGATTGGAAAGTTAAGAGTTATTTTGCTCAAAGGGTATACGTAATGCCATGTGAAACTATCTTTATAAAACAATCCTGGCCGTGACATTATTATTTAAAGGAGAGTTAGAAATTGAGAACTCCACATGTGAGCTCAGATAAGCTGAATTACATGCCCCATTTCTCTGCTGATTTTCACAGCATATTTCAAAAGTGCATAAGGAATTTTCTTGTAAAAGACACCTTTTGATTTATCCAATCGTATCAAAGTTCTCCCTTTTTGTGAAGTCATTTCCCTTTAACATTTACCCATTTATTACTCTTATTTCCTTCATTTCTCTAATTTCTTTACAATTATTTTTGTACCTTACCCAAAAGGTAGCTTTGTAAAAGTCAGTTAAATGAAGAACATGCATACTGTGTTTTATGAATCTCCAGTGATTGACATGAGAGTTGTGGCCATGACAGTTGGTTCTCAATCCTTATTTTTCTTTCTTTCTCTTGCCTATAAAGCCAAGCTAATCTCTTTCCAGCTTGCCTTTAAGCTAAAGTGGCCTCCTTATCTTGGTCAATGAGATATAAACAAAATTCTGGAAAGCTTCTGGTAAAGATTCTTATTTCCTGATAAAGAAGCACTTAGTGGTTGCTTGCTGGTACTGCCACTTCCCTTTTCTTTTTTCCCTTCTTGAACAAGGATTTGATGCATGATCTACAGCAGCCTTCTCGTCACCATGAGGTAACAAAAAGAATCATTATTGAAAACACAACAGTATAGAAGCCTGGGCATTTGATGACAGCATTATGTTGCTGAATCACTTCAGAGATCATCTAACGTCCACACTTCTTACTATATAAATTATAATTATCTTTATAGTTTAAGTTCTTGGTAGTTGGGTTTTCTGTTATTTATAGCCTAGATCATCTCAAACTAATATAAGTATCGAATGCATTGAATAACATTTCTGGAGCTTACAACATTTTTGTGTCCTTTATTGTGAGAGGCACAAGAATAAGAAAAAGTAAATTATGTTTCTGAGAAACATGCTATCCCATAGGGCAAAATCTTACATTGTTTAGACTTCAGCTTTGGTGACAAACTGGATAAAAAAAAAAAGTAAAAATTTAAGGCTAAGTATAGGTTACACTAGAAGTTTTTAAGTAAGTTAACGATATGAAAAAGAGTGAGATATAGGAATAAACCCAATGATCTTCCTCTCAGCTTAGTTCATCTGTGGCATTCATAAGGTTGGTATATATTTATCAGTATCTAGAATGTGGGAATCATTTTAATACTTGCTGCCATTCACAGGGATTACAAGGAACATACTCAAAATAATATAGTATGATACCAAAACACTGGAGACACAGTAAAGATCACTATTCCTGGTTCTAAAATTGACTTGCTACGGGGCCTCTGGCGAGACACTCAATCTCCCTGTCTCTGTTTTCCTCATCTGTAAAGACAGAATGATAATTCTTGTACAACATTTTCCTTCAGAGGGCTATTGAAAGAATTATTAAAAGAACATTTTTGGTCCATTGGAGAAAAAAAATGCCTTATAAAAGTAGAAAATTTTAGTTACTTTTTCATGGCTGCCTATGGCCTTACATGGCCTGCGATGGCATCTCAGAAAACAAGACTCTGGGAATGGAGTCAGTTACTGGTCTGCTCTTTGGTCACTCTTCCTTCTGTAGTGCAGGAAAGTGTTCCCAATGTTCCCAAGGCCACACTGAGGGGCAGGTAAGACAGAGTTGCCATCTTAGGCTTTTCCATGAATATGTAGGAAAGAGAATATGATAAGGAGTTGCCATTCGTGAAAATAGAGATGTCCTGGGTATTTAATATGAATGCATCCATCCCCCTCAAAATTGTCAAGTACCTAATTGAACAAAGCTTTGTAATAGGTATTTTACCAGGTGAACTATGTTGTATCACCCAGGGGCTTATGGTTTGGGCCTTTGCTAATTATTTCCTAAAATAGGATTCTATTGAATCCCAGTATCTCTTTGTTCCTCATTATCATATTACCTTCACGTTGCTACAAGGTTCATCTCTTTAAAGCAATTTTTAAAAATCGTATTATTTCCACATTCAAACACTTTGAGTGTTTAACCATTGCTTACAATTTCAGCACCAATTTTTACCAAAGCATTAGAGATCCTCTACAATATGATCTACAGCTATTAATCCCAATACATACATTGTCCTCTGCCTGAATTGTTGTCCTTCCTTTTATACCCATTCTTCCCCCAGGCCAGCCCATTTTTTCCAATTTAAAGAAAGCCTAAGCGTACCTAAAGGCTTATGCTAAATACTTCTTCATATAAACTGTTTCTGGTTCCCTTAATATATGCCGTTTCCTTAGGATTTAATTTTTCTCACATGGCACTTGTGCCATTTCACCTTCTAAGCCATTTGGGTATCATTTTATCTTACCCTCCTGAAATGAATGCACCCTCCTGGAAGGAAGAGGCTATGTTCTGATCTATTCTAGCACCTAACATATGCTGCATTGGTCATCATAGGTACTCAATTAAGAAAATAAGTGTTAAATTACACTCCAAAGCCACTAATGTGTATTATATTAGGATAGCAGAAGTGACATATTGAACTAAAACATGAGTGGCAATAAAGTATTTGATTTCTGATCAATTTTTGGTTGGCTATGGTAGAGCCATGGGGTAGGGGACACTGGGGTGTGGACTTAAGAGTGAAACTATGTCCACATGTCCATGTGCATCAATGTCACTTACCAAAGCCTCAGAGTTAAGACTTGGAAGCTGTTCTCAGCTGAGTAGACATTAAATGCCACTGATCAACATTAAAAGGGATGGGGGGGGGGGTGTAGGGAGAGAGACAGTAACCTAGTAAATATTGCTATAATAGCCTAGATTTTTATGACATGACTATAAAGCTGATAACATTTTGGCAAATGAAAATATTTAATAGATGAATTAAGATAATTATTCCCAATCAAATAATAACCTGTAACCACCACTGAATTTTTCCAGTGTGCCATGCTCTATTTTAAGTGAATTTCATACCTTATAGTTCTTACTGCTCCCAAATGCCTATGAGTTAGGCATTAATTGCTTCCATTTTACAGAAAGGAAAACTGAGGTTAGGAAACTTGCCCAAGGTCATCTAGCTGGTAAGTACTAGAACCATGATGCCCACCTAGGTCAGTTTCACTCCAAGCCCCATTTTTTTCCTAATTTACCTTACTTTCCCAAATGAGTTTCCTATTTTACCTTACTTTCCCAAATGAGTTTTCCATGCTTTGGCAATTTTTGAAATTTCCAGATTAGAAAAAATGAGAGGCATGCTTATACGTTTGCCTGGCGAGGACAAGAGAGTGACTCCTTCCAGTTTAGGATGAGGCTCAGGTTCTCTCTGCACCGTGGGCAGACCAACATATTTGTCATATATTTAAGTTCCATCGCTTTCTTCTTGCCAGCCTAGATCTTGTAGGTGTCCACCATAAACATTAACGATTTAGGAAGACAAGGCTGGAGTTCACAGCTTAAATTCAGGCAGGAAGAGGTAATTTGGAGTTCTTCCCCCCCCCCCCCCCCCCCCCGGGTGTGTAAAGTAGATGAAAAGCAGGAGGAGAGGAAGTTCAGAGTCACTGTCAGTGTGATGGATTTTAAAATATGACCTCACTAGTCTGTTTTAGGGATGCAAAATGTGTCAAGGACTTATCTGTAAAGTCTGGAAGTATGAACCTCATAGGGAAACAAAAGCGAATTTTAAAAAGTGACTGGAAACTTAAAACTACTAAAAAAAAAAAAAAAAGAAATCAATCCCCTTCGGCCAGGATGACATCATTATGTAATCACTGAAATCAATTTGTTTTTATAGAATCAGAACAAACCCCTCAACTTGACTTCTAGTTCCCATCTTGAAAGAGATAAATTGGGCCTGGGAGCTGCCATGCTAATATTCAGCCAGGTAAGAAGCGTGTCTTCTCGGCGACAGACCCCTTGAAATGGGGTTTGTGAAAATGAATGCACTCACTGCCTTCGCAGGAGCGGCAGCTGCCTGGTCCTGCTGACAATAAATCCAACAATTCGATTCTGACGGGGATGTGTATCATCTCTGCACTTCTGTGCACGGCGGCTGCGAAGGGGGAGGGGAGCTGGCTGTAGTTCAGCGTGCGGGCTGCTGGTGTCATCCCATTACCGCAGGACGGAGATGGTGCGCGGTGTGTTTTTATTCAAGCATTCAATACATTAGTCTGTAATTTTTGTCTTGGAGGTAATGAGGCCTGACGGCTTTGGCTGGGGCGCGATAACAGTCCCACAGTGGTATCTTTGAAATTCTTCGTTGCCAAATTCATAAAGGAAGAAATGGCTTTTGCGAAATGACAGTAAACATGCTTCATTTTATAAGACATTGTGGTTAACAACCTGAAACAATGAAGTGTTTTTTGAGCTATAGCTAAACTAATTTGGGCTGTATTAAAAGTGCTGATGTGAATGCTAAGCCACGGTTTTATTTTTGTTTGTCTTGTTTATTTTTGTTGGCTTGTTGTTGGGGAAGGAGAGTGATCTCAGGAAAACACATGGCCTGATTTTCAGAGATTGATAAGAGTGATGATGGTAATAACAACAACAACAACAACAATAATCTCCCCCGATATTTTCCCTCTATAGAGCCTCATCTTGAAAATAAAAAGACGTCGAGCTGGATGGTTCTTTGAAAGGCTGAGATGGTGGCACAGCGTTGTCACTTGAGTGCACGGATCAGCTGCATCAGGAGACGGGAGACGTGACCTGATGCTGAGCGCCTCACTGGAGTGAGTATCACGGCTTTTCAGTGACAACAAAGTGCAGAGGAGCTTTAATACAAACCTTTGAAAAAAGTTATTTTTAACACCTTGCCGACAATTAACAAGTTCTTAAGCATAATTAATGGAAGAAATCACCATAGGAGTCATTTTGTAGCTGAAATTAGCTGACAGTCTCGGGCTCACTGGGAACGGCTGGCATTTGAAGTGTGGACTGTTGCCAATTTCAAGGAGAAGTACATTTGCTCCGTAAACTCCCTTTGAGTGCTCTTGGACCCTGTCAACCCCCGCATTAAAGAAAGGGGGCCCCTGTTTAGACACAGAGTGTCTCTTTTTGAAAGTTGCTCAGTCCCGAATGCAAACTTCTAAAGGAGAACACCAGAATAAAAATAATGAATATGGGCACATCTAAGAGGAATGCAACCAGTTATAGATAAAATTGTTCCCTCTGCTGAGAATGAAACTGACTATAGAGTGTGAGAAATTTGGGGATGTGGAACAGAGAAACATTACTTTGAGTGCCTGTATCTTTGGTAACAATAAAATAAGTGATCCATTGTGTTTTATTTTATAGTAATTATATAAATGAATCCTTGTTGATCATTGTTGTTAATGGAGGAGAATTAATAACTTTAAAATTTCAAATTGACTTGGGCAATGGTTAAAAACCGTTGGGAGTTAAAGGATTGTAACAACTCTTTAACACATGCTTAATCATATCCCCGACAATTTGTAGGTGAGGTTGTTTATAGCGTGAAATAGAGGTCTTTTGCAAGAAAGTAATAGAGTCACGCTGGTCATCTAAGCAAAAGATCATGTCATTAGTGGGTAAATTTTTCTAATAAGAGATATATGTTTAAAATGGCTTTCTACTTATTCAGGTTTCTCTTTAGATTATATGTGAGTGTTGAGTAAATTGTCACTTTCAGAGCTGTAAATGTGTTAGGGAAGCACCTGATGTGTCAGACCATCAGCTGTTTCTAGGAGGCACAAAAATATTCACATCAAATGAGTAAAAGCTTATGCTTAAGAATGATTATTACATGTCAGAGTTGGCCAAACATTTTGACTAACCAAATTCTGAGCCTTCGCGAATCCAAATTGAAAGCCACAAGCCCCAAACACTGAGATTTTAGGCAAACTTTTACTTTGGCTTTATTGTCCTTCTGTTAAAGACAAGTGTCCTTAAGCAATCTCCCTCCCCTCATAACATTCACTATTGCCTAAGGAGTTCACCTTGCAGAAATATATAACTCTACTTAAATGTTGAATCCGTATTTTAGTTTATTTTATGTGCTCATATTTGAAGACTACTTGAAAGCAGATGTTAGGGCCTGCTTTCCCTCTCCTGAGACTCTGCTGTGACTCAAAATGCTATGGACCTCTTCCAGTAGTCTACAGGCAAGATTCCAAGACTGCCAAGGAATATAATAGGAGACATGCACAGTCAAACTTCTAGAAAGCTGAGGATAGGTTTTCAAGTTAATGCAGGTAGTCTAAGGAAGACCTAACGCCATGCCCGATCAACACAGAGACATAGAGAAAGGCACTTTTCCATATACTAATAAAAACATGTAAAGTTGGACTAAAGGACTGACATGTAATTTCTTATATTTTGGTTATGATTTTATTTTAAGGGCCTATTTTATGAAAGACATTGGCAAACTGGCATGCCAATGGAGAACTCTTATTAATGTGCTTAAGGGGATTGATAATGAGCTTGAGGCTTGAGGAGTCTCAGGATGTTCAACCTGAAAAAGCAAAATCTTAGTAATAGCTGTTTTTTGCCAAATTGTCATATCTGTATTTATTTATTTTATTATGGCAGGAAATAAGAGGTTTCTGGCTCAGAGACAGACTTTTAATTACTCACGAACATTTTAATCAGTTCCCTACCTCCTAAACCCCCATGGGCTGACATAATGAGGAAAGATGTCATCTGCACATACAGCGGGGACAGGAACTCCAAAATTATGAATCTCGGAGTTTGTTTAGGGGTTGATGGCACAGCTGTTACTCCTCACCTCTGGGAGGATAGACAGAGAGAGACAGAGACAGAGGAAAGGAGGGAGGAGGATGAGACAGAGCTTTGTTCTGTAACGTAAATGATATAAATCATCTCTGGGAAGAAAAACTGCTGATCCCTGGGTCTATTACCTTTTGAACCATAAATAAATAGCTTCAGGGGAGATACCTCTGTCATTAACTTTCAAGACTTGTTTGCCATTCATACATCTTTTAACCCAAGTTGCCAGTAATATTTGCTCAATAAGCCCTGACGACGCCCAAGCACGAACATATTCATCTCGTTTGGCTTCCTTGACATGTTTAAGAGTCTGAAGAATATTAATAGAAGAGAAGTAGATTTGTTTTATATGGATTCAAATAATAGAAATTGGAAAAATGCACAGAAGTCCTTGGGAAACATACTCCCATTTGATTTAGAAACAAAGGTCCATTTGACAATGGAACTGATTTCCTCATAAGTCTGTAGATTCCTTATCCCTGGAGATATACAAATATACTATTTATGTTGGAGAAGCAATTTTTACAATGGACACATGGACTACGTAATCTCCAAGGTTTCATTCCATTACTATGATTCAATAATTGATGGATTTCAGAATGGAGGCATTTTAGTAGCAACAAGACACCTCAAAAAACTGGCTCTATGCCATATGAAATAAGAAATGTGGTTGTGTGTTTTTGGGTTTTTTTTTGGCTCTGGGTCTGAAGCATCATGGGATAGTGTTCCTTGGGCTGCTTCCCTCTCAGCATTCACACTTGGATGTTTCTAGCAAAATAAATTAGGAGCAAGATAAATGAGGACGAAAGACTTGTCCACATGCAGATCTGGCAAATCTGAATTTGACTGAGATAAATGTATGGGGCAGATAAGTTATCATTCCATGCCTACCTCTTATACTAGATAGTAAGCTCTTAAGGACAGGTGATGTGTCTTTTATTCACTGTGGTAACTTTAGGGTACTACCCACAGTCCCAAACAAAATAGCCACTGAATAAATAACTTGGTAATCATAAATAAATATATGGATAGATAGATAATAGATGTTAAATTTTCTGGAACTTCTTTTCACAGTCTTTTATCCCCCCAAAGTCTTTATTTTTTTATTTATTATTTTTTAATGGTTATTTTATTTTTGAGAGAGAGAGAGAGAGAGAGAGAGAGAGAGAGAGACAGAGCACCAGCAGAGGAGGGATAGAGAGAGAGAGAAGAAGACACAGAATCCAAAGCAGGCTTCAGGCTCTGAGCTGTCAGCACAGAGCCTGACGCAGGGCTTGAACCCATGAGCCACAAGATCATGACCTGAGCTGAAGTTGGATGGATAACCGATTGAGCCACCCAGGCGCCCCTCCCCAAAGTCTTAAACTGAGTTTAAAAGTCCTTAGAAAACTCTAGGGAGAAAAGCCATACTGTTTATTAGCAAGAAAGACATTAGGATATATGCACTTATGTCTTTAGTTAGATTAAGAAGAGTGAGACTTTAAAGACTCAAAGTTGTAGTCAAAGAGATCTGTGTGTATATCTGCATTCTTTGGATACTTAATTTTTTTTTTAAACAATAAGGTTTTCATTACTTTTACAATTAAAAAAATGCTTAAGGGCTCAGAGGAGATAAGCAAGAGAGAACTGTCATAGGAAATTGGTCGTTGATGGTGACTGGTCTGCCAAGTAGTACAATTGGTTAATAAGGGAAGGAGTCTCTTTGCAGATTACTAAGCCCCCTGGGGGTACAGGGGTTTCAGGAAAAGTTTTAGTTCTTAGGCATGTTGGAAAGGTCTCTTGTTTAAGGAGAGAAAATGGTCTAAGGTTCTTCATAAATGGTAGACAAGATAACTTTAAAGGGCATAGGATATAAGTAAAATTAACAAAATTCTTGGTCTTAAATTATAATATTGATCATAATTTTCTGAGCTTTAGCTGAGATACCAAATTTGTCAGGGAGAAATATATTTATGCTAAAAATGGGACAAAATTTAAAATCATACCGATTCAGAAAGTTGGAAACATGCTTATTACACTTGGCATTGTTTAGAATTCAGATAGTGGGATTGTATTTTGCCAAAACCTGGACAGTGATTCAAGGGCTCAGTTTATTTATTTTATTTTCTTCTTCTGGTTTTATTGAGATACAATTGACATATAATGTTATATTTGTTTAGGGCGTACAACATACTGATTTTATGTATGTATGTATCATGGAATGATTACCATAATGAATTTAGTTAATGTCCAGCATTTCACATAGTTACCTTTTTTCTTGTGATGAAAACATTTAAGATCCACTTATTAGCAACCTTCAAATATGTAATACAGTGTTGTTAACTATTGTGACCTTGCTGTATACTACAGTCCCAGAATTTATAATAACTGGAAGTTTGTGCCTTTTGGCTACCTTCACACATTTACCCTACCCCCAGCCCTTACCTTTGGTGACCACCAATCTGTTCTGTTTCAATGACTTTTTTTTTTTTCGGACTTCACATAAAAATGAGACATATAGTATTTGTCCTTCTCTATCTGACGTATTTCCCCTAGCATAATGCCCTCAAGGCCTGTCTGTATTGTTGCAAATGACAACATTTCCTTCCTTTTTCATGGCCACATAATATCCCATTATATGTATAATATATTATTTAGCCATTCAAACTTTGACGGACACCTAGGTTGTTTCCATGCCCTAGTTTTTGTAAATGATACTGCAGTGAATATGGGGGTGCAGATATCTTTCTGAGACTGTGGCTTTGTTTCCTTCAGACATATACCCGGGGGTGGGATTAGTGGATCATATGGTAGTTCTATTTTTGATTTTTTGAGGAACACTCCTACTGTTTTCAATAGTGGCTGAATCAATTTACAGTCCCACCAACAGTGCATAAGTGTTCCGTTTTCAACATATCCTTGCCAACACCTGTTATTTCTTTTTGGTAATAGCCATTTTAACAGGTATGAGGTGATGCTTCATTGTGCTTGCATTTGCTTGCATTTCCTTTATTAGTGATGTTGAGCCCCTTGTCATGTACTGTTGGCCATCTGCATGTATTCTTTGGAAAAATGTCTATTCAGATCCTCTGACCAGTTTTTGATCAGAATTTTGTTGTTTTTGCTATTGAGTTATGTGAATTCTTTATAGATTTTGAATATTAACTCCTTATCATATATGTGGTTTGCAAACATTTTCCCCCCATTCTGTAGGTTGCCTTTTTGTTTTGTTGATGGTTCCTTTACTTTGCAGAGCTTTTTAGTTTGATTTAGTTCCACGTGTTTTTTGCTTTTGTTGCCTTTGCTTTTGGTGTCAAATCCAAAAAAAAATAATTGTCAAGCCTGCTGTCAAGGAGCTTACCGCTTGTTTTCTTCCAGCATTTTCTGGTTTCAGGTCTTATATTCACATTTGTAATCTACTTTGAGTTGATTTTTGTGTGTGGTATAAGAGTGGTCCAGTTTCATTCTTTTGCATGTAATTATCCAGTTTTCCCAGCACCATTTCTTGCGAAGACTTTCATTTTACCATTTTATATTTTTGACTCTTTTTTGTCATAGATTGTGACCACATATGCATGGGTGTGTTTCTGAGTTATTAATTTTGTTCCAGTGATGTATGTCTGTTTTTATACTGCTACGGTACTCTTGATTAATATAGCTTCGTAGCGTAGTTTGAAATAGGGAGTGTGATGCTTCTAGCTTTTTCTTCTTTCTCACAACTGCTTTGACTGTTGGGAAACTTTTGTGGTTTCACACAAACATTTTAGTATTGCTTTTCCTATTTCTGTGAAAAATTCCATTGAAATTTTGATAAGCTTTGCATTGAATCAGTAGTTCACGGTGGCAGTATGGACATTTTAACAATATTAATTTTTCCAACCTGTGAGCATAGAATATCTTTCCACAGATACAGACAGTTTTACTTTTTTTCCAGTTTGGATGCCTTTTATTTCTTTTTCTTGACTGATTGCTCTGGCTAGGACTTCCAGGACTATGTTAAATAAAAGTGGCAGAAGTGATCATCTTTTTCTTGTTTCTGATCATACATGGAGTATGATGTTAGTGGTGGGTTTGTCATTTATGAACTTTACTTTTGAAGTATATTCCCTCTGTACCTAGTTTGTTAAGAGTTTTTATTAAGAATGGGGGTTCAATTTTATAAGATGCTTTTTATGTATCTAAAGAGATGATCATATGATTTTTCGTTCCCATTTTGTTAATGCAGTCTATTACAATTAATTTGCAGATGTTGAACCATCCTTGTATTCCTGGAATAAATCCTACTTGTTCATGGTGTATGAGCCCTTTGATGTAGTGGTTTTTTGTTTGTTTTTAATAACGGTTTCCTTTTCTAATTTTTTTAAAATATTGATTTATTTTTGAGAAAGAGAGACATTCAGAGTGCGAGTGGGGGAAGGGCAAAGAGAGAGGGAGACACAGAATCCGAAGCAGGCTCCAGGCTCTGAGCTGCCAGCACAGAGCCTGATGCCAGGCCCAAACCCATGAATTGTGAGATCATGACCTGAGCTGAAGTTGGATGCTTAACTTACTGAGCCACCCAGGCACCCCTTGTTGAATTCAGTTTGCTAATATTTGGTTGAAGATTTTTGCATTTTTTTTGTTCTGGGAAATTTGCCTCATGGAATGAAATTTAAGGAATAGTGTGTGTGTGGTTATATTTTCAAACCTCATTTCCCCCCATTATCCATTTCCCTCGCTTCCTTCCTCCATCTGATTTTCCTCCCTGTCTTCCTTTTATTTCTTTCATATTCCCTTCATTCCTTCTGTCTTCCTTCACAGTGTATACATACTCATACATGTGCCACACACCATAGTTGGTACTGGGGTTAAGTAGTGAAAGGCCAAACATTTTTTTTTTTTCCCAGTCGTGAAATATAGTCTACTTGAGAAGTGAGACTCTAAAACAAATGAGCGTTTTATAAGGGTGTTAGGGGTGTATGTAGGACAAAATATTTTCCAAAAGAATGATGTGCTTGTGCTTCCATAGTCAGTTCCTCTTGGTCTCCATTATCCTATTAACAAGCATTTTTGAGCACCAGTTATAAATATGTCACTGTTCTAGGCACTGATGATCTGCCTCCTTTCCTGCTGTTCTATACCCCCTCTCTCATTCATAAATATCCCTCTTTTTAGAATGTGCCCTTATTTCCCTGACTAAATACACATCAAACTCTTTTTGAGGGACTTACTCCACTTTTCCTCCCTCCCGCCTCCCTTCCTTTTCCTTGTCTTTTTATTTTTTCTTCTCTTGAGTATAGTTTTACTCTTCCATGCCTGGATATACTAGGAAGCAGAAGTGGTGTTAACACTTTGATCTATTTATTTTTTAATTTGCTTGTTTAACAAATATTTAATGAGTATGTAATCTTTGTCAGACACTGAATTAGGTTCTGCTTTTGATGCTCTCCTTGCTCTTGTGGTCACTTTTACACTTTTCTGCTTTCATGTATACATTACCTGATTGTCAACCCGATACCCCTCTGGTTGCTGTTTTCTTCTGAACTGCCAGGTAACCCACCTTCTTCTTTGAGGGCTTTGACATCTAACATGAGTCTTGTTTTTTATCGTGTCCTCTGATATCTTCTAGGATGATGGCAGCATCCTTATGGATAAATTCGTGCTGTCCAAAAACTATTGAAGAACTTATTCTCCAATTATTTATCTCTTCAAATAAATAGCTCTAAATTTATTTATTCTACACAGAGTGAAAGTAACTGGGTAAAAAATTCACTGTAGTTGGTGTTTGATAGATAATGTACCCATTTTTTATTGGTATTCAGGAATATAGTATCTTGGGGCACCTGGGTGATTCAGTCAGTTAAGCATATGACTCGATTTCTGCTCAGGTCATAATCTCACAGTTCATGAGATTGAGCCCTGCATTGGTCTCTGTGATGACAGTGAAGTCTCCTTGGGATTCTCTCTTTCCCTCTCTCTCTCTGCCCCTCTCCTACTCATGCTCTCTCTCTCTCTCAAAATAAATAAGCATTAAATAATTAATATAGTATTGGGGCATGTAGGTAGCTTAGTTGGTTAAGCGTCTCACTTTGGCTCAGGTCATGATCTCACAATTTGTGAGTTTGAGCCCTGCATCGGATTCTGTGCTGACAGCTCAGAGCCTGGAGCCTGCTTCAGATTCTGGGTCTCTCTCTCTTTCTAACCCTCCCCTGCTTGTGTTCTGTCTCTCTCTTAAAAATAAACGTTAATTAAAAAAAAAAAATAACATAGTATCTTAATTATACACATTTCTGTACTTAAAAATACATTACCCTACCTTTAATTTTTAATTTTTTTAGGTAACTAGAAAAATATGGTGCTTAAATATATTTACAGTATTGTGACTTTCCCAAGATGATTGAACAAATATTTCAAGTAAAAATATGAATTAGGTTTATGAACATTTTAAGGGGTAGTCTTAATACTTTATTATGACCAATAAAGAAAATAAAACTTGATTAACAACAGTATATGTAGCCATAAAACCCTCAGTTGGTTGGTTGCAAAGTTGCAAGTAATAGTTCATTCAAAATCTTAATGGGATGTAGTATTAAATTGATCTTAACTATAATTTATGACTTTAAATAAGATTTTGAAGACTCATATTTGAAATAAGCTCCTGGAAAATTTTAGTGACTATGTTAAAATTTGATTATATATCATTCAATTAATTAACTCGAGAGAGATGAAGTTTCCTTTATTAGAGAAGTGGTCTTTTTTTGAAAGTAATGAAATTCAGCATATAGCTAAATTAATTTCATGTCATATTTGCTTGAAACATAAACTCAGCATATTTCTAATGACAGAAATGTTTAAGCTACCTGATCTTAGCAGATTTAAATTTGGTATTACCATTTTGAGAGATACAAAATTCTGGCTGTACAATAAGAAGTTGATGATAGCTTGATTATTTACTGACACTGGACAAAAATTAGATGTATTGCTCTCAGGTAACGTGAAAGTGAATACATCTTTTTTTTGTGTGCAATAGCCTAAAATAATGTTGTAATTGAGTGGAAATTTATAAATTTTATTTATGAGGATGATCTGTAAACCATTGGCTTGAAAAGAAAAGATGCATTTATAAGAAAAGATTTATAAGAAAAGAGAAATCATAGAATACTACTTCTGGGGAATAACATTAGTTACTTTAGCTCCTTGATAAAAAATGGAACTGCAGAATCAAGTTAGACCTGAATTTGAGATTACTTGTTAGAGTAAGTTTTGGCTCAAGACCTTTGCACAAATATACTTTGAGAGTATTTCAGAAATGCTTTTATGCCCTAGCGTTTTAATTTGGTTTTTATCAATAAAGTTTACTTTAAGTTGGTTCAAAAATAGAGATTTTTAAGATTTTAGAAAAAATCACATTGTAAATGTTGTAATTCTGAACCTTGGAATAAACTTCACTTGGTCACGTTGTCTGATCTTTTTTAGGTTTGCTGAGTTATCTTTAATAATATCTTGCATGGGAGTTTTACAAATGTGTTTTTGAGAGAGACTAGTTTGTAATTCTAGTTTCTTTGGTCCTCATCAGCTTCTGTTGTCAAGATCGTGCTAGCTCCTTCCAAACGGTTGGGACAATTTTCTTTCTTTCTTTTTTTTCTCCTCTATTATATAAAAGGGTTTATGTTAGATTGGTTAGGAAGGATTCATGGACAAAGGTGTGTGGGCCTGGAGTTATATTTTTGGGAAGGTTTTAAATAATGGATTCAACTAGATAACTGTATATTTTGATTGGTCTGTTTTACTAAGTGGTATTTTTAAAGGAATTTTCTATTTTATCCAAATTTTCCTATTTATTAGTATAGTTATTAATATCTATTTACTTTCCTTTTGATGTCTATCGTTCCCTTATTTAAGTTGTGATTTGTTTTCATTGTTATTCTTGCTGAATCTTACTAGTGGTTTGTAAAGTTTATTAATATTTTTTAAAAAATGCTTATTTTTTAGGACCATACCCTAATGATCTCATTTAACCTCAATTACCTTCTTGAAGGCCCTTTCTCCAAAAATAGTCATAGTTGAGGGTAGGACTTCAACATATTATTTTTTGGGGGACATGATTCAGTTCATAACATGTATCATTATATGTTTTTAGTATCACTATTTCCTAACTGCAGCAACATTGTCCTATATGTAGTAATGCATTGTAACTAGGTTGAAATACATATATTATCTATCTACCTACTGTTTGTTTTTTTATTTTATTAGTTTGAGAAGACAGCTAATATAAAAGCATAAGAATTACTCAAGGGGATTTGTTCATTTTTTATTGTAATCATAATAAAAGTATTTTAAAAATTCTTAGAAACATTAATTTTAGATTTCCCTTTTTGGTTGGATGGCAGAAGAGATGTATAAAATGAAATATTTTAGAGATATTTTAAATGTATTTTGGGGGAACATAAAAATAAGTAGTTATGAATTCAGAATACTACTAAGAATACTGAAAGTACTGAATCTAAGTATATCCTGAGGATCTCTGTTGCTCCCTGAGAACCTTTTCCTATTCTAATGTATTTAGAGACATCCTTTCCCCCTAGTATAAATCAGGATCCTCTGAGATGGTAAGCAAGTGGTGAACTACAGTGATAGTTGCCTTGCAGGAGGTATGGAAGGAATTGTGTCTGTATCATTCTTGGCTTGGAGTGGAATGAGAAAAGAAAATGTTAACTCCAGAGCATTTCTAGCCTAAGGTAAGGATTCATACTTTGTGAATATAGTTGAAAATTTAGTTGCAATTGGTCTCAGGTCAGATGTGCCCCAGAAGCCTGGAAGAACCAAATGCAAACATGTAAAAATTGGCAAGACAGTTTTAAAAAAAGAATCAAATCTTCAATATTAGAAAATATTTTACATAAGGGCACCTGGGTGACTCAGTTAAGCATCCACCTTTGGGCTCAGGTCATAATCTCACGGTTAGTGAGTTTGAGCCGCATGTAGGGCTCTGTGCTGACAGCTCAGACCCTGGAGCCTGCTTTGGATTCTGTGTCTCCCTCTCTGTCTCTGATCAGCCCGGACCTGTGTACACACGCACTCTCTCTCTTCCTCTCTCTCTCGAACACACACACACAAAATAAATAAAATTTAAAAAAGAAAATATTATACATAATAATTGAACTTAGAAAGTAAATGGATTGTTAAAATTCAGGATGGCACCAATGAAGAGATTATTAGTGGTTTGAAGACTAATATGAAACAATATGTCCAGGTAAGCACAGTAAAAAAAAAACAAAACAAAAAACAAACCCAGAATATGTTAGAGAAAGATGTGGAAGACAGATTGGGAAGATCTAAAATACATCTCTTAAATGTCCTAGAAAGGGAGAAGGGAGGAGATACAGTATTCAAAGAAAAAAAAAAAAATCAGTGAACACTTTCCAGAACTGATGAAAAGCACCAGTCAAAAAGTTTAACAGATTTCAGAACAGCAAAACAAAGAGAATGTCCAAAGGTAATCAGGGAAAAAGAGAGATTACTTATGAAGAAACTATTGATGAGCCTTATAACTGATTTCTTAGTAGTAATAATGGAAGACAGAAAACAATGGAAAAGCATTATCAATGTGCTTAAAAAAGTAATTATCATTTTGGTATTCTACACTTAGTAAAGTTATCTTTCAAGAATAAAGATAAAATAGGTATACTTAAATAAATGAAACTAAATGTATTAACAACCAATAGAACTTTATTAAGATACTTCTAAAGAATGTGTTCCAGAGGAAGGAAAATCATAATAATAAGTTGATTGTTATTATTTTCTGCAGCTATGTTTTATTAAGTTGCTGTGTGAATTAGCAAGTAATGAACTATTTCACCTACTGGAAATAGAGTCATGATTCTTTGAATCTCTGGTTATAACGTTTTTGCCAGCCAATTAATATACAAGTTTTATGAGTGTCTTATGAGTGTTTATATTTAAAGATAGCTTATTTAATATATATTGTTGATTCGCCAGTATTGAACTCCTGGCCAACAACACTATAACCCATGCCTGAACAAAGCTTACCTAGCACACACATTTTCTTTGGAAGGGACATCACAGCTTCCTTGTATTTAAGAACACTAGGCAGAATCTCAGTGCTGTGCTTGGGGCTACTTCAACAGTACAATCACCAACAAAAATGAAAAAAACAAAGCAAAACATAGCACTAAATAGACCACAAAGGACACTGGTTTATAGAATGAGAAATGAAGATAGTAATGTCATCTTGTTCAACTTCATCTGGGAGTGTGTGCAGAAAATGACTCAGTTTTTTTGTTTTTTTTTTTTTTTTTTTTGCTGCTGTTGGCATGTGTATATATGCAAATGACTGCAAAAGTGCCACAATGGCTAATTTTGGGGTTACACAGTTTATTAAATAGACAAATTCACAAATATAGGCTCAACAAATAGCAAGGATTGACTATATAAAGAATACTTGAGGGGCACCTGGGTGGCTCAGTGTGCCCCTCTTGGGCAATGTCCAACTCTTGGTTTCAGCTCAGGTCATGATGCCGTGGTTTGTGAGTTAGAACCTCACATCAGACTTTGTGCTGATAGCGTGGAGCCTACTTTGGATTCTCTGTTTCCTTATTTTTCTCTGCCCATCCCTGGTTGCTCTCTTGCTCTCAAAAAAAAAATAAATATAAATATAAATATAAATATAAATATAAATATAAATATAAATATAAATAAATAAATAAAATAAAAATAAGTAAACTTCCAAAAAAGAATACTTGAGCAGGAAGTCATAACAAACCTTTAGATTAAGCAAAAAGTCAATGTTTATGACATGAATATTGTCTAATTGAAGGAACATAGCGAGACAAACTAAATTGTTAGTTTGTGTTATAGAGAGTAAATAATTGCTGTTTAAGCACTGTGGTATCTTTGTTAAGGAGAATGGTAAATAAATTAATTAACCACAGATTTTTGTCAAGTATACATTTGAATATTTCTGTGGTAATTAGGGTGCATTACTTTTTTTCTGCCAGAAAAAAAAATCAAATGAGAATTAAAACTAAGTTTGAAATAAAAATTCAGCAGAAATGGTAGAAAAACAAGGTGCGTAATAAGATGATAGAAAGGAATCCAAACATATCAGTAACCGAAATAAATTTAAATAAGTACACTTTCCAGTTGAAAGACTGTCAGATCTGCATATATTTGTAATAGTTCAGTTACCTTGTATTTATAGGGATTTGGTAAGGTTGAAAGTAAAGTAATGTAAAAAGATGAACTAGAAAAACAGTAATTAGATGAGTACTGCTATAGGTATACTAATATCAGAGATCATTTTGAAGTCAAAAAGCATTGCTAATCATAAGTCTACCATTTGTATTAAGTAAAGAGTCAGGTCACCAAGATGTATAGACATTCTAAACTTGTATGCAACTGATAATACAGTTTCAAGATACATAAAGGAAAAATAATTAGAAGTGCAAGGACAAATTGATAAATTTACCAGTGTTATGGGAGATGTTAGCCCACATTTTTTAGTGGTTACTAGATCAATAAACGAATATCAATAAGGATGTAGATGACTTAAGCAAGCTGATTAAATAACTAGATCTAATTGATGTGAATAGAATCACACAACCAACATTTAAAGTATAAAGATTATTTTTAAGTGCACAGAGATAATGTAAAAATGTTGATCATGCTGTAAGTCATAAAGCAAATCTGGGATTCTATTAAATATTTTCCAAAAAGAAATTAAATTAGCATCAACAATGAAACAAAATACAAAATGACACTGATAAGGATACTGAAAAAACACTTTAAATAGTTTATAGGTCAAAATGAAATTATAATGGGAAATATAATTATTTATAATTAAATGATAATTAAAATACTATATAACAAAAATATAGGGGATACCTAAAGTATTCTTTTAATTAAGGACTAGATTTTTTTCCATAAGACCCAGAGTATAAATATTTTAGTATTTGTGAACTACAAATGGTCCCTGTCACATACTGTTTTTCATTTTGTACTTACAACCCTTTAAAAATGTAAAGACCATTTTTAGCCTTGGGGGCATAGAAAATGGCTGGATTTGGCCAGTTTCTGATTTAGAGCGTGCAAGTTTCTGGTTTAGAGGATTATATATATGGTCTTCATTTTTCTAGTTGAAAAGCAGAATGACTAGAAATTAATGAGCTCAACATTCAGCTTTAAAATTAATGAAAAATCAAACCAAATAAGATAGAATGAAATACACAGATAAGAGTAAATTAAACTGAAGATATATTCCATAAAAGGAATGGTGTATTCTGAGGATGGTCCTTTTAATTGATGAATAAAATCGAATTAGTGCTTAACTGTTTAATTTGGTCGAAGTGACAAAGTAAGAAATAGCAGATAAAGATAATTTTTCTGTCAGGTGGAAACGTATACTGATGTGTGTTTAATACTGGGTGTTTTATAATTGCAGAGTAGATTCCATCTGGATATCAGGACTGTGCATGAATTGTTTGGAGAAAGGATGCTCTACCTGATTCATAGTATAATCAGATCTAAAGTGCTTCTAGTATCATTTGACATTATTATTACGAAAAAGAAATTACTGCTTTGTGTTTATTTTATTTTTATTTTACTTTTTCCAAGATTTTATTCAAATTCAAGTCAGTTAACATATAGTGTAGTAATGGTTTCAGAAGTAGAATTCAGTGATTCATCACTTATGTATAAAACCCAGTGCTCATCACAAGTGCCCTCCTTGATGCCCATCACCCATTTAGCCCATCTTCCCACCTACCTCCCCTCCAACAACCCTCAGTTCTCTATTGTTAATAATCTCTTCTGCTGGTTTGCTTCCCTCTTTTTTTTTAATTTTTAAGTTTTATTTATTTATTTTGAGAGAGAGTGGGAAGGGAAGGGGCAGAGAGAGGGAGAGAGAAAGAATTGCAAACAGGCTCTGCACTGTTAGCTTAGAGCCTGATGTGGGGCTCAAACTCATGAGCCTGAGATCATGACCTGAGCTGAAACCAAGAGTCAGATGCTTAACCCACTGAGCCACCCAGGTACCTCTTCCTCTTTTTTTTTCTGCACCCCTATGGTCATCTATTTTGTTTCTTAAATTCAACACATGAGTAAAATCATGGTATTTGTCTTTCTCTGATTTATTTCACTTAGCAGAATACATTCTAGTTTCATCCATGTTGTTGTAAATGGTAAGATTTCATTCTTCTTGATGGCTGAGTAATATTCCATTCCATATCTTCTTTATCTATACATCCCTTGAACATCTGGACTTTTTCCATAATTTGGCTATTGTTGATAGTACTTGCTATAAACATTGGGGTGCAGAGGAACCATGTACCTCTTTGAATCAGTATTTTTGTATCCTTTGGATAAATACTGAGTAGTGCAATTGCTGGATTGTAGGGTAGTTCTGTTTTCAACATTTTGAGCAACCTTGATCCTGTTTCCCAGATTGGTGGCACCAGCTGGCATTCCCACCAACAGTGTAAAAGGGTTCCCCTTTCACTGTATCCTCACCAACCTCTGTTGTTCCCTGAGTTGTTCATTTTAGCCATTCTTACAGGTATGAGAGTTGTGTACATCATTGTGTTTTTTTAATGTTTATTTATTTTTGAGAGAGAGAGAGAGAGGGGCACAGAGAGAGAGAGGGGAGAGAAAGGGAATCCCAAGCAAGCTCCTCACTGTCAGTGCAGAGCCCAACACAGGGCTCAAACTCACAAAACATTAGATGATGACCTGAGTCAAAATCAAGAGTCAGTGCAGTGTGGTGCTGGCATAAAAATAGACATAGAGATCAATGGAGCAGAAGAGAGAACCCAGAAAGGGACCCACAACTATATGGTCAGCTACTCTTCGGCAAAGCAGGAAAGAATATCCAATGGAAAAAAGACATCTCTTTAACAAATGGTGCTGGAAAAACTGGGTGACGACACGCAGAAGAATGAAACTGGACCACTTGCTCACACCATGCACAGAATTAATTCAAAATGGATGAAAGGCCTAAATGTAAGACAGGAAACCATCACAATCCTGGAAGAGAAAATAGGCAGCAGCCTCTTTTTTTTTTTTTCCAAGTAATTTAATGTTTATTTTTGACAGAAAGAGAGAGAGACAGAGTGTGAGCAGGGGAGGTGGAGAGAGAGAGGGAGACATAAAATCCAAAGTAGAATCCAGGCTCTGAGCTGTCAGCACAGAGCCTGACACAGGGCTCCAGCTCACGAACCCTGAGATCATGACCTGAGCCAAAGTTGGACACCCAACTGACTGAGCCACACCACACAGGCACCCCACACAGCAGCCTCTTTGACCTTGGCCACAGCAACTTCTTACTATAAATGTCTCTGGAGGCAAGGGGGAAAAAAGCAAAAATGAACCATTGGGACTTCATCAACATAAAAAGCTTCTGCACATTGAAGGAAACAATAAAACTAAAAGGCAACTGACAGACTGGGAAGAGATTTTGGAAATCACATATTAGATAATTGATTAATTAAAAAATTGTTAGGAAGTGGGGGCACCTGGGTGGCTCAGTCGGTTGAGCGCCCAACTTCAGCTCAGGTCATGATGTCACGGTTCATGAGTTCGAGCCCCATGTCAGGCTCTGTGCTGGCAGCCTGCTTTGGATTCTGTGTTTCCGTCTCTCTCTGCCTCTTCCCTGCTCACACTTTGTCTTGCTCTCTCTCAAAAATAAATAAAAACATTTAATAAAAAAAACTTGTTAAGAAGTAATCCCCAAATTCCTAGAAAACTTGAAGTGGTTTAAAATTACTTTTTTCATTTCAATATAGCAGACAATTAGCCACTAGATACTACTTTTCTACCATGTGACAAGCACGAGGGTAGGCATTTTGTACGTAGTGGAAATTTATTCGGTGTGGTTTCTGACCCCATAGAGTTTCTATTCATTAAATTTCTAAAGGTAAACTTAAAATATACTTTGTTAAAAAAATGAGACACATTCAGAAGGAAAACTCAGGATATTGTGAGAAAGGAATATAAGAGGGGACAGAATTTTACTGGGAAACAGAAAAGTTCTTTTCACAAAAATAGGTATTTAGATGGAAAGCCTGAATGTGAGTAGGAGTTAGCCAAGTTGAAGGCCGAGGTGGGAATGAGGGTAAGCCAGAGGTTGTCCTGTAAGCAACAGCGGTGGGAGGCTCCTGATTTGTGGAATGAAGGAGGCTAGTGTTTAATTATGTTGTGAGAGAAGAGACAATGAATGAGATTTTGTAGTTAAACAGGATAGATCTCACAGGTATTGAAGGACTTGGCAAGGAACTTGGATTAATTCTTAGAGGAGAAGCCATAGAGTGTTCTTAACATTCAAAAAATCCTCCGGATGCTGGGGGTGGGGAATGGTTTGTAGGGAACACAATTAGGGAGGCTGTGAGAGGCTCCAGAGATCAGGTATACGACAGTGGTGGTTTGGACCAGGGTTAGAGCAGGGGAGATGGTGAGATGGAGATCGATTTGTGATAGTATATGGAGATAGAATTGGCAGGGTTTTGTGGATTTGCTGTGAAGTGAAGAAATTCTTACCTAATGGCTTCTATTTGAGACTCACAGCCTGAAACAGGCTCAGCAACCAAGAGTGATATTTAATGTTGGCTGCCCATTGGAGTCATCCAAGCACTTCAAGGCACGTTAAACTTTGTCTAAACTCAAGAGGTTGGTTTAATTGGTCTGGGCTAGCGCTCAGACGTTCTTCAGTGTTTTGAAATAGTTTACCTGGGGTTAGGGCAGACACTTGGGGCAGAAGTGGAATCGGAAGTGCAGTTGAAGTTGGTCGTCACAAATTTAAAGTGCAGAAGCTCTTCTCTGGTTTTAAGAACCAGGGACTGAAGAAGCAAACGGTTGAGTTCAGTCAGGGGCTTTCTAGTCCAGAGTGATGGAGAGAGGGGGGCTCACATGAGATACTTCCAAGAGCCTGATTCTGGTAATGAGTCATGGAATCTAAGTTAGTGAGGAGGGAAGACCAGGATCTGTTGCCAATAGAAAAGAGGTGGAGTCACTAGGCAGGGGGTCTCCAGAATGTCACTTGACTTCAGGGGGAGTAGCAAGTGGGACTAAAGGAGAAGAAAAGAAATTTGGTTTGAGTGACTTGTGACTTAACGGTTCCACGTAGACCTCTCTTTGGTCTCCGAGAAAGAATATAACAGCTGATGTGGCTAAAAAGAAAGAAGTGCCTTCGGGGAGTATGTGTGTGTCAATTAAAGCAGAGAAGTGAAAGGGGACATTTGAGGGTAAAAGGTTTTTAGCGCATTACTTGTTATTATCACATCATTATCCTGAGGTGTTTCCTGAGGAAAATTTATGTGAGGCACCGGAGCACACTTAGCACGAATACCTGAAATCTCTCATTTACCAGGAAAATGGAAAATCGTAGGAGATCCAGAATTAATCACACTTAATGTCCACCTGGAAGACTAAAAAGTGGCATAAATTCTATATAAATTTTTTGGAACATACCATGGGGTACTGTTGGTAACCTTCAAGTGGCTTGTCCCTCTGTTAATATCGCATACCATCGTTGGGGCGCCTGGGTGGCTCAGTCAGTTGAACGTCTTAGGGGCAGGTCGTGAGCTCACAGCTCGTGAGTTCGAGCCCCGCATTGGGCTCTGTGCTGACAGCTCGGACCCTGGACCCTGCTTCAGACTCTGTGCCGCCTCCTCTCTCTGTCCCTCCCCCATTCGTACTCTGTCTCTCTCTCTGTCTCAAAAATAAACATTAAAAAAAATTTAAAAAATGTTATAGACCCTAGTGGCAAAAAAGCACAAGTGCTTCCATCAGACTGCTTGGGTACAAATCACAGCTCTGCCGCTTGCAAGATGTGTTACCTTGGGCAAGTTACTTAACTTTCTGTCCTTTGCTTCCTTGGCTGTAAAGAGGGATTCGCAAACATACCAGCTCACAGGGTACTATGCAAAGCCCTTAGAATATTATCTGGCACATAGTAAGCATTCAGTGGGCTAGCTATCATATGCACATATACAATTGATGGGTAATAACTTTAAAATATATTTTTTTTAAAAAACATATTAGATCACATCAGACCCCCTCCTTAAAAACCTGGGCTGTCTTCTGATTACTCTGGGGATTAAATCAAACTCATTCTTGTGACTTGGCTCTTTCCTACTTCTTCAGTCTCATCCCTGTACCATTCTCCCCCTCACCATCCCTGAAGGTCAGTGCTCTGATCTCTCCCAGTCGTTGGCATTTGCAAAGGTTTATGCTTCACAGAACTAACACTCCTCCTTGGGATCCACTTGTGTTCCAACATCCCTGGTGCATTCAATTGAGCTTCACTTGCCCTTTTTCTTAAGGCTCCACATTTGAAAATAAGAAGAAACACCCCTCAGACCCATATAAAGAATCACAGCTTGAAGCATGAAGCTCTCAAAAGCCGAATAAAACACTTCAGTATTTAAAAGTTAATCAGCATTTTAATTACTGAGCTTTAAGCTTTTCTTTTAAAAGGAGAGGCAAAGCACATCCATGCTGACAAACCGAGTTTGAGTCTGATGTTACTTGAAATGTCAATTAAAAACCTTTGAAAGGAAAATCAGAAGCCACACAATAATCCCCTGGTAAGAGGGGAAGAATCCCATGGGAGTGGAGTGCCCTTATCTGACAGCTTGTGAAGTTGTGTGGGGCTTGGGGTTACCAGCATCCCCAGGCACCGGACGTGGGGTTTTACAGGATGCCTCAGAAGAGCAGCATATAGCCTGTATCAGGACTGTTCCTCTGCCAGCAGAGTGTTTGTTTCTGGCTCGCTAGAAAGCTAAGCTGGCTGCAAAGGAAGAGTGACATGAGCTCATGGAAATGTGGGCTTTGGTTAAACCATGTTTCTAAATAAAGTTGCCTTTAGCTCCCTCGAAATCCAGTGCTGAAGTTCAAGGTAGGGAAGAACCCAAGTATTCCCCCTTTCCCTTGCCACCCTCAAATAATGGCTTGTTTCAAATACCCATTTTTGTGTGTGTGAGGTTTTGACAGTTCTCAGCCCAGCAGGCGGTTTGTTTCTTGTCCATTTCCCAGCCCTTTTCTGGCAATCTGAGCTGTTTCACTGTGAGGTCTGTTCTGCTGGGCAGTCCTGACTTGAAAATTCTTTGGGGTCATAGAGGCCTAAGTATTTTCAGTGTTAACGACAGCGCTGTTGAAATGAAAAATAATCTGTTTTCTTTTCCCGAGGAGTGGAAATATCCTAAGGCTGTTCATTATTTTGTACTTTGTTGATCAATTTTTCATATGTAGCTGATTTAGCCGACTTGTTCATCTATTTCCCTTCAGGAAGCTCTGTTATGGCCCTTCATTTACATACTGTAATGTTGGTGACGCTGTCATTCCACATAAACTAATCTGTTTCGTAACCTTATAAAAATGCTTGACAGGGCTGAGGCATCTTCCAGAAAGCAGAAAAGCATAACGTGGGTAGGTTTTTGCTGGTTTTACAAAGGGTCAATTTGAAATCTCAGTTTCTGAACAGTGGTCTGTGAACTTGTCATAGGACCTAATAATAGTGTTGGTTTTCCACAGTAAAAGGAAATAAATAATACATTTCTCTTCAAATGATTTAAAGACATGGGACTGAGGGGATGGAGGAAAAGATAAATTGTAAGAAATACAATACTAGAATGGTTTCATAAATGTGGAAGCTGGAGGGAATCTTAGCAATCACCTAACAAACCAATTCATTTTGTAAGTGATGAGATTAAGGCTCACCCAACTGAATAATGGTGGAAATGGGTCTGGGGCTTAAGTCTTCTAACTCCCAGGCTAGTATTCTTGGTTTTCCCACCTTTCACATGCTGGTCATTAAACGTTTGTGTGACGCTCGTCAATTAAATCACGACAAATCAAAGGACAAATCAGTCACTTCCACTCTCACATTCCAATAACAACTTAAAAATAGTCAGCTGTAACAATTTCACATTTTAACTGTTGGTTTATGTATCTGTTTCCTAATCAGACTGTCCCTAAGGCAGGATCTATCATTCTCTTTTGAATATATTCTCAAGGCTGTGCATTCTATCTGGCAGAGAGTCTAGGCTCAACAAATGTTTATTGAATGGATACACATCTCATATGCCTATCATATTAGGAAAAAGAATTCTTAGTCTCTAGTTATAGTAGATATTTCAGAAGTTGTGCTATCTTGTGTGCTGTTGACTCTGAAGTTGTAGCAAGACCTTTCACTTAGGCAGCTCTTTCTTATATAAGTGAAAGGATAGAACAGGGAAAAAAAAAGTTTCTGTACGAAACCACTCCAGATCTCAGTGTCAAAATCAAAACCGAAACACAAGAACTTGTAAATTATTAAGTGATTGCACTTTGTGTTCATAGAGCATGTTTAATCTCAGGAACTCCCTGTGCTTTGGAGAATCAACTCCTTTATCTTGACAACACTTTAAAGGTGGATAGGGGGTAGTATTATTTTGCTAATGGAAAAAATGAGACTCAGTGGGGTTAAATGATTTCCTTGGGGTCACACAGGGCTCATTCTGTGTTTGTTATTTGTTTAGAAGTTGCTTCTGAAAAGCATTGCCGCTCTACTGTAGAGAAGTTATTAGGTAGCCATGGGTCGGAACCTCTTCCCTGGGACTTCCTGTTTACAGAAAAAGTTAAGATGTTAGTTAGGGGTTAGGCTGGGCATTTTGCCTGCTACATCTTAATGAAGGTTTCATTTTGCAGAGGGATAGAAACCAGAATGATTTTGTTTCTTTGACCCTGATCTACTCCATCTTTATCCTTTCCCCTAACGGCTGGGGCTCTTTGCCTTCCACCCTAAATTTCTTGGTTTTTTAAGCTGCTAAATAGATTCCTCCAGACAAAATCTAAGTTGAAAAATTATCATCCAGGGCCTCCTGGGTCACTCAATCAGGTACGCATCTGACTTTTGGTCTTGATGTCAGGGTTGTGAGTTCACATCCTGTGTTGGGCTCCATCCTGGGTGTGGAGCCCATTAAAAAATAATAATGATTAAAATAAAATTATTATCCAAGAGCACTTTCTAAGTGTTTTTTTTCCTAGGTGCTATTATGATAGATTATTTTGACCTTCAAACATTTTACTATTATAACAGATATTATGCTATCTGAACATTTTTCACACAACCCAATTATCCTACACCTACTCAGTGATACATTAAAATTCTGTTGATTTCAATTGAAAGCTTAGTGAATGGTTCTGCACAGGCACGATACCATCAATTATGGCAATAAAAGGTATTGGTACCTGAATTTACAGTAATGTAAAACTGTCATTTTATGACAGTGCTGTCATAAACATACCTTCCTTTGATCTTCTCAATAATCTTGGGATATGGACATTATCATCCTCATTTGTCTATGAAGAAAGTAAGGCTCAGAGACTTGATCATCTCACCCAGACAGCAAATCAGGAGGGCTAATATGTGAACCCCCGATTTTAGATTTAGTGTCTTCAATATCGTGATTATGATCATGATCATTGTCACAGCACCAACAGTATCAAAATCTTTTGGGTTGTTATCGAGTCTTTCATATATTCTAAGTACGTTGCTAAATATTTTCCATGAATCCTCACTCATCTTTAAAAACAAGAGGATGCCATTTATTGCATGTAACCAAGTGCCTGGCACAGTGCTTGGCACTCGATACACAGGCATACTTTCATTTAACCTTGACAGTCACCCCAGGAAATGGATGTCAGAAGGGTAACTTGCCTAAAGTCACATAGGTAATGGCAGGTGATCTGTATGTTCTATATATGAGTTTATGTCCTTGACCCAATGAGTTTTGTATGAGGAGGTATGGGATATATGCCCCAGCCATGGCTTGTAAGGAAGAGAAGTATGTGAGCTCAGGAGTAGTGTTAGGTTGGAGAGGCTGTGGACTCCCTGAAGTGAGTGGAGAAAGGAGCAATCCTGCTCGTTCTGGTTTTCCTCATGCATGCCGAGAATCACTGTCAACTGTGGAATCAGTTCAGAAAGCAACAATCAGTATGGAAATACCAGGGGATAGGAACTTCCTTGTTGGGGACTTTTATCTTAACTCTAAGGAATGCCATTGTAATGAAATTTTAAGTGCCAGCACCAGAATAAAGAAAAAAGAATGGTCATGATGTGATTTCTGATATGACTTAAATCATACTTGGAAGTGAGAAGGAGATAAACGTCTTCTATACTTACGGTTTGTGAGAAATGCTGAGAACCCTCAAGCAAATTTATATGAATAATTACAAATAGCGTAATTCTTTAAAAGGACTTTATGAAAAGTATGAGACAAAGAAATTAATGCTCTACAGAAAGCACACGTGTAAACAGTGGCTGTATGGGTGCATGCATCTTTAACAAAATACCAGCAAACTGAATCTAGTCACATACAGAAGAGTATACAATATAATCAAAAGGATTATATAATATAACCTAGTCACATAAACAGGATTGTACAATCTAACCAAGTTATATTATACAATATCACAGGAATACAAATTGGATTCACATCCAAAATCAACCATTATAGTACTCCATTATCAATAAAGCACAAAAATCACATGATCATCGTAAGAGAGGTAGAAAAAGCATTTGAAAAAAATCAAACACTCTTTCGTTAACAACAACAATAAAACCAAGAGACTAGGGATAGAAGGGAACTTCCCAACCTGATAGGCTATATCTATGAAAAATCCATAGTTAATATTATACTTAATGGTGAAGAAGACTGAATATTTATTTCTAAGATCAGGAACAAGACAAAGGTATCTGCTCTTGCCACTTTTATTCAACATTGTACTTAAGATTCTAGCAAGGGCAGGACAAAAAAGTAAAAAGCAACCAGATTATAATCAAAGAAATAAAACAATTGATATTTAGTCTTGTAGATGACATAGTTTTGCAGACAACACAAACTTCTCTGTAGAAAATTCTATAGAATTTACTGAAAAAAAATTGCAACTAGGAAGCGAGTTCAGCAACATTTCAATGCACAAGATTAATCTACAAAATCACTTGTATTTATAGACATTATATAAAATGAACAACCCAAAATAAAATAATTCCATTGTTCAAAGCATCAAAAATAGGAATAAACTGCACAAAAGTACAATTTTTATGCACTAAAAACTACAAAACTATTCAAAGAAATTAAGACCTAAATAAATGGCAAGATGGCTGTGTCATGGATTAGAAGGCAATATTGTTAAGATAGCCATATTCCTTGTGGTAGACTAGGTTGTGTTCCCTTCAAGTGTTATGTCCTCTTCCTAATCCTCTGAATCTCTGAATATTACCTTCTTTGGAAAAAAGGTCTTTCCATATGCAATTATGGTAAAGATTTTGAGATGACGAGATCATCCTGGACTTGAACTATCCATGTTGGCTTAAAAATCCAATGATAATTGTTTTCTTTTCTCTTTTCTTTTGTTTTCTTTTGTTTTCCTCTCCTCTCCTCTCCTCTCCTCTCCTCTCCTCTCCTCTCCTCTCCTCTCCTTTCTTCTCCTCTCCTCTCCTCTCTTCTCTTTTTTTGAGACAGAGTGTGAGTGGGGAAAGAGCAGAGAGGGAGAGGGAGACACATAATCTGAAGCAGGCTCCAGGCTCTGAGCTGTCAGCACAGAGCCTGACAAAGGGCTGGAACTCATCAACCCAGAGAACATGACCTGAGCCACCCAGGTGCCCCTGACAATTGTTCTTACAAGAGTGAGGCAGAAGAAGAGTTGATACAAATGGAAGAAGGTACAGTGTGACCACAAGGGGAGTGATTAGAGTGATGACTCTTAACTTATCATATGTTGCTAAGTGAAGCATACAGAATTGCAGACAGACCTATGAGGCAATGCCTATAGCTACCGGAAGCTAATAGAGCTAAAGAAATGATTTTTCCTTACACCTTCAGGTTGTGACCCAGCTGATTCCCCCCCCCCCCCCACCCTCCGTTTGAGAATTCTGGCCTTCAGAACTGTGAGAGTATAATTTGTGGAGTTATAAGCCACCAAAGTTTTGGTAATTTGTTACAGAAGACACAAGAAGTGAGAATATACTCCCCAAATTTATTTACAGATACAGATCCAACATCATCCCTATGAAAACATTGTCTGGCTTTTTTTTTTTTTTTCTAAATTGACGAGCTGATCCTAATGCTCCTTTGGAAATGCAATAGACCCAGAAGAGTTAAAATACTCTTGGAAAAAAAGAACAAACATACTTCTTGATTTCAGTATTTACTATAAAACTATATTTTTCAAGAAAGTGTGGTACTAACATGAGCCTAGGGACGTGTATCAATGGAATAGAATTGAAACTCTAGAAATAAACTCTCAAATTTATGGTCAATTGATTTTAGACAAAGGTTCTCAAATGATTCAGTAGGGAAAACTAGACTTGTCTAAAATATGGTTCTGAGGTAACTGGATTACCCACATGTGAGAGAATGAATTTTTATCCCTACCTCATATCATGTGCAAAAATTAATTCTAAATGGATTATAGAACTAAATGTTAGAGCTAACGCTATAGTTTACATAAAACATAAGAATAGATCTTTGTGACCCTGGGTCAGGGCATGATTTCTTGGATATGACACCAAAATACAAGTGACAATGAGAAAATGAAAATCTGTAAAAATTAAAAATCTATATGCTTCAAAGGACACCATCAAGAAAGAATGACAGCCCTTAGAATGGGAGAAGATAGTTCTAATTTATGCAACTAATAAGCTATAGAATCCAGAATAAATAACATAACACAATAACAAAAAGACAACCTAAATAAAACATGGGCCAAGAATCTGAATAAAATTTCTCCAAAGAATACATACAATGGGCAATAAGGATGTGAAAAGATTCTCAACATCATTATTCATAAGGGTAATGAAAATCAAAACCATAATAAGATACCACTTTATACTGATTAACAGGTCTAGAATCAAAAGAGTTTGGCTGTTTTCAAAAGTTAAAGAGTTACCATGTGACCTAGAAATTCCACTCCTAGATATGTACCCAAGAGAACTGAAAACACATGTTTAAACAAAAAATTGTATATGAATATTCATGCTAACATTATTCATAATATCCTTCAAATGGAAACACCTCAAATGTCCATCAGTTGATGCAAAGGTAAACCAAATGTGATGTACTCATATAGTGGAATATAATTTGAACACAAAAACTGATGAACCTTGAAAGCACATGCTAAGGGAAAGAAACCAGTAAGAAAAGACCACATGTAACATGATTTAATTTATATGAAATGTTCAGCATAGGAAAATCTGTAGAGACAGAAAGTAGATTAGAGATTGCTTAAGGGAAGGGGGTAGGTGTGGGGTTTGAGAAAATGGGAAGTGGATGCTAATTGGTATGGGGTTTCTTTTTGGAATTATGGAAATGTTCTAAAATTGTTGTGATGTTTGCATAATTCTGTGAATATACTGAAAACCATTGAGTTGTGCCCTTTTAAACTAGTGAACTGTATGGTACATAGATTGTATTGCAATCCACTTGTTAAAATGATAAAACAACTATAATTATAACCCAAACCTAAAAGCCCCTTCTAAGAAAACCACCCTTGGCAGATCATGCAATTTTTTTTTCTTTTTGTTTGTAGTCTTAAAGAACAAAACTACTATTTTGATGAATTTGGATATAGAACCTCAAAAATATATAGGTTGTTATTATAAGTTAGTAAGAGAAGCATTCAGAAGTTCAAGGCAGGCCTACAAATCAGATTTTCTTTCCCTGTCAATCTTGCATGCATGGATCACATGCCTCTGTGTGTATGTGTATATATTTCATTATTTTCTTCTGTGTTTTTATATTTACTTTTTTAGTTATTTAGTTACCTTTTCAAGTTTTTATTTAAAGTCCAGTAAATTCTCTATCTCTCGCTCTCCGAAAATAAACATTAAAAAACGAGGGGGTGCCTGGGTGCCTCAGTTGGTTAGGTTTCCGACTGTTTTGTTTTCAAATGTTTGTTCATTTTTGAGAGAGAGAATGTGAGTAGCAGAGGGGCAGAGAGCGAGAGGGGAGGGAGGATCCAAAGCTGGCTCTGTGCTGACAGCAGTAAGCCTGATTTGGGACTCAAACTCACACACCATGAGATCATGACTTGAGCAGAAATCAAGAGTCAGATGACTGAGCCACCCAGGTGCCCCAAAGCATCTGACTCTTGATTTCAACTCATGTCATAATCTCATGAACCATGTGATGGAGCCTTGCTTTGGGCTCTTCATTGACATCTGTGAGGCTGCTTGGGATTCTCTCTTGCTCTCTCTCTCTCTGCCCCCCCCCCCACAGTCACTCATGCTGTCTTTCTCTCAAAATAAACATAAAAAAATAAATTCCAGTAAGTTTACAGTGTAATATTAGTTTTAGGTGTACAATTTAGCGATCAACGCTTCCATACAACATCTAGTGCTCAACACAACAAGTGTACTCCTTAATCCCCATTACCTATTTAATGCATCCCCCTGCCCACCTCCTCTCTGGTAACCATCAGTTTGTTCTCTATAGTTTAGAGTCTGCTTTTTGGTTTGCCTCTCTCTCTTTTTCCCCTCTTTGCTTGTTTTGTTTCTTAAATTCCACATATGAGTGAAACCATATGGTATTTGTTTTTCTCTGAGTTTATTTCACTAAGCATGATACTCTCTAACTCCATCCATGTCATTGCAAATGTCAAGATTTCATTCTTTTTTATGGTTGAAAAATATTCATATATATATGTGTGTATACACACATACATACGCACACACACACACACCACTTCTTTATCCATTAATCAGTCAGTGAACGAAACTAATCGAGCTAAACTTGGGCTGTTTCCATAGTTTAACTATTATAGATAATGCCGCTAAAACATTGGGGTGCATTCATTCCTTTGAGTTAGTATTTTTGTGTTTTTCAAGTAAATACATAGTAGTGCAATTGCTGGATTATGGGGTAGTTCTATTTTGAATTTTCTGAGGAAACTCCATGATGTTTTTCAGAGTGTCTGCACCAGTTTGCATTCCCACCAATAGCATAAGAGGGTTCTCCTTTCCTCATATCCTTGCCAACACCTCTTGTTTCTTGTGCTTTTGATTTTAACCATTCTGACAGGTGTGAGGTGATATCTCATTGTGGTTTTGATGTGTATTTCCCTAATGATCAGTGATGATGAGCATTTTTCATGTGTTTGTTGGCTATCTGTAGGTCTTTTTTTGAAAAATGTCTATTCATGCTTTCTTCCCATTTTTAATTGGATTATGAATATTTTGGGTAATAAGTTCTTCATATATTTTGGATACTAATCCTTTGTCAAATATGTCATTTGTAAAGATATTCTCCCATTCTGTAGATTGCCTTTTAGTTTTGTTGATTATTTCCTTCACTATGCAGAAGTTTTTTATTTGTATTTTTAAAGTTTACTTTTTTTGAGAGAGACAGAGACAGCGTGAGCAAGGGAGGGGCAGAGAAAGAGGGAGAGAATATCAAGCAGGCTCTTCACTGTCAGCACAGAGCCCAGTGTGGGTCTCAAACACATGAAACTGTGACATCATGACCTGAGCTGAAACCAAGAGCCAGATATTCAATTGACTGAGCCACCCAGGCACCCCAGAAGCTTTTTATTTTATGCCAAAGTAACATTGAAAAAGAAAAGCAAAAGAGCCATCACAATTCTGGACTTCAAATTCTATTAGAAAGCTATAGTGATCAAAACAGTATGGTACTGTCATAAAAGTAGATCAATAAAACAGGATTAAAAAAACAGAAATAAACCCACAACTATATGGGCAATAAATGTTTGACAAAGCAAGAAAGAATGTCCCATGGGAAAGTCTCTTCAACAAATGGTGTTGGGAAAACTGGAAAGCTACATGCAAAAGAATGAAAATGGACCACTTTCTTACTCCATACACACACAAGTTCAAAATGATTAAAGAACTAAATATGAGACATGAAACCATTAAAATCCTAGAGGAGAACATAGGCAGTAACTGCTTTGACCTTGGCCATAGAAACTTCTTACTAGGTATTTCTCCTGTGGCAAAGAAAACAAAAGCAAAAATAAACTGTTGGGGCTGCATCAAAATGTGATGTATTTTAGACTAAAGCTTACATGAAGTAGTAACACACTTTGGTTAAAGTTTCTTCTCAAAAGAAGTTTCTCTCTGTGGAACTGTTTCAAAGGTTGGGGAGAAAATTAGGAATGTTTTCTGATATCCTCACTTCCAATATATCTTGAGAGTCCTTGGTCAAGGAGGGGCAAATATGATTTAGTCCTTCCCCACCCTATGATACCCCAAATGATGGACAGCCATGACATCCAGTTAGAACTATATCGTTCACATTAGGGCACTATGTGTGGGCTATTTCTGTTCTCTAATAGAGGAATTTCAAAGTAACAATAAGCAAGAGATGTTATGACATGCAAAACAAAGTCTAGAGAATGGAACATCTATTTGGTCTCTTTTTATTATAACCTATATAATTTTTCTTGTTACAATCAACAGTCTTACTTTTCCTATACCATGTTCTCCTATTGTCAGTATAATAATTCCACAAGAGTCACAGATGAAGGAAGCATTATCCGTAGGATTGCTCATTTATCCTTAAGGAAGCTATGTTTTCTGTTCCTAGGAATACTAATACCAAACAAACTCAATTCCATGCATTGTTATACTCCTCAGAGAGTGCATTTTTAACATCAAGGACCTGGGGATAAGACCCATGAAGTAATCCTTGGTTCATCAGTGACTGAGATTACATGGGCCCAGAAAACCTGATTCTACCTGACACCGGTGTGCTAAGATTGCTCACTTCCATATAAACAGAGTTTTAGCCTAGGAAAGATTTGCTTCTGTCCCGTAGCCTCCTTTTGACTATTTCTGTCCAATATGCACATGCCACATGCGCACGTATTTGCATGCACACACATCCATGGAGGTCTACTTCCTCCTTTTCAGTTTTTCTTGACTACTAGATGTTGTTGAACTTGCCAGAGACACGAAATTTCTAAAACCCAAAGAGAATATTGGGCTGTGCACTGAAGCTACCGAACTATCAAGCTTGAGTGTGCACTGTCCTCCAAGAACTTGTCAGGACTAACCATTTGGTCTCTTACCTCTGTTTTCCTTAGCTGATTCCTAAAGTGAAAACCAGCCCTTCCCACGTTCCAGTGATTTGATAACTCCCATTATTGTTAGTCTGAACACCTGTGCAAGTCCTCCAGCCCTTACTAACTTTGAACCATATCAACTCTCCGGCACATTGATCCTGATAGTTTCTCTCTCACCATCTGTCCTCTCCTTTCCGCACTCCTGCACCTACACAGCTCATGTTCATAATGTTGATCAATTCACTTGTGGTAACGCCCTGAATTCCCTAGCTTCCTGTCCTTTTGTTTTACTCTCTCAGAAGAAATAAGGTACTTGAGGAACTCCTTGAGGTATGTCATTTTTGTATCTGAACTCAAAATACCTGGGGATCTTGTTAAAATGCAGAGTCTGAATCCAGAGATCTGGGGTGGGCCTGAGTTTCTGTGTTTTTAACAAGTTCCCAGGTGAGATCATAGAAGACTGTGTGAGTTCTAAGACTGTAGGTGAGCCTTTTGGGAAAGACTCAAATAGGGTAGATTGACACAACTACAAAGTCAGTCCCCTTCTCTGTTGAGCCTATAGTGCTGCCTGACCTCTGTTATCTCTGTGAGTTTCTACTTACTTTCTAGCATTCTGTAGTGCTTATTTGAAAGCTTCTTCATAATCTCTTTTCCCCATTTTTTTCACTCATCTTTCTTTTAATACCTACTAAAAGAGTGGTTTTCAATCCTGTAGCACATTGGAATCACATGAGGAAATTAAAAAATAATCCAAAGCTTTTGCTATGTTCCAGAAAAAATAAATCAGTATATTTAACACAGGTATAGATTTTAAAGCTCATTTTAATACCAAAGTTGGAACCAAGTTTGAGATTCTCTGATCTAGAATGTCATCAACTTCCAGTCACTAAATATTAGGATTACATGCAACTATAGTCATGCTTAAAATTCCTTCCTATCTGTTAACACAAGTTTCTCTGTATGTGCTCTTATTCATGTTCCCTCCCACTCTCTCAGCAATCATACCTTATGAATTCTGAAATATTCCCAGGTATTTTCCATCTTGAAATAAATAAACAAAAAGCTTTTAATGCATGAGCTATCAATGATTAAGAGTGAGACATTTCTTAAAACATGGAAAATCGCTTAGATATGAGACAGTTTTGTTTCTAGTTGATTGTGATCTTATTAGTGATTTTATTACAATTAACATTAGCAAGTAACCTGGTGTTGAGTTGAAAATTGCAGCTTTTCATTCTGTGGTTTGCATCAGGTAGATAAATTCTATGGGTTTGACATGTTTGTTTTCAGTGATGCTGACTGTGTTTGTTTATAGGGATAGCCTAGTTCTCATTGTGTAGTGCCCATTGTAGCATTTGCTGTACATAAGGGCACTTTTACTATTTTGAGCACATTTTTTACATCTTTCGTATCTCTCTATTTGAGTTTATTGGAGGGTAGAGTAAGTTAGATTGAACTAACCATCTTTATAAAAGTCCTTTACATTATATAAGAGGATGCACAGGTTGGAGAATGGGCATACAGCTTGGAGAATGTTCAGAAAAGAGCAATGTAACTCTGTACTTGTCTATCCATCTATTTTTACAGATGGAGGGAATTTTGAAAAACAGTGTGCCATTTAAATGCCTCCAAATATTTAGAGCTTTGTGCTATAGGACAGATATACAGGACCCCAGTTTTGCCCAAGGTTGACTGTGGCTGCATGAATAGAAAATTTGCAGGGTCTAGGAATCCCCCCTAAAATAGCTTTATCCTTCATCAACAGGTAGAATTGTTCTTAATATCAGAAGGAGTAGTATCAGGAAAGAAATTGGGTATTGCTGTTGTAGGTTTTTGGAATAGAAGTTGGGCCAAAATGGCAAGAAAGGCCACCCTTTTGCCTAAGCAATTTAATCAAACTCAGGGGAAAATAAGAACTTTCAGAGGAGGCTGTTTAATACTGAAACTTTTCATGGTGGCAGCACATTCCCCACTCCCCATAGGACACTGCATTCACAGTGTATAATAAAAATTTAAATTGCCTCTGCTTTAGATCCAAGAAGAACTCCCAATAAGTTTCAGTGAACAATGAAGGGAGTCAGTGGTAGTCCACCCACACTAGTTTTGGGCAAATTCCAGCTCTGCCTAAATTCTTATTCAAGAAGGAGTAACAGTTTCCTCCTACGTGGAGCCTACTCAAAGTTTCAGCAACACAAATGGAAATAGACATAGCATTTAAGAGGAAGAAGAAGAGCATAATTTGAGGATTTTTTTTTAACTACAAGAAACAGGAGTTTCAGTGATTTTTTTTTACCCTTAAGAAAATGAATTAAAAATATATTTTATGAAATGATACAATAGATGATATAACAAGAAAATAGGCTGAGATAGACAAAATGGTGCAGACTCATTGAAAGGACAGGAAAAAAAAAAACACAAGGAAGAAAATATCTAAAAGAAAATTAAAAAATTGATCAATGAATTAATTGCTTTAGAAATAATGGCAAACTCAAAATAAAGATATAGAATGTAAGCTTATGAGATGTTCACAGAACCCTACAAAAAACATAGACTGAAAGAAGATTGATGAGTAGTGTTACCCGGAAAATATGAGTTTAATTTTTGAATACTGAGTTTGTGGTGTCTGTAAAATGCTTATGGTTGATTAATCAGTAGGCAGAGGAACATGCGATGACTGTTTGGTAGTGTGAATAGCCAAAGCAATCTTGAGAAAGAAGAGTGAAGCTGGAGGTATCACACTTCATTTTTTTCAAACTATATTACAAAGCAATACTAATAAAAAATAGTATGGTATTGGCATAAAAAAGGACACAGAGACAAATGGAATAGAATCAAGCACCCAGAAATAACTGCACGCATATATGGTCAACTAATCTTTGACAGGGGTGCAAAGAACATACACAGGGAGTTGATAGTATCTGCAATAAATGGTATTGGGAAAATCAGATATTTATATGCAAAGGAATGAAACTGGACCCCTGCCTTAAGCCACTGCAAAAAATTAGCTCAAAATGTATTAAAGACTTAAGTATAATACCTGAAAACATGAAGCATATAGGAGGAAATATATGGGACAATCTTGATACTGGTTTTGACAATGACTTTTGGAAACGACATCAGAAGCACAGGTGATGAAAGAAAACTAAGTGAGATGACAACACAGTAAAAAGTCAACAAAATGGAAAGACAGCCTATGGAATGGGAGAAACTATTTGTAAACCATATATACAATAAGGGATTGATATCTAAAAAATATATAAAACATATACAATTCAGTGGTCAAAAAGAAATAGTTCAATTAAAAGTGGACAATGAGGGGTATCTGGATGGCTCAGTCAGTTAAGCACCCAACTCTTGATTTTCAGTCAAGTCATGATCTCATGGTTCATGGGTTTGAGCCCCACATTGGGCTCTGTGCTGATGGCATGGAGCCTGCTTGGAATTCTCTCTCTCCCCCTCTCTGCCCCTCCCCTGCTCATGCTCTCTCTCAAAATAAGTAAATAAAACTTAGAAAAATTAAAAACCATAAAAGTGGATAAAGAGCCTGAATAGACATTTTCCCAAGAACACACAAATGGCCAGCAAGTATGTGAAAAGGTGCTCAATATCACTAGACATCCAGGAAATGCAGATCAAAACTATGATGAGATACCAACTCGTACCTGTCAGGAGGATGGGCTAAAAGGGGCAATAAGGAGGGCACTTGTTGGTATGAGCACTGGGTGTTATATGTAATGTGATAAATCATAAAGCTTATTCCTCAAATCAATATTATACTGTATGTTAACTAACTTATATTTCAATTCAAAAAGTCCAAATAAATAAAAAAATTGGAGATAACCAATATTGGCAAGCATGTTGAGAAAACAGAACACTTTTACACTGTTGGTGGAAATGCTGAATCGGTACAGCAATCATGCAAAAATACTATGGAGGTTCCTCAAAATTAAAAATAGAACCATTGAAGAGGAGCCAAGATGGCAGAACAGCATGGAAGTTTTTTGTGTGTCTTGCGTCCATGAAATATAGCCAGACCAACACTAAACCATCCTACACACCTAGAAAACTGATTGAAGGATTAACACAACAATCTGCACAATCTGAACCACAGAATTCAGCATGTAGGTGGCACAGAGAGGTGAACTTGGGAAGAGAGAAGCCGGTGGAGGGCAGGGAGCTTCCATGGAAGGTGGAGAGAGGATAGAGACTGGGGTGTGTGTGTGTGTGTGTGTGTGTGTGTGTGTAGAATATGGGAAAAGCACCCCTCCCCAAAAGCAGCTGGAGAGAAAGTGGAATATTGGAAACAGCCACAGGGGTTAAACTAAAAAGGGAGAAAGGAGAAAGGAGAGGGTTTAAATTCCATCAAGACTGTAAATAAGAGGGGCACAAAGGCTGCAACTCCGCAGCTCCATACTGACGGTGCTCTGGTGGGAAGGGTGAATCCCCAGGAACAGAATGGGGTCCGGGAGGTTCTCAGGTCACAGGGGGAAAAGCGGTTCCACTGCTGGAAGGACATTTGGTAGAGACTGTTGAAGCCACCTGGTCCCAGCAGACCCTAAAAAACGGCCACATTCGTTGGTGCTGGAACAAGGTCATTAAGGGTGAAACCTGGTGCCAGATGTGTGTTGTGATTTTCCACAGTCCCTGAAAAGATGCTGCTACACTATCTTGCGAACTTTTTCTGGGGCAGGCTGGCACCTGGCCGCAGTCTTGGGGCACCAGCAGCAGCAGGGTCCAGTGGGCATTCCTGGGTATAGCTGGCATTTGGCCATTGCTCATTCAGCCATTGCTCAGTGAGACCCTCCCTCAGAGGGGTGGAGTGGGTCAAAGCATCAGTCCTTCGGAAGTAAGGGGCTGGGGAAAACAGCTGCATCTGAGACAAGACTCGGGAGAGAGGTACTGCGTGGGGCTTGGTCATGGACAGTGAAGAAGCAGGGAGTGGACGAAAGCTGAAGACAGAGGATGGGTGTGCGATTGCTGATCGGAGAGAACAGAGTTCCCATACTAGAGACTGGGTGGCTGGGTGACACCATTTTCACCACTCCCACACATGAGCATACGCACCTACAATCCACCCCAGGAGGCTAGCAGCACCATCTAGTGGAGCACGGAGCTGTTACACTGAGCCCAACAGGGCCAACCACGCTCTTCAAGAGCACAAATCTCACTGCCTACTTAGTTTATGGACTACAAAGCACTACATAGTCTGACTTCTAGGGAAAATGAAGTAATTTCAGTCCTATTTCAATCTGTTAGCAGGTCCAACTATTCAATTTTCTTTCTTTTTTTTCTCTTTTACACTATTTTTCTTGAATACAGAAAGAGAAAAATTCATTTTTATCTTTAATTTTTATTAAAAATATTTTTCTTTAATTTTTTCCTACTATATTCTTTACTTTTGTGTCTTACTTCCATCATTATATTTTAGCCTACTTCAGTGTATTCATCTTTTCAAATTTTCAAATGATTTTCATGTTTTCTTCTTTTTTCTTTTTTCTCTTCATTTCTTTTCTTTTTCTTGAATGCCGAAAGTGAAAAACTTAATTTTTACTTTCAATTTCTATTAAAAATATTTTTCTTTAATTTTTTACTATATTTTTCGCTTTTATGTAAATTTTTCAAATTCTATTTTACTTCCATCAGTTTATTTTAGTCTACTACAGTGTATTCAGTCTTTCAAATTTTCAAAGTATTTTTTTCTCTTTTTTCCCTTTTTCATTTCTTTTCCTTTTCTTGAATACAGAAAGAGAAAAAAATTCATTTTTATTTTTAATTTTTACTAAAAATATTTTTAATGTTTTTCCTACTATATTTTTTTCTTTACTTTTGTGTAAATTTTTTCAAGGTCTGTTTTACTCCCATCATCCATTTTAGTCTACTTCAGTGTGTTCATTTTTTCAAATTCTCAAACGATCGCTTTTTTTCCCTCCTTTTTTTTTCCTCTAATCTGTCAAACCACTTTCAACACCCAGACCAAAATACACCTAGGATGTAGCACCATTGATTAGATTTGTGTGTGTGTGTGTTTCATTTTTTTAATTATAATATATTTTTAATTTTAATTTTTTTAATTTTAATTTTAATTTTTTATTTTTAATTTTTCTAGCTCATTAATTCCTTTTCTCCCTTCAAAATGACAAAATGAAGGAATTAACGCCAAAAAAAAGAGCATGAAGAGGGGCGCCTGGGTGGCTCAGTCGGTAGAGTGTCCAACTTTGGCTCAGGTCATGATCTCACAGCTTGTGAGTTCAAGCCCTGCATCAGGCTCTGTGCTGACAGCTCAGAGCCTGGAGCCTGCTTCTGCTTCTGTGTCTCCCTCTCTCTCTGCCCCTAACCCACTTGCATTCTGTCTGTCTCTCTCAAAAATAAACTTAAAAAAAAAAAAAAAAGAGCACAAAGAAACGACAGCTAGGGATTTAACCAACACAGATACAAACAAGACATCTGAACCAGAATTTAGAATCATGATAATAAAAATACTAGCTGGAGTTGAAAATTAGAATCCCTTTCTGCAGAGATAAAAGAAGTAAAAAATAGCCAGGATGAAATTAAAAATTCTATAACTGAGCTGCAATCATGGATGGATGCAGCAGCAGCAAGGATGGATGAGGCAGGACAGAGAATCAGCGATATAGATGACAAATTTATAGAGAAAAATGAAGCAGAAAAAAAGCAGGAGATGAAGGCAAAAGAGCACGATTTAAGAATGAGAGAAATCAGTGACTCATTTAAAAGGAATAACATCAGAATCATAGGGGTCCCAGAAGATTAAGAGAGAGAAAAAGGGGTAGAAGGGTTATGTGAGCAAATCATAGCAGAAAACTTTCCTAACCTGGGAGAAGACAGACAACAAAATCCAGGAAGCACAGAGGACTCCCATTAGATTCAACAGAAACCAACCATCAACAAGGCATATCAAACTCAATTTCACAAAATTTTCAGACAAGGAAAGAATCATGAAAGCAACAAGTGAATAAAAAAGTACTTAACTTACAGAGGAAGACAGATCAGATTTGCAGCTGACCTATACACAGAAACTTGGCAGGCCAGAAAGGAGTGGCAGGAAATATTCAAAGTGCTGCATCAGAAAAATATGCAGCCGAGAATTCTTTATCCAGCAAGGCTGTCATTCAAAATAGAATGAGAGGTAAAAAGTTTCCCAGAGAAACAAAAATTAAAGGAGTTTGTGACCACTAAACCAACCCTGCAAGAAATTTTAAGGGGGACTCTCTGAGGGGAGAAAAAATGAAAAAAAAAATATATATATATATACCAAAAGCGACAAAGATTAGAAAGGAACAGAGAACACCACCAGAAACTCCAACTCTACAAGCATCATAATAGCAATAAATTCATATCTTTCAGTACTCACTCTAAATGTCAATGGACTCAACGCTCCAATCAAAGGACATAGGGTAACAGAATGGATAAAAAAACAAGATCCATCTATATGCTGTTTACAAGAGACCCACCTGAGACCTAAAGACACCTTCAGATTGAAAATGAGGGGATGGAGAACCATCTATCATGCTAATGGTCAACAAAAGAAAGCCGAAGTAGCCATAATTATATCAGACAATCTAGACTTTAAAGACTCTATCAAGAGATGCAGAAGGGCATTATATCATAATCAAGGTGTCTATAGACCAAGAAGACCTAACAATTGTAAACCTTTATGTGCCAAAGGTGGGAGCACCCAAATATGTAAATCAGTTAATTGCAAACATAAAGAAACTCATCTATAGTAATACCATAATAGTAGGAGACTTCAACACCCCACTCACAACAATGGACAGATCATCTAATAAAAAAATCAAGGGAGCGCCTGGGTGGCTCAGTCGGTTAAGCGTCCGACTTCAGCTCAGGTCACGATCTCGCGGTCTGTGGGTTCGAGCCCCGCATCAGGCTCTGGGCTGATGGCTCAGAGCCTGGAGCCTGCTTCCGATTCTGTGTCTCCCTCTCTCTCTGCCCCTCCCCCGTTCATTCTCTGTCTCTCTCTGTCTCAAAAATAAATAAACGTTAAAAAAAAAATTAAAAAAAAAAAATCAACAAGGAAACAATGGCTTTGAATGACACACTGGACCAGATGGACTTAACAGATATATTCAGAATATTTCATCCTAAAGCAGCAGAATATACATTCTTCTCAAGTGCACATGGAACATTCTCCAGAATAGACCATATACTGGGACACAAATCAGCCCTAAGTAAGTACAAAAAGATCGAGATCATATCGTGCATATTTTCAGACCACAACGCTATGAAATTTGAAATCAACTGCAAGAAAAAATTTGGAAAGGTAACAAATACTTGGAGGCTGAAGAACATCCTACTAAAGAATGAATGGTCTAACTAAGAAGTTAAAGAGGAAATTAAAAATATATGGAAGCCAATGAAATGATAACGCAAAACCTCTGGGACGCAGCAAAGGTAGTCATAAGAGGAAAGTATATAGCAATCCAGTCCTTCCTAAAGAAGGAAGAAAGATCTCAGATAGACAACCTAACCTTATGCCTTAAGGAGCTGGAAAAGAACAGCAAATAAAACCCAAAACCAGCAGAAGAAAGGAAATAATATTTATTAGAGCAGAAATTAATGCTATCGAAACCAAAAAAATAGTAGAAGAGATCAATGAAACCAGAAGCTGGTTCTTTGAAAGAATCAACAAAATTGATAAACAACTAGCCAGTTTGATCAAAAAGAAAAAAGAAAGGACCCAAGTAAATAAAATCAAGAATGAAAGAAGAGAGATCACAACCAACACAGCAGAAATAAAAACCATAAAAAGAGAATATTATGAGCAATTATATGCCAATAAAATGGGCAATCTGGAAGAAATGGACAAATTGCTAGAAACCTACACCCTACCAAAACTGTAACAGGAAGAAATAGAAAATTTGAACAGATCCATAGCCAGTAAGGAAATCAAATTAGTAATCAAAAACCTGCCAAAAAACAAGAGTCCAGGGCCAGATGGCTTTCCAGGGGAATTCTACAAAACACTTAAGGAAGAGTTCACACCTACTCTCTTGAAGCTGTTCCAAAAAATAGAAATGGAAGGAAAACTTCCAAACTCTTTCTACGAAACCAGCATTACCTTGATACCAAAACCAGACAGAGACCCCACTAAAAAGGAGAACTATAGACCAATTTCCCTGATGAACATGGATGCAAAAATCCTCAACAAGATATTAGCCAACCGGATCCTACAATACATTAAAAAAATTACTCACCAGGACCATGCGGGATTTATACCTGGGAGGCAGGTCTGGTTCAATATCTGCAAAACAATCAGTGTGATTCATGACATCAATAAAACAAAGGACAGGAACCATATGATCCTCTCAATAGATGCAGGGAAAGCATTTGACAAAACACAGCATCCTTTCTTGATAAAAACCCTCAAGAAAGTAGGGATAGAAGGATCATACCTCTAGATCATAAAAGCCATATATGAACGACCCAATGCTAACATCATCCTCAATGGGGAAAAACTGAGAGCTTTCCCCCTAAAGTCAGGAACAAGACAGGGATGTCCACTCTCGCCACTGTTATTCAACGTAGTATTGGAAGTCTTAGCCTCTGCAATCAGACAACGCAAAGAAATAAAAGGCATCCAAATCAGCCAGGAGGAGGAGGTCAAACTTTCACTCTTCACAGATGACATGATACTCTATATGGTAAACCCAAAATGTTCCACAAAAAAACTGCTAGAATTGATTAATGAATTCAGCAAAGTTGCAGGATATAAAACCAATGCACAGAAATCGGTTGCATTTCTATACACCAACAATGAAGCGACAGAAAGAGAAATCAAGGAATCAATCTCATTTACAGTTGCACCAAAAACCATAAAATACCTAGGAATAAATCTAACCAAAGAGGTGAAAAATCTATACACTGAAAACTATAGAAAGCTTATGAAAGAAATTGAAGAAGGCCCCCCTCTCCCCCCGAAAAAAAATGGAAAAATATTCCATGCTCCTGGATAGGAAGAACAAATAATGTTAAAATGTCTATACTACCCAAAGCAATCTCCATATTCAGTGCAATCCCCATCAAAATAACACCAGCATTCTTCACAGAGCTAGAACAAATAATCCTAAAATTTGTATGGAAACAGAAAAGATCCTGAATATCCAAAGCGATTTTGAGAAAGAAAACCAAAGCAGGAGGCATCACAATATCGGACTTTAAGCTATACTACAAAGCTGTAATCATCAAGACAGTATGGTACTGGCACAAGAACAGACACTCAGATCAATGGAACAGAATAGAGAGCCCAGAAATGGACCACAAACATATGGCCAACTAATCTTTGACAAAGCAGGAAAGAATATCCAATGGAATAAAGACAGTCTCTTCAGCAAGCGGTGCTGGGAAAACTGGACGGCGACATGCAGAAGAATGAACCTGGACCACTGTCTTACACCGTACACAAAAATAAACTCAAAATGGATGAAAGACCTCAATGTAAGACGGGAAGCCATCAACATCCTTGAGGAGAAAGTAGGCAAAAACCTCTTTGATCTTGGCCACAGCAACTTCTTACTCAACATGTCTCCAGAGGCAAGGGAAACAAAAGCAAAAATGAACTACTGGGACCTCATCAAAATAAAAAGCTTCTGCACAGTGAAGGAAACAATCAGCAAAACTAAAAGGCAACCAACAGAATGGGAGAATATAGTTTCAAATGACATATCAGCTAAAGGGTTAGTGTCCAAAACCTATAAACAACTTCTCAGACTCAACACCCAAAAAATAAATAATTCAGTGAAGAAATGGGCAAAAGACATGAATAGACACTTCTCCAAAGAAGACATCCAGATGGCCACCTGACACATGAAAAAATGCTCAACATCACTCATCATCAGGGAAATACAAATCAAAGCCACAATGAGATACCACCTTAACCTGTCAGAATAGCTAACATTAACAACTCAGGTAACAACAGATGTTGGCAAGGATGTGGAGAAGGAGGATCTCTTTGCATTGTTCGTGGGAATGCAATCTGGTGGAGCCACTGTGGAAAACGGTATGGAGGTTCCTCAAAAAACTAAAAGTAGAAATATCCTACGACCCAGCAATTGCACTACTAGGCACTTATCCACAGGATACAGGTGTGCTGTGTTGAAGGGACACATGCACCCCCATGTTTATAGCAACACCATCAACAATAGCCAAAGTATAGAAAGAGCCCAAATGTCCCTCGATGGATGAATGGATAAAGAAGATATGGTATATGTGTACAATGGAGCATTACTCGGCAATCAAAAAGAATGAAATCTTGCCATTTCCAACTACGTGGATGGAACTGGAGGGTATTATGCTAAGTGAAATTAGTCAGTCAGTGAAAGACAAAAATCATATGACTTCACTCATATGAGGACTTTAAGAGAAAAAACAGATGAACCTAAGGGAAGGGAAACAAAAATAATATAAAAACAGGGAGGGGGACAAAACAGAAGAGACTCATAAATATGGAGAATAAACTGAGGGTTACTGGAGGGGCTGTGGGAAGGAGGATTGACTAAGTGGGTAAGGGGCCCTAAGGCATCTACTCCTGAAATCGTTGCACTATATGCTAATTAATTTGGATGTAAATTAAAAAAAATAAAACGCGTTAAAAAAATAAATATAAAAATATAACCATCATATGATCCAGCTTTCCTACTTTCAGGTATATATCCAAAGGAAGTGAAATTAATGTCTCAAAGAGATATCTGAACCCCAACTTCACTGAGCATTTTTCATAGTAGAGTGGGCGAGAGATGGAAACAACCTAAGTGTCTGTCAGTGGATGAAAAGGTAAAGAAAATGTGAAAAAAAAAACACCCATATATCTTAAGAAAGAAGGAAATCTTGCCATGGGGTACAACATGAATGAACCTGAAAGGCATTTTGCTAAGTAAAATCATCTGGATAAAAACAAACATGGCATGGTATCTTAAATGAAACAAACAAACAACAACCAAAGTAAGTTCATTACAAACAAAGAATAGAATGATGTTTGCCAGGGGTTATGGTGTGGGGGGAAAACTTGAGAGACAGACTTTTAGTTACACGATGAATAAATTCTTAGGTTCTAATGTATAGCACGGTGACTGTAGTTAATAAAACTGTATTGTATACTTGGAGTTTTTAAGAGGTTGAATCTTAAGCATTCTCACCACAAAAATAAAAAATAAAGTAATTGTGAGGTTATGGATGTGTTAACTTTATTGTGGGAGCCCTTTTGCAGTGTATAGCAAGTCATCTCATGGTACGCCTGTCACATGTACCATTTTATTTGTCAGTTACACCTCCATCATGTTGGGGGGAAGACAAAAATAGTGTATATATCCTTTAAAAAATCTCAAAAGGGGAAAAAGAGCCAATTGGTGTCAAATAGATAAGAGATTGAGCTAGCCATGGAGAACTTGGGTGGTAGGCATAAGAAGAAGTGTTAAAAAAGAAAGAGCAGCCCGAGCTATAGCAGGAAATATAAGGAGGAAGTGCTATTGTAGAAGCCACAGGAATGAAACATCTCAAGAATAACAGCCGGTTTAGCAGTGTCAAACCCTACAAGAGGTCAAGAAAGAGGAGAATTTTAAAGAGGTCTTTGGACTGGCAAGAAAGAAGCCATCAGTGTATTCTGCATGCTTAGAATCTGTCAGAAACAGGGTTGGAAACGCTAAACAGTGGAGAGTTGCCGCTGTCTGAGAACAAAGAGGCTTTTTGTTTTTTGTTTTTGTTTTTTGGCAAGACATCTCAGTATAGAATTGGGAGGGGGCAGTGCAAAAGAGGATGGAAATTATCTTTTAAAATGATTCCTAGTGTCTACGAAAATGGAGAAAGATATAACAAAATGTCATTCAACACTTCCTTGTAAGAATTTTCTATTGTTTCTGTAAATTGTATATGGCTTATTTTCTTTTACCAACATGACAATCTTTTTGATGAGCATTTGGGGTGAGAAAACAGGCTCAGTTCATCATCATTTTGTTAGTGAGAGAGGCAGAGCTCAGGCTAGATATTGGGACTTGAGACTTCGGTCCTGTTTTTATTAGGTGTTATTTTCCCCGGCCAACTTCCCAGAAAGTTAAAAGGAGAAGCCAATGTACTGCTTTCCCAGCAGCATGTACAGAAGGTTAGAATGTTAGAAAGATGATACTGTTGACTTACTGTGAGAAGAAGAAAATAAAAACAAAAAGTGTTATTATCTGTAAGAAGGCTGTGTGTTTTTTTCCAGTGTGGAAAGAAAAGGATGAGTGTGCACATTCTCTCTCTTTTTAAATCTCTGTTTACTGCTCTCACCTGCTTTTCTGCCTCCCTCCCCTGCTCCTACTGCAGACGTATTTCATCCATAATATAAGATTTTTCAATTTATAAGTCAGGGAACTAAAAACATGGTATAGTAAAAATAAACTGATGTAGAAGAAGCAAAAAAAAAAAAAAAAAAAAGAATGCAAATTATTTCTTTAGGTTTCCAAATCAGACAAGGTGTTGACAAACTGGAGATGATGAGAAAAGTGTCCATCAAATGCTAACAATCACTTGAATGATCTAAAACTTCCATTATCAAAAGATAGTCTTGTTATATATCCCAGTAATGAAATGTAGCTCTTAACAAAACTAGTCATATAAACAGGTTACAAAAAAAATGCTGAAGAACATTTAGATGTTTGACATTTGAAAGGGATCAGTTATAAGATATTTTAAGAAATCTACGGGTTTTGAATACTGTTTCACCAAATAGTTTGGCCCACATTATTTTTTTCTTAATAGTAGACAATGACGAAGATGCTTTGCAGTGTCATTTTTTGTTTGCCTGGTTGGCTCAGCTTCTGTTTGATAGGCTTGTCAATGATGTGGTCAAATGTGTGCTTTAGCAAAATTATAAATGACTGTAGCTCGTGAGTCTTAAAGGACAGTTGCAAGTAGTTGAACCTCACAATGTAAAATCCAGGAAAGCTGAATATCTGGTCTAACACATCTGGCTCATTATTTAAGGGAAGCAAAACTAATATAAAAACAGGGAGGGGGACAAAACGTAAGAGACTCTTAAATATGGAGAATAAACAGAGTGTTACTGGAGGGGTTGTGGGAGGGGGGATGGGCTAAATGGGTAAGGGGCATTAAGGAATCTACCCCTGAAATGATTGTTGCACTATATGCTAACTAATTTGAATGTAAGTTTAAAAATATTAAATTAAATTTAAAAAACAAAATTAAATTACTAGGTTTGTGAGTGAATTTCATAACATTTATAACATTTTTCCCCTTCTGAACTTTAAAAAAATGTAGACATTGGGACGTGTGTTGATTCATCATAACTTTGTAGTCACACTGTGTTCTAGAACAATAGTGCTATAGTTGTTGTTACACATTTTTCACAAAGAACTGGGTAAAGCAATTGTGGTGCCTGGCTAAGTAAGGATGGAATCCACAGGGCCGGCAGGCAGAAAGGGAACATGCCAACCAAGCAGACTAAACCCCCCTTAGCATGAGCTGCAGCTTGGAGCCTTTTTGATTTCCAAGGTCCTGACCAAGTGTGTATGAATTACAACTTGAACGACTGGTTTTCCAATCTTTTTTTTTTTTTTCTTATTTATAGATTCTGTTACATTTCCCTAAATAAATTCTGAATGAGTCTTACTGTAATTCATAGGGTTTATAATATGGTGCTGGCATATTATGGCTACTTCGGAAGGGCAGCAAATAAACTCGTGAAATGAGACATTTGGCATAAAGAAAATGTATGCTAGCTCCCAGAAGAATGGGGCTCTGTGCATCTACTATAATTGGCTGTTACTGTTGCCCTGTAAGCCGATACTGGATGGTCCCAAAGAAAGATGACTTGAGTCTTTGAGAAAGTGAAAGCTGCAGTAGGGAACAGCAGAGGGGTGGGCAAATTTGTACTGACAGCAGGCAAGTTCTGATCTGGCCACTAACGTGAAGTGGGGGAAGCAGTTCAGCTTTTCTGTTTCCTTGGTTATTTCTTTTCCCTAGACGAAGCCTGTTAGTTCTGAAATGATACGGTCTGGCTTAAAATACTTAGAATGCTTTCAAGACTCTGAAATATTAAAAATGATACTTAAAATTAGAAAAGCAGAGGTTGTGTTTTTCAAAGAAAAAAAAAAAAAAAGACCTGTTTTGAGGTTGAAAGTCCTGCCTAAATGCTTAAGCTTTAACTTTCCATCAGCTTAAAAAGATATACATTTTTATTTCATTTATTAGAATTTAGAAAAGGTGATGAAAATAGTTCAAGGGGGAGATCCCAGGACAGTATCAGATGGGAATAGTCAAAAAGCATTTTGGCCAGAATATTAGAAGTTTAATGAAGAAAGAACACACAGTTTTGTAGCCTAGTTAAATTTTTAGAGGATATGTTTCATACGAGTATTTCTGCTTTGAAGCTAAGAAATATTTTGGAATTAATATTTTAAACCCACATTAAGAAATATATATATATTAAGGGCAGTATTTTAATATTTTAATATACCACATTAAGATCAAAGAGAAATCTAGATGGATGTCTCTATAGGCAGATTACTCAGGTGTCATGTCAGGTAAGATCTAAAAGATAATTCATGAGGTTCATTCAGATGCAAAGTGATAACTAATTTACTAATACAAATGATTCACAGGCTATTTAAAATCCTACTGCTTTGAGTTTCAGTAAAGCAGTAAGATTAGTTTTAATTCTTTTTTAAAAGAAAAAAATTTGTGTTTATTTTTATTTTTGAGAGAGCGAGTGAGCGAGCATGAGTAGGGGAGGGGCTGAGAGAAAGAGAGAGAGAGAGAGGCACAGAATCTGAAGCAGTTTCCTCTGAGCTGTCAGCACAGAGCCGGACACTCATGAGCCATGAGATCATGACCTGAGCTGAGGTCGGACACGTAACTGACTGAGCCACCCAGGTGCCCTTGGTTTTATATATTCTCGAATGAGATGGCCTGAAAATTATTTGAAAAAAAAATACTGTGTTTTTCTCTTATGTTTATGTGCTTCATATAGGAGACTGATTACATATGTCATTTGCCACCTAAAGCAGGAGAATGGTTGCAAAATGGCTGAGATGTTACGTTTCCAAAGAAAGAAAGCATCCATACATACGTTAAAGGAGCTTTGAAAATTCCCTGTGCAAATGAAATTAAATTTGATAAACTTTATTGCACGCCTGTAATGTGCCAGGCAGCATGCTAAGCTCTGGAAATACAAGATGACTACCATTCAGACATCTTTAAAGAGTTCTCTGTTAAATAAGGGAGATAGACATGAAACCAAACAAATGGCAACGTAGTGTGGTAAATCCTCTAACAAAGAGCTTCCTTCACAAGGTAGAGCATTCAAAGGAGTAAACTGACATGGGCAGGAAACAGGATTTGAAGAATGAGGCAGGTTCATTACAGAAACCACTGTCAGTCCTCCCAGCGTTACTTCCCGATCACTGACGACACGCTTGTCTGCTGGCAGGAAAAATTACCAATGATTTTCCTTGAATTGCAGTGTGGTTAACAGATGTGACTTTGTTTTCCTTAATAGAAGAAAAACGTACATTTTATCCATGAGCCACATGCACCTTGAAGTGAAAGTTACGATTCACTTTGTCTTCCATGTTGCGTAAATCTGCATCTACTTAGTGACTGCATCCACTGTTAAATGGTGAGTTTTTACATGCAACAGATCTCTTATTATTGTCTCAGCTAAGCACTGAAATAATGCTTATTATGATAAACAGGAATAATATCCATAATGCAACAAATAACATTTATCATGTACTTATTTTGTTTGAAGCTCTTAGAAAATCTCTTTGTATATGTTACCTTATTTCATTCCCATAAGAATTCTATGAAGTAGATAAAAATATTATCCTCCTTTGCCAGGTGAGGAAACCGAAGTAGAATGGTTATTTAATCTACTTAGAGTCTCACACTTAAGAAGTGATGATATTGGGATGGAAATGCAGGTTTGCCTGATAACAGAGCCTGTGTCCTTAGCCACTTTACTAGATTTAATATAAATGAACCCCAAAGCAGAAGGCAAAGCATGAACTAAAAGCAAAGCTGAATATAAAATCCCTGGTTAGGCAAATCATGGAATAAAAAATTTACAAAACCAAATAGCTTAGATTTCTAAAGAATACTCAAAAAATTATTTTGTATTTATAATGTATTTTTTCTTTGTTTTTTTTTATAGAACTTTATATAATTACCATAGATTTTCCTGTTGTCTGAGTGTCATATGAGAACACAGGGAATACTGTCTTTAGTGGCATATAGAGAAGAAATTACTTTCCAAGTTTTCCAAAGAGTTGGAGAGAAAACCCAAGACCAAGGCCTAATATTCTTGGCTTTGGTCCATATATGTTTCCATTATTCTATTTTAATTTAAATTAAAATTAAACTAAATGTAATTTTTTTTTGAGTTTATTTATTTTGAGAGAGGTAAAGACAGCGTGAGTGGGGGAGGGGCAGAGAGAGAGGGAGAGAGAGAATCCCAAGTAGGCTTTGTTCGGTCAGCACAGAGCTGGATGCAGGGCTCAGTCTCACAAACCATGAGATCATGACGTGAGCTGAAATCAAGAGTTGGACGCTTAACTAACTGGGCCATCCAGGTGCCTTTCCATTATTCTATTTTTAGAAAAAGTTTTTAAACAATATATGCCCTCTAACCCATTGTGATGACTCACTGGTTTGTAGAAAAATAGTCTTTATGCTGAAACATTACAGTCAGAATGATAAAGTGAATATTTCTCTATAATAGTTTTAATATTTATATGGAATTTCATCTCATTTCATCAAGGTTTTCATTGAAGTATATATTTTACACCCTTAGCTTTTATATTGCATTTTGTATCCTTTTCCTTTGCTCACATTAAAAATGCTCAAAACTCTTGTGGTTTATTCTTCTACATTCAAGCAATTAGATGGTGTTTCTGTTTTGCCGGTAAGAGCACCGAGGCCTTGGTGGTTGTGAAATTTTGCCAAGGTCATACAACTTGTAAGTGGTACCAAGGGGAATTTATATCAATCTGAATTTCCCAAATTTTTAGAGAGTTACTTCCTCATGGAGGATGACTTTAGAATGTAGAAACCACTCTGGCGCTACGTAGTATGATTTTTACAAAGAAAACACACATTTTTTTTCCTAAAACCATATGGAGAAATTGTTCTATAACAATCAGTTTTAACTAGCACTAAATTTGAAAATAATTGTTAGCTTCACTTCTAGGTGAAATATCACACTGATTTCTGTAGAACCTGGCATTTAGCACAGCTCACATGCAATTATATGACACATTATTATTGGGCATCTCAACCTTCGCTGGCCATAATGCGGGTTTCTTTTCCTGTGGGATCTGGCAAGGTCAGATTCTGTCTGTTGGGTTTGTTTCTTCTAGTCATGATACACGACACTGCTGCTGTATAAATTGTTTAATATAGTCCTCTGAGTTGACGATAAAAGTAATTACATACTCGGCAATCAAATATGATTTTTGAAAACAAATACAAAGTGGGCCCTAGGGGATAAAACGCGAAGTGGTGTATACCTAGGATGCTTTGAATGATGGTGATGAGGGGACGTAGTGGACATCTGTTGTTTTTGCCTGACTAGTATCCACTTTTCACTCTTCTCAAAACAACTGTTTTCTATTTTAAATTCAGTTTTGCCTCCACTCCGAGCCAGACCTTTTAAACCTTTCTAATGTGTATTATCCCTGGGGATTTTTTGGAAACCGCTGAAAAGTGAAAGTGCTCATTCTGCTGGGGTAGCTGATCTAGAGGGAAGAAAGCTTGGCCGTCATTCTGCCACATGGAGAGACCATTCCTGAGAAAACAGCTAACCAGAGGCAAGCTAAACAAAAAGTCAGTTTTCTGACATCACTTGAGTACATTAGTGTGTCCAAGCCTGAAGTCGGTTTATGTCTTGGATAATAAATTTCCTTGTGCCTAAACCTGTTTAGGTTGGGTTTCTCTACTTGTTGATGAAAAAATTCTGGCCCTTTCATGTACTATTTCAAGGGATGAGTATAGTGATGCCTAGAAAACTCAGTGTATTAGAGCGGGTAGTGCTGGGTTCCCGGTAACGATGTAAACTTCGAGATTCATCAGCTTAACACTGAAAAACATCCTGCCTTGCCAACTGTGGAGGTTTTTTTTTTTTTTTTTAATGTTTATGTATTTTTGAGAGAGAGAGAGAGTGAGAGAGTGAGCATGAGCAGGGGATGGGCAGAGAGAGAGGGAGATACAGAATTCGAAGTAGGCTCCAGGCCCACAGCTGCCAGCAGAACCTGATGTGGGGCTTGAACTCACCAGTCACAAAATCATGACCTGAGCTGAAGTCCGATGCTTAACCAACTGAGCCACCCAGGTGCCACTTAAAAAAATTTTTTTTTTAACGTGTATTTATTTTTGAGAGAGACAGAGTGCAAGCGTGAAAGGAGCAGAAAGCCAACTGTGGAGTTCTTTAAACTGGAGTTGGCTTAGAGACAATGTCAGACATCCAGATGCAGAAGGCAGCTGCCAATTTCTGTGACAAGGGGAAAGGCTCTCTGAGCCCCCAAACTACCCCATCTGTTAGTCTTTGACACTTCAGAAACTTGTGGACATTAATAATTGGAGAAAATATTGAATGTGCAGGGATAGTAAACTAAGTTAAATCTGTACTGGTGTATACATGGCTAATGCAATGTTGTACTACTTTACTATTTGTAATACTTCATCATATATATTACCTGTACAAATCCTCATAATAACCTAGTCTTTTTTATGTTTATTTCAAGAGAGAGAGAGACGTGCACATGCAAGTGGGGGAGGAGCAGAGAGAGGGAGGGAGGGAGAGAGAGAATCCCAAGCAAGTTCTGCGTCAGAGCAGAGCCTGATAGGGGGCTCAAAGTCATGAAGTGTGAGATCCTGACCTGAGCTGAAATCAAGAGTGGGGCATTTAACTGACTAAGCTACCCAGGCGCCCTAACCAGGTGAATAAGCCTTAACTGTGTTTCATAGGTTAAGAATCTAAGGGGCAAAGTAACTTCTTTAAGGTTACATGGAACCTTTGTTTTTCTGACTATTTGTTAAGAGTTGTTCCTGGGGTGCCTGGGCGGCTCAGTTGGTTAAGTGACTGACTTCCGCTCGGGTCATGATCTCGCAGTTCATGGGTTCAAGCCTGTGAGTTCAAGCCCCACTTCAGGCTCTGTGATGACAGCTTGGAGCCTGGAGCCTGCTTCGGATTCTGTCTCCCTCTCTTTCTGCCCCTCCCCCATTCACGCTCTGTCTCTTTCGAAAGTAAACGTTTAAAAAATAAAAAAAAAAAAAAAGAAAATTGTTCTCTCTTCTTCCACAATTATAAGAAACCTTATACAGGGGCACCTGGGTGGCTCAGTTGTTTAAGCGTCTGACTTTGGCTCAGGTCATGATCTCGCAGTTCATGGGTTCAAGCCCTGCATTGGGCTATGTGTTGACAGCTCAGAGCCTGGAGCCTGCTTCGGATTAAGTCTCCTTCTCTCTCTGCCCCTCCCCCACTCAGGCTCTGTCTCTCTCTCTCTTTGTCTCTCTCTCTCAAAAATAAACAAACATTAAAAAAAAAAAAAAAAGTGCAAATTGGTGCAGCCGCTCTGGAAAGCAGTGTGGAGGTTCCTCAGAAAATTAAAAATAGACCTACCCTATGACCCAGCAATAGCACTGCTAGGAATTTATCCAAGGGATACAGGAGTACTGATGCATAGGGGCACCTGTACCCCAATGTTTATAGCGGCACTCTCAACAATAGCCAAATTATGGAAAGAGCCGAAATGTCCATCAACTGATGAATGGATAAAGAAATTGTGGTTTATATACACAATGGAATACTACGTGGCAATGAGAAAAAATGAAATATGGCCTTTTGTAGCAACATGGATGGAACTGGAGAGTGTGATGCTGAGTGAAATAAGCCATACAGAGAAAGACAGTTACCATATGGTTTCACTCTTATGTGGATCCTGAGAAACATAACAGAAACCCATGGGGGAGGGGAAGGAAAAAAAAAAAAAAAAAAAAAAAAAAAGAGGTTAGAGTGGGAGAGAGCCAAAGCATAAGAGACTGTTAAAAACTGAGAACAAACTGAGGGTTGATGGGGGGTGGGAGGGAGGGCAGGGTGGGTGATGGGTATTGAGGAGGGCACCTTTTGGGATGAGCACTGGGTGTTGTATGGAAACCAATTTGACAGTAAATTTCATATATTAAAAAATAAAAAAAAATAAAATAAAAAAAAAAAAAAAAAAAAAAAGAAAGAAAACCTACACAGGCATCGCTGCTGGTATTGGAAGAGAGAAGTTTTGGGCAGTGAATTCTTGGTTACACAGGAAATTGGTGCCTTGAAATGAGGAAAACTCTTAGGAAGCAGAGCTGAATATTGCAAATAGAACATTATCTATTTCCTAAACAATTTCCTAAACTCAGCCATGACCTGAATGGATTTCTGAGGGTGAGGGTTTAGACTATATGGAGTTAGAATTTATGTGCCTGTATAAATTCCCTTTTAGATATATATCAAGCCATCCTTCAGCTTTGAAGATAAATACTTCTTATGGGCATGTGAAATTTTCTGTTTACATTTCTAGACTCTAGAATTGAAAAAATCTGTCCTTTAAAATGCCTTATACTCTCTGTAGAAATAGGAAAAATCAAACCACTTTTGTTTGTTGAAGTTTTATGAGCTTTCCTGAGACAATTTCTGTTGTATACTCAGTTCTAAAATCAGGATCTCCCTGTGACAGGGAGGGAACATAATGGCAGCAAAGTCATGCCTTTTATGTAGGATGATTATAATAATTAGTGCCTGTCAACAAGGATAGCTCTCCTGGGGAAGAAGTTTCTGGAGATTGTGTTGCCTGAAAATTTGGACTAACAAATTTAGGTCTATGTGAAACGAAAAATACCTTTGTTAGGTATATGCGGATATTTTCACATTGATTATAGTACGGTAACTACTGTTGATTCATCTACAACATGTGTCCTTTGTGGTTTTCCTTAATTAGTCAAGTTGGAACACAAGGGGAGAGACCTTAGTGAATGAAAATGCATCTTCCAGGTCCTGTCTCATGTAGCATTTAAGTATTTTGGAATGTTACTTTGATCATTGGGCATAGTATAACTTCTGGAAGACTTGAAAATGATCTACTTATGGCTCATAAATTTGGATAAAATTTTAGTGTCCTTCATTTTTCCTAATAGAATGAAGTTACAAAATATACAAAATATACATGAAAATGTGAAGGTAGTTTGAAAAAGTAGGAAACAAGCTTTCTGTTTACACATCAAGAAATTAATGATGAGGCTGGGAATTTGGATTGGGGCAGTGAGAACAGTGTGGTACCATTTTGTATCTATCTCATCTGATATAAATCTCTATTCTAGATCTTTGTTGTAGATGGCTCCTTGGTCTGCAGTGCCTTTTAGTGAGAGCTATATATTTTTTTAAGATAAGGCAAAAAGACCTAAAATAAAATTAGAAGATTAGAGGAAGCACACCAGAATTTGAGACCCATTTATGTCAATTATTAGCTGGATAAACTAGACTAAGATAGTTTATTCTTTGAGGATTAATCTTCTCCTCTGCAAACTGAGAGGGTACAAATAGATGATCTTTAGAATTTCTTCTGAGTATCTACATTTCTGTGAGTAAAAGAAGGAAAAGTGTTGTAAATAACAGTTTGTAAAATGCCTATAGGAATAAAGTGCAAGACCAGAGGAATGAGTGATATTTTTGCTTTTATTGTTACTGAGGAAGTGTTTGGGAGATTTTTAACTCTCAAATTGTGTTTTTATTAGATGAGTGGAATATATGTTATCTATTTTTTTTAATGTTTATTTATTTTTGAGACAGAGAGAGGCAGAGCATGAACAGGGGAGGGGCAGAGAGAGAGGGAGACACAGAATCTGAAACAGGCTCCAGGCTCCAAGCTGTCAGCACAGAGTCCGATGCGGGGCTTGAACTCACGGACCGTGAGATCATGACCTGAGCCGAAGTCGGACGCTTAACCGACCGAGCCACCCAGGCACCCCATATGTTATCTATTTGTAAAAAGAAGTCATGATGTTTTGGACCACTAGGAGGAAAACCAGGTTTAAAGATTAGTATTAATGACCTAACTTTATTGAGTGTTTAATGTGTACCAGGCCTATGCTAGACACTTTGCTGCATTATCACATTTACTCTCACAACAAATCTATGAAGTATAATGCCTATTAATAGCCTCATGTGTTTGGACAAAATATTAAAGGGAAAGTATTCATGGCTCTCTCCTTCCCTTTGCTTTATAAGAGCATATCTTCTGGACAATATGGCTTAGTGTATACTCAGATTTGTCTCTCCCTACTATAAGCACATGGCAATGATAGGTAAATATAAAAATAAAAAGAATGTAACTAACAAATCAAGATAAGCATTTCCATGCACTAGAAACAAAACAGAATCACAAAGAATTGAGTAGGCAGAAGCCACAGGCTTGCTGGTGTCTGAGTTCAGAAGAAGACAGGTGAGAAAGAAGCTCTTTAGGAGAAAAGAACATTGGAACAAGGTATTTGTGAGACTCTAGACCACGGCCACTTTCACTGATGCAAGTCAGGAGTTGGGTGAAAACGTGTGGAAATAATGACTCAAAAATGTGTTGACTTGTTGGCTAGGGCTATGGCTTTATAGGCAGCAGAGGACCCACCTATATCCTTGCATCCAGGTACCAGTTGCAAGGAGTGCTTCTTCCTTCACTCCCAGCACCTGGATCTGAGATATTACACACGGTATTGTGGAAAAGGAAATCTAGAATACCATGATAAGGATAAAGTTACAAAGCGGACTTATAGGACCATGTGAATAGACAGAAAGAGCGAAAACTAAACAAAAAATGCAAAAGACAAAAAAGTCCTCAAAAAATGGGTCTGCAATCCAAATTCTAAAATGCACAAATGTATCCAGTGATAAGATTTTACCAACAAAATGAATGACTAGTACTTGAATCCATTTCAGTTGAAAGTAATTTTATAGAAAAGTAGTAAATTTGAAATGCTTAGAATACCCACAAAGATAAATAAAATGTTATTTTTCTCTTTTTTTTTTAACATTTATTTATTTTTGAGACAGAGAGAGACAGAGCATGAACAGGGGAGGGTCAGAGAGAGAGGGAGACACAGAATCGGAAGCAGGCTCCAGGCTCTGGGCCATCATCAGCCCAGAGCCCGACGTGGGGCTCGAACCCACGGACCGTGAGATCGTGACCTGAGCTGAAGTCGGACGCTTAACCGACTGAGCCACCCAGGCGCCCCTATTTTTCTCTTACCTAGAAAAATAAAGACCTAAAAAGGCCAAAAATATATTTATGTGCATGTGCGTGTGTGTGTGCATTCGTGTGCACATGTATATGTAAAATCTTGGTTTGTGAGCATAATTCATTCCGGAAACATGCTTGTAATCCAAAGCACTTGTATATCAAAGCAAATTTCAAGAACCACTGGCTCAGTTGTGTTCTTGTATTGCAAGTCACAGCTAGTTTATCAAGTTAAAATTTATTAGAAATGTTTGCTCATCTTGTGGAACACTCACAAAGCAAGTTACAGCCCAAGGTTTTACATTTACATATATGCATGTCTGTAGAATAAAATTAATGGAATTTAGAAACTGAAGAACAAATGCAAAATAAACTCTAAATTAGACACCATTAAAAAAGATTTTATGAACCGGACGTTAGTTTTAAGAAATTCACTCAACATAGAAGGAGACAAAATATGAAAGAATATGGAAAGAACATAAAAGAGACACGGAAATCAGAGAGGCTCCAAACAGGTCTGATTGAAATCTAGTTGTAGAAAATAGAAATCAGATGAATGAAGTATTAATTGAGGAGAAGATAGCATTTTTTTTCCCCCAGAATTAAAAAAAAAACCCCAGGAATCTCTAGGTAAGATAACTCTTTGGATACTGTGTCAGATAAAATAAACACACAGTTTGACACACAGTGTCAGACTGCAAATTGTGACAGAAAAATGGAATTGCTTTAAATGTTTTTCCCAGATAGACATATTTCTTAGAAAGGAATAATATTGAAATTGATCTTAGGCATTTCTTCAACAACTATAGAGAGTAGGAAAAAAATATGAGTATACGAGTATTTTCAAAGTACTAAAGGCAAATGATTGCCAACTTAAAATTTTATTCCTAGCCAAACCATATTTTAGAGTAGGGACAAACAAAAATAAAGGATGTGATAGTTTTAAGATTATAAAGACTAAGGGTTAATATCACAGGTCAAAAAACAATTGTTATAGGATGATAAAAATCCTTAATTATTTAAAACATTTTTTTTAATGTTTATTTAGTTTTGAGACAGAAGGAGACAGAGCATGAGTGAGGGAGGGGCAGAGAGAGAGGGAGACACAGAATCCGAAGCAGGCTCTAGGCTCCGAGCTGTCAGCCCAGAGCCCAATGCGGGGCTCGAACTCATGGACTGTCAGATCATGACCTGAGCTGAAGTTGGACACTTAACCGGCTGAGCATTCAGAGGCTCCAAATCCTTCATTATTTTTATTAAAATTTAAAAGGTCAAAGTCCTAGATTTTAATAAACTAAACACTATATTGTGGTAATGAAAATTTTAAATGTAGACAGAAAATACTACCCTTTTTTAAAAATTATAGTTGACACACAATGTTACATTAGATTCAGGTATACAACATAGTGATTCAATGTCTCTGCATTATGCCATGCTCCCACACCTGTGGGGACCATCTTTCACCACACAACACTATTACAATACCATTATATATATATTATAATGGAATATATTATATTCCTTATGTTGTAGCTTTCATTCCTGTGGCTTATTCAATTTATAACTGGAAGCCTGTACTTCCCACTCCCCTTCACCCATTTTTGCCTATGCCCCACTCTCCTCCCTTCTGGCAACCACCAGCTTGTCCTCGGTATTTATGGGTCTGTTTCTTTTTTTTGTTTGTTTGTTTGTTCTGTTTTTTAGATTCCACATATAAGTGAAATTGTATGGGATTTGGCTTTCTCTGATTTATTTCATCTAGCATAATATCCTCTAGTCTATCTATGTTGTTACAAATAGCAAGATCTCATTCTTTTTTATGGCTGAGTAATAGTCCATTGTGTGTGTGTGTGTGTGTGTGTGTGTGTGTGTGTGTGTGTGTGTGTGTTTGTATATATATATACATCTAAATCCATCTTTTGATTTAGTTGTATTAGTTCTTTACATATTTTGGATATTAACCCCTTATCCAATATATCATTTGTGAATATCTTCTCTCAGTAGGTTACCTTTACATTTTGTTGATTGGGTTTCCTTCACTGTTCAAAAGCTTTTTATTTTGGTGGAGTACCAATTATTTATTTTTTCTTTTATTTCCCTTTCTTGAGGAGACATACCTAGAAAAATGTTGTTAAGGCTAATGTCAAAGAGATTAATGCCTATGTTTTCTTCTAGGCATTTCGTAGTTTCAGGACTCATAATTAGGTCTTTAGTGCATTTTGTTTTTTTTTTTTTTTTAAATTTTTTTTTTAACGTTTATTTATTTTTGAGACAGAGAGAGACACAGCATGAACGGGGGAGGGGCAGAGAGAGAGGGAGACACAGAATCGGAAGCAGGCTCCAGGCTCTGAGCCATCAGCCCAGAGCCCGACGCGAGGCTCGAACTCGCGGACCGTGAGATCGTGACCTGAGCTGAAGCCGGATGCTTAACCGACTGAGCCACCCAGGCGCCCCTAGTGCATTTTGAATGTATTTTTTGCATATGGTGTATGAAAATGGTCCAGTTTCATTCTTTTTAATGTAGCTGTCCAGTTTTCCCAGTACCATTTGTCGAAGAGGCTGAAGAGATTTGTTTTCTCACCCTCATATAGTCTTTCCTCCTTTGTTGTAGATTAATTGACCTTATAAGCATGGGCTTATTTCTGGGTTCTCTATTCTGTTCCATTGACTTATGTGTCCATTTTGGTATCAGTACATACTGTTTTGATTATTATAGCTCTGTAGTATATCTTAAAATCTGGGATTGTGATACCCCCAGCTTTGTTCTGCTGTCTCAAGATTGATTTGGTTACTTGGGATCTTTTGTAATTTCATACAAATTTTAGTGTTATTTGTTCTAGTTCTGTGAGAAATGCTATTGGTATTTTGATAGGGATTGCATTGATTCTGTAGAATGGTTTGGGTAGTACGGAATTTTTAACAATATTAATTCTTCTAATCCATGAGCAGCACAGAGCCCAATGCAGGGCTTGAACTCACAAACAATGAGATCATGACCTGAGCCAAAGTCAGACACTCAACCAACTGAACCACCCAGGAGCCCCTTTAAAAATAACAATATCTTGGGCTGCCTGGGTGGCTCAGTCAGCTGAGCATCTGACTCTTGATTTCAGCTCAGGTCATGATCCCTGACCTGATCATGGTCATGGGATCGAACCCTGTGTTGGGCTCCATGCTGAGTGTGGAGCCTGCTTGAGATTCTCCCTCTCTCGGTCGGTCTCTCTCTCTCTCTCTCTCTCTCCCTCTCCCTCTCCCTCTCTCCCTCTCCCTCTCCCTCTCTCCCCCTCTGTTTGACCCTCTCCCCCACTTGAGCTTGCTCTCCCCCCAAAAAGATTAAATAAATAAAAATAGCAAATATCTCAACATATAAGGGAAATGATAATAAATTTGGCTTTGTTAAATTTTTCTAAATGGAGAAATAAATGCTATAAGCAAATTAAAGAAAAGCAAGAACAACAACAACAACAGAAAAAAACATGGGAGAAGATATTTATAGTACATTGAAAGAAAGCACAGTATTCCCAGTACATAAACAACTTCTAAAAAAATGGCAACACCTCAATAGAAAATGGACATACAGAAACAGAACTTCACAAAAAGGGAAAAGCGAATGACCAATAAGCATTACTAGTGTTCAACTTTATGGGGATCAGGGGAATCTGAAGTAAAACAGTCAAGTATCTCAATTAAATTCTGTCAGAAAATTGAAAGCATGGCAGTATGAATTGTTGCTGAGGATGCAGAGGACTGACAACTCCTGTAGGTGGCTATTTTCTGTGAAAATAGGTGTATTTTCTTTGTAGAACAGCATTAAGGGGTGTTAGAAATCTGTATAAAATCCCAAATCCCCGCACCTTTGCCTTAGAGAGAAATTCTTGCTCTTTTACAAGGATACATAACAACTGTGGCAGCTGTAACAGCAGAACCTGTAGTTAAGAGTGGGATAGATCAGTGCAGTTGAAAATTTAATTTACATATAAACCATGGTGTCCCTTGTTAGACTGCATATTCTGATACAGTAGGTCTCGGGCCTTGAGAGTGTACCACTCCTCACAAGCTCCCAGTGTATGCCAGTGCCACTTGGCACTGTTCCTGCACCAGACTGTTCGGATAGGTCACATTTGAAGGCCTAACTGTGTGAGGCACTATTCTAAAACTCTACATCAGTGAGAAATGCTCATTGCAGCAAGTTGTATAATAGAGAAAAGGAGGAAGTAACTTATGTGTTAATGAGGAATGAGAATAATTTGGGGCATATGAATATAGTGGAATGTGGTCCAGTGCTGAAGATGAATAAATTGTGAGGGAGAGGAGCAAGTTGCAGAATGGAATGAATGTCATACCATTTATGATTCGAAAGTACGCAACACAATTCCGTATCTTATTTATTAATATACACATAGTGATAGCTTCCAAATTTCAGAGAGATGATTATCTCCATTGTAGATAGTGGTTACTACTGTGGAAGATGGGAGGTTGTAAGGAAAGACCATGGGAACGATCAGAGTTAGGGGGCTTTCACAGTACCTGCAGTGCCTTAGTTTTTTAAAATACGAAAATGTAAAGTAAACATTGTAAATTATTAAGTGGTTTTGTGGCCATTCATTAATCTTTGAACTTTTCTGCATGTGCACTTTTTTTTTCTTTAACATTTATTTATTTTTGAGAGAGCACAAACGGGGGAGGGGCAGATTGTGGGGACAGAGGATCCGAAGCAGGCTCGGCACCGATAGCACAGAGCCTGATGTGGGGCTCGAAACCACTAACTGTAACGTCATGACCTGAGCTGAAGTCAGATGCTCAACTGACTGAGCCACCCAGGCACTTAAGTCTCAGTCTGCATGTTTATTTCTAAGGAAGGTGGGAAGGAAGGATCAAGGGTGGGAAGCGAGGGACAGTTTTTCTTTCTTTTAAGAGACAGAGAGAGAGAGAGAGAGCGAGCCCAAGTGGGAGAGAGGGGCAGTGAGAGAGAGAGAATCCCAAGCAGGTGCCACACTTAGCACAGAGCCTGACAGAGGGCTCAATTCCATGACCCTGGGACCATGATCTGAGCCAAAATCATTAGTTAGATGTTCAACTGACTGAGCCACCGAGGCACTCCAGGGAGGGATTTCTTAGGAAGGATGGCTATTCAGGGCTGGAGATTTCCAACATAGAAAGGGAAGGTTTTATGGAAGCAGTTTCTGGGATGAGCAGGAATTTGAAGAAAAATATGAAGGAAAATAATTCTTTAAAGGTTTTCCTTCTGTATTAAAAAATGCCACAGCTTAATTCAATAAATTTTTAGAACTGAGATATCCACAGATGGGTAGTGTGATGAAATTTATGTCTATCAAAAGTTTATTGGACCTAAAATACCTCAAGAATCACTATAAAATCATTTTCTATAGAATGAGCAAAGAAAATTTCTATGATGTGACCAAAAACCTTTCACAATTTTCAAGTATAGTAGTTCTAGTAAATTTAGGCCAAAACTTCTTGAGTGCTACTTTACATATTTAATGGAGGAGTTGAGAATAATTAAAAAAAATTTTAATGTTTATTTATTTTTGAGAGAGACAGTGTGAGTGGGGGCAGGGGCAGAGAGAGAGGGAGACACAGAATCCGAAACAGGCTCCAGGCTCTGAGCTGTCAGCACAGAGCCCAACATGGGGCTCAAGCCCATGAACTGTGAGATCATGACCTGAGCCGAAGTTGGACACTCAACTGACTGAGCCACCCAGGTGCCCTGAAAAGAATAATTATCTCCAGAGGTTAGCTAAGCTAAGATCTACAAAGATTATTTAAATATGTCACATTTAATATATTCATATTTAAGTTGACATAAAAGAAAATAAGCATGGCTTCTCACAACCTTCTCTTAGCACTGCAATCAAAGATTAGAGCCAGTTTGGCAATTTTTACTGTCTATAGGTGTTCAGGGAATTCTAGGCAACCCATTTAGTATTAATGGGTATAATTTATAAATACATCTGAAAAGGTTTTTTTTTTCTTTTTTATATTGCCCTTGCCATGTTGATCTTAGCTCCTTTAAACTCTAATTTTTTTTGCCTAGAACAGATATATGTGTGTGTGTGCTTTATGTTTTACAAGGCCTTTATTTGTGTCTTTCTCTCAGTTGATCCCTATAAACTATGATGCTCAGTGGTTGCTCCAGAATTTCGGTGAGACCAAGTGTCACTTGATACTGGGCATAGAATGATCAGTGAGTATAGTTGGAGAGCTAGAGCAGATCTGAATGTGAACATATCTGAAGTGTGAGTGAATTAGTCAGGATTCTCCGGAGAAACAGAACAGATTGTGTGTGTGTGTGTGTGTGTGTGTGTGTGTGTGTGTGTGGAGGTTAATATGAAGAATTGGCTCACATGATTATGGAGGATGAAAAGCCCCACCAAGAAAGCAAGTAGTATAATTCAGTTCAATCTGAGTTCAAGCGCAGGAGAAAATGAGATGTCCCAGCTCAAGCAATGAGACAGAAAAAAAGGGGCAAATTCCTTCTTTCTCTGCTGCAAGATGCCCACTTACATTGGGGAGGGCAGTTTACTGAGGGTACAAGTTCACATGCTACTCTTCTCCAAAAACACCCTCACAGACACCTAGAAATAATGTTTACTCTGGACATCCTGTGGCCAGTCAAGTTGACACATAAGATTCACCACCACAGTGAGTAATCCCGATCCTACCACATCACCCTGTGGTAGCCAGAGAGTTAGGGTTGAGAAGTAAGGAATATAAATAGGAAATCAATGAAAAGTAATGCACTTAGAAAAGAGGCCACAGATAAGAATGTTATACTGCTAATTAAAAAAATATATCAAATGGGATTAGCCTAGATAAAATTTTGGAGAGTGCAAAGATTGTCTTCAATATCCTTACAATTTATGTAACTGTTTTTTAAAAATTCTTTCCAACAGGGGCACCTAGGTGGCTCAGTCGGTTGAGCATCCGACTTTGGCTCAGGTCATGATCTCGCAGTTTGTGGGTTCGAGCCCCGCATCGGGTTCTGTGCTGACAGCTCAGAGCCTGGAGCCTGTTTCAGATTCTGTCTCCCTCTCTATCTGCCTCTCCCCCACTCGTGCTCTGTCTCTGTCTCAAAAATAAATAAACATTAAAAAAATGTAAAAAAAAAAAATTCTTTCCAACACCTATTCTATACAACCAAAGCTTTCAAAACATTTCTGGCCAATTAGTAACTCCCTCCTATTCCACATACCACCCAGGGGATATCCCAAGCAGGTTTACCCTCTTAATGTATGAGCTATATTATTGAATTTTGCCAGGCCCCATAAGCAAGAAGATGCGTCTTTTTTTCCTCTTCTTTTTTCCTGTTCCTATTTTCCCTCCTACATTATTGACTAATAATTCTGACACCCGAATTCAGGGGGTAGTGAGAGGTTCCCCACGCTGCCAAGAAATGCTCTGGCACCGGGTGTGTGTCCTACAGTTCAGCTGAATTCTGGCACTGTCCACCCAGAGACAACATCAGATTCCACATATTAAGAGCTCCTCCCATGAGACTGTCCCCACATGAGATGCCAATCACTAATCCAGGTTGTCACCTGTGCTTCTGACCAAATGGCTATACATCAGAGGTTCCTATGACCCCCTTCTTGGGTTTGGAGGGGCTCACAGGACTTGGGAAACTAGTTTACTCACTAGAATATCAATTGATTACACAAAATATTAAGGGTGAAGAACCAACAGCTAGGTGAAGAGACCCATAGGGTGAGGTCCTGAGCAAAGGAGCTTTTGTCCACACGGAGTGTGGGGCCCAGCATGGTAGTACATGGAAGCATTCCAGTTTTCCGGACTGGGAGCTCTCCAAAGCCCCCTCCTGTGGGGTTTCCATGGAGACTTCATCACATTCACACAATTGATTAAATAATTGGCCATTGGTAATTTGATTACCAGGGTGTGGGTGTAAAAGTTACAACGCTCTATTTATGGTTATTTCCCCTGGCAACCAGCCCCCTCGATCTTTAGAGGATTTCCAAAAGTCAGCTTGTTAACATCAACTCAGTTGTGATAGGGGTTTGTTACACATAACAGGACACCCATTTCACCTTTATGACTCTGAATTAATTTCAGGAACTGAGAACAAATATTATGGCAAAAGATGCTCCCATTGTTCTTATCATTCAGAAAATTCCAAAGGTTTTGGGAGCTGTAAGCCAGGTACCTTAGCAGAAGGCTAAATATATGACCATCTGAATGATCAACTATATATTTCTTATAATTCACAATATTACACTCTGTTGAGGAGCAAGAATTCTTGTCCCTTTCAAGGGTCCTTCTAGCTGGACTAAGAATCACATTGATATGAGACAGATTAACAAGAGGAAATAAAATTTAATAGCCTGTGTACAGGAAATCCACACAGACACGGAAATTCCAAAACTATATATGTGTCATTCTGAATTAAGGAGAAAGGGTAGCACAGACTTCAGAGGAAAGAAATGCACTTTACAGGGCAGTAAGAACAGCAGATGATTGGTAATTAGATGTTTGCCCTGCCATACACATGAGTCACTCAGACAAAATTTATCTCTGCTAGTAACCCTTATTCTGGCAAAGACCCCAATTTAGATTCTTCTATGTGGTTAAGAGAAGGGGAAGGGGGTCAAAGTTTCTGTTGAGCCTGCAGGGTCTCAACTGCCTTCAGCTCAAAATAATCCACATTGCCAAAGTGGCACATTCTGGGGTATCCTGTCTTGAACCCCTTCAACTGGTTATACATTCAAGCAAAACAGTGAGACAGCAAGGCAGGGTGAAAGGTCATGTTGGCTAGCCCAAGCTAACAATTTGAGCTAAGTACTTCATCTCTCTGAACTTAGTTGCCTCATCACTAAACACATCATGTCTGATGATATGACTTGTTAAATATGGACATGTAGTTGACAAGCAATTTATATTTAATCATCATAACAACCTATGAGATATGGTTATTAGCTACATTGTAAGTGTGGAGTTGTTTTAATTTCTGGACACAAGAGCCTCCCTTTTGAAGTTCCATTTTCCCTTCTAACTAACGAACTCTTGAATTAGACCAGAAGCAGCATTGTTTTATAAGCTGTTGCTCATAAAATTTCAACAGAGAAGTTGGTGTTTGGCTCATATGAGGACAGTAAAGTTAATTAATACTTGGTAGGAATAGTTTTGCTTGATAGCACCAATAAAATAATCAATAAGATAGTAATCAGAAGTGGATCAGCCGGTTGGCACCAAATTAGCAGTTTTGTTTTTCTCTTTATCTCAATTGTGTAGTTACCCCTTCCTTCTTTCTCAAAAACCCCATACTCTCCCCACATGAGTGGGACACCTTTCTGGTTACTCTGGAATCTGCTTGACCTGACTTTTATTTGGGTTCTGCTTGACGTTGATTTGGGTTCTGAGAACCCAAATAAAGGCCTTTGTTCTTTTCCCCTTTTACCTGCTTTTCGAAGTTGATATAAGGTAAGGAAACTGATGCTTAGAAAAATCCAAGTAACTTATTGAAGGACAGAAATAGTGGCAGAACTGTCTGAAATCCAGACCCTGAAGTTTTCACCTTCACACTTTTCACCGTCTGTATTTTTCCATTCTATAAGGCACTTGGACTGGAGCAATGTGTCCTAGCATGTTTCCAGGAATCAGTCTGACTAAGGAAAGTTGAAAGAGATTGTTTTCAAATAGTTTGGGGAAATAGGAAATTAAAGAAAATTAAGCCCTGCTCTTTACAAAGAGTCTTTTCCAATCCTTTATTATGGTGACATATATTATTTACCACTAGGAAGAAAATATTATGCATGAGATTTCCCAAAATCTTTTTTTTTTTTTTTAATTTTATTTTTTTATTTTTTATTTTTTTTTAATTTTTTAATATATGAAATTTACTGTCAAATTGGTTTCCATACAACACCCAGTGCTCATCCCAAAAGGTGCCCTCCTCAATACCCATCACCCACCCTGCCCTCCCTCCCACCCTGCCCTCCCTCCCACCCCCCATCAACCCTCAGTTTGTTCTCAGTTTTTAACAGTCTCTTATGCTTTGGCTCTCTCCCACTCTAACCTCTTTTTTTTTTTTTTTCCTTCCCCTCCCCCATGGGTTTCTGTTACGTTTCTCAGGATCCACATAAGAGTGAAACCATATGGTATCTGTCTTTCTCTGTATGGCTTATTTCACTTAGCATCACACTCTCCAGTTCCATCCATGTTGCTACAAAAGGCCATATTTCATTTTTTCTCATTGCCACGTAGTATTCCATTGTGTATATAAACCACAATTTCTTTATCCATTCATCAGTTGATGGACATTTCGGCTCTTTCCATAATTTGGCTATTGTTGAGAGTGCCGCTATAAACATTGGGGTACAGGTGCCCCTATGCATCAGTACTCCTGTATCCCTTGGATAAATTCCTAGCAGTGCTATTGCTGGGTCATAGGGTAGGTCTATTTTTAATTTTCTGAGGAACCTCCACACTGCTTTCCAGAGCGGCTGCACCAATTTGCATTCCCACCAACAGTGCAAGAGGGTTCCTGTTTCTCCACATCCTCTCCAGCATCTATAGTCTCCTGATTTGTTCATTTTGGCCACTCTGACTGGCGTGAGGTGGTATCTGAGTGTGGTTTTGATTTGTATTTCCCTGATAAGGAGCGACGTTGAACATCTTTTCATGTGCCTGTTGGCCATCCGGATGTCTTCTTTAGAGAAGTGTCTATTCATGTTTTCTGCCCATTTCTTCACTGGGTTATTTGTTTTTCGGGTGTGGAGTTTGATGAGCTCTTTATAGATTTTGGATACTAGCCCTTTGTCCGATGTGTCATTTGCAAATATCTTTTCCCATTCCGTTGGTTGCCTTTTAGTTTTGTTGGTTGTTTCCTTTGCTGTGCAGAAGCTTTTTATCTTCATAAGGTCCCAGTAATTCACTTTTGCTTTTAATTCCCTTGCCTTTGGGGATGTGCCGAGTAAGAGATTGCTACGGCTGAGGTCAGAGAGGTCTTTTCCTGCTTTCTCCTCTAAGGTTTTGATGGTTTCCTGTCTCACATTCAGGTCCTTTATCCATTTTGAGTTTATTTTTGTGAATGGTGTGAGAAAGTGGTCTAGTTTCAACCTTCTGCATGTTGCTGTCCAGTTCTCCCAGCACCATTTGTTAAAGAGACTGTCTTTTTTCCATTGGATGTTCTTTCCTGCTTTGTCAAAGATGAGTTGGCCATACGTTTGTGGGTCTAGTTCTGGGGTTTCTATTCTATTCCATTGGTCTATGTGTCTGTTTTTATGCCAATACCATGCTGTCTTGATGATGACAGCTTTGTAGTAGAGGCTAAAGTCTGGGATTGTGATGCCTCCTGCTTTGGTCTTCTTCTTCAAAATTACTTTGGCTATTCGGGGCCTTTTGTGGTTCCATATGAATTTTAGGATTGCTTGTTCTAGTTTCGAGAAGAATGCTGGTGCAATTTTGATAGGGATTGCATTGAATGTGTAGATAGCTTTGGGTAGTATTGACATTTTGACAATATTTATTCTTCCAATCCATGAGCAGGGAATGTCTTTCCATTTCTTTATATCTTCTTCAATTACCTGCATAAGCTTTCTATAGTTTTCAGCATACAGATCTTTTACATCTTTGGTTAGATTTATTCCTAGGTATTTTATGCTTCTTGGTGCAATTGTGAATGGGATCAGTTTCTTCATTTGTCTTTCTGTTGCTTCATTGTTAGTGTATAAGAATGCAACTGATTTCTGCACATTGATTTTGTATCCTGCAACTTTGCTGAATTCATGTATCAGTTCTAGCAGACTTTTGGTGGAGTCTATCGGATTTTCCATGTATAATATCATGTCATCTGCAAAAAGCGAAAGCTTGACTTCATCTTTGCCAATTTTGATGCCTTTGATTTCCTTTTGTTGTCTGATTGCTGAGGCTAGAACTTCCAGCACTATGTTAAACAGCAGCGGTGACAGTGGGCATCCCTGTCGTGTTCCTGATCTCAGGGAAAAAGCTCTCAGTTTTTCCCCGTTGAGGATGATGTTAGCTGTGGGCTTTTCATAAATGGCCTTTATGATCTTTAAGTATGTTCCTTCTATCCCCACTTTCTCAAGGGTTTTTATTAAGAAAGGGTGCTGGATTTTGTCAAAGGCCTTTTCTGCATCGATTGACAGGATCATATGGTTCTTCTCTTTTTTTTTGTTAATGTGATGTATCACGTTGATCGATTTGCGAATGTTGAACCAGCCCTGCATCCCAGGAATGAATCCCACTTGATCATGGTGAATAATTCTTTTTATATGCTGTTGAATTCGATTAGCTAGTATCTTATTAAGAATTTTTGCATCTATATTCATCAGGGATATTGGCCTGTAGTTCTCTTTTTTTACTGGGTCTCTGTCTGGTTTAGGAATCAAAGTAATACTGGCTTCATAGAATGAGTCTGGAAGTTTTCCTTCCCTTTCTATTTCTTGGAATAGCTTGAGAAGGATAGGTATTATCTCTGCTTTAAATGTCTGGTAGAACTCCCCTGGGAAGCCATCTGGTCCTGGACTCTTATTTGTTGGGAGATTTTTGATAACCGATTCAATTTCTTCGCTGGTTATGGGTCTGTTCAAGCTTTCTATTTCCTCCTGATTGAGTTTTGGAAGAGTGTGGGTGTTTAGAAATTTGTCCATTTCTTCCAGGTTGTCCAATTTGCTGGCATATAATTTTTCATAGTATTCCCTGATAATTGTTTGTATCTCTGAGGGATTGGTTGTAATCATTCCATTTTCATTCATGATTTTATCTATTTGGGTCATCTCCCTTTTCTTTTTGAGAAGCCTGGCTAGAGGTTTGTCAATTTTGTTTATTTTTTCAAAAAACCAACTCTTGGTTTCGTTGATCTGCTCTACAGTTTTTTTAGATTCTATATTGTTTATTTCTGCTCTGATCTTTATGATTTCTCTTCTTCTGCTGGGTTTAGGCTGCCTTTGCTGTTCTGCTTCTATTTCCTTTAGGTGTGCTGTTAGATTTTGTATTTGGGATTTTTCTTGTTTCTTGAGATAGGCCTGGATTGCAATGTATTTTCCTCTCAGGACTGCCTTCGCTGCATCCCAGAGCGTTTGGATTGTTGTATTTTCATTTTCGTTTGTTTCCATATATGTTTTAATTTCTTCTCTAATTGCCTGGTTGACCCACTCATTCGTTAGTAGGGTGTTCTTTAACCTCCATGCTTTTGGAGGTTTTCCAGACTTTTTCCTGTGGTTGATTTCAAGCTTCATAGCATTGTGGTCTGAAAGTATGCATGGTATAATTTCAATTCTTGTAAACTTATGAAGGGCTGTTTTGTGACCCAGTATATGATCTATCTTGGAGAATGTTCCATGTGCACTCGAGAAGAAAGTATATTCTGTTGCTTTGGGATGCAGAGTTCTAAATATATCTGTCAAGTCCATCTGATCCAATGTATCATTCAGGGCCCTTGTTTCTTTATTGACTGTGTGTCTAGATGATCTATCCATTTCTGTAAGTGGGGTGTTAAAGTCCCCTGCAATGACCACATTCTTATCAATAAGGTTGCTTATGTTTATGAGTAATTGTTTTATATATCTGGGGGCTCGGGTATTTGGCGCATAGACATTTATAATAGTTAGCTCTTCCTGGTGGATAGACCCTGTGATTATTATATAATGCCCTTCTTCATCTCTTGTTACAGCCTTTAATTTAAAGTCTAGTTTGTCTGATATAAGTATGGCTACTCCAGCTTTCTTTTGGCTTCCAGGAGCATGATAAATAGTTCTCCATCCCCTCACTCTCAATCTAAAGGTGTCCTCAGATCTGAAATGTGTCTCTTGTAGACAGCAAATAGATGGGTCTTGCTTTTTTATCCATTCTGATACCCTATGTCTTTTAGTTGGCGCATTTAATCCATTTACATTCAGTGTTATTATAGAAAGATATGGGTTTAGAGTCATTGTGATGTCTGTATGTTTTATGCTTGTAGTGATGTCTCTGGTACTTTGTCTCACAGGATCCCCCTTAGGATCTCTTGTAGGGCTGGTTTCGTGGTGACAAATTCCTTCAGTTTTTGTTTGTTTGGGAAGACCTTTATCTCTCCTTCTATTCTAAATGACAGACTTGCTGGATAAAGGATTCTCGGCTGCATATTTTTTCTGTTTAGCACACTGTAGATATCGTGCCAAGCCTTTCTGGCCTGCCAAGTTTCAAAAGAGAGATCAGTCACGAGTCTTATAGGTCTCCCTTTATATGTGAGGGCACGTTTATCCCTTGCTGCTTTCAGAATTTTCTCTTTATCCTTGTATTTTGCCAGTTTCACTATGATATGTCATGCAGAAGATCGATTCAAGTTACGTCTGAAGGGAGTTCTCTGTGCCTCTTGGATTTCAATGCCTTTTTCCTTCCCCAGTTCAGGGAAGTTCTCAGCTATAATTTGTTCAAGTACCCCTTCAGCACCCTTCCCTCTCTCTTGCTCCTCTGGGATACCAATTATGCGTATATTATTTTTTTTTAGTGTATCACTTAGTTCTCTAATTTTCCCCTCATACTCCTGGATTTTTTTATCCCTCTTTCTTTCAGCTTCCTCTTTCTCCATAACTTTATCTTCTAGTTCACCTATTCTCTCCTCTGCCTCTTCAAGCCGAGCCATCGTGGATTCCATTTTGTTTTGCAATTCGTTTAAAGCGTTTTTCAACTCCTCGTGACTGTTCCTTAGTCCCTCGATCTTTGTGGCAAGAGATTCTCTGCTGTCCTGTATACTGTTTTCAAGCCCAGCGATTAATTTTATGACTATTATTCTAAATTCACTTTCTGTTATATTATTTAAATCCTTTTTGATCAGTTCATTAGCTGTTGTTATTTCCTGGAGATTCTTCTGAGGGGAATTCTTCCGTTTGGTCATTTTGGAGAGTCCCTGGCGCGGTGAGGACCTGCAGGGCACTTCCCCTGTGCTGTGGTGTATAACTGGAGTTAGTGGGCAGGGCCGCAGTCCGACCCGATGTCTGCCCCCAGCCCACTGCTGGGGCCACAGTCAGACTGGTGTGTGCCTTCTCTTCCCCTCTCCTAGGGGCGGGATTCACTGTGGGGTGGCGTGTCCCGTCTGGGCTACTTGCACACTGCCAGGCTTGTGTTGCTGGGGATCTGGCGTATTAGCTGGGGTGGGTAGGCAAGGTGCACGGGGGCTGGAGGGGCAGGCTTAGCTCGCTTCTCCTTAGGTGATCCACTTCAGGAGGAGCCCTGTGGCAGCGGGAGGGAGTCAGATCCGCTGCCGGAGGTTTGGCTCCGCAGAAGCACAGAGTTGGGTGTTTGCGCGGAGCGAGCAAGTTCCCTGGCAGGAACTGGTTCTCTTTGGGATTTTGGCTGGGGGATGGGCGGGGGAGATGGCGCTGGCGAGCGCCTTTGTTCCCCGCCAAGCTGAGCTCTGCCGTCCGGGGGCTCAGCAGCTCTCCCTCCCTTTGTCCTCCAGCCTTCCCGCTTTCTGAGCAGAGCTGTTAACTTATGACCTCCCAGACGCTAAGTCGCGCTTGCTGTCGGAACACAGTCTGTCCGGCCCCTCCGCTTTTGCCAGCCAGACTCGGGGGCTCTGCTTGGCCGGCGAGCCGCCCCTCCGCCCCGGCTCCCTCCCGCCAGTCCGTGGAGCGCGCACCGCCTCGCCGCCCTTCCTACCCTCTTCCGTGGGCCTCTAGTCTGCGCTTGACTCCGGAGACTCCCTTCTGCTAATCCTCTGGCGGTTTTCTGGGTTCTTTAGGCAGGTGTAGGTGGAATCTAAGTGATCGGCAGGACGCGCTGTGAGCCCCGCGTCCTCCTACGCCGCCATCTTCCGGATCCTCTTCCTCCCAAAATCTTTTTGACAATATAATCTTTTTTCCCCCAAAAAATAATTTGTGGGGCTTGTGTTCTATGGAATGTGTTTTGTAAATCACTGTATTGGAAAATTTCTATGGTTTGTTCTAACCCTTCCGTTGTATACTTTATGATTGTTAAAGTGTTAGTGGGCCAAAGAAATTAACTCTGTCACACTTCTCTGATGACAATTGAATTTTAGTAAGCATGCAAAAATGAAATAATTATATCAGTTAAAGTAGCAAGACCTGAAAATTTTGCAGTGGGGAGGATTTTTGATGTTATTAAAATTGCAATAATTCAATTCATGGAGTGTTTATGGATCATCTGCTGTGTGAAAAATGTTAAATTAGTTCTATGAAAGAAATATAAAACATGATCCCTGTCTTCAGAGACACATCTGAGGTTTAAAAGTTGATATATCTGAAATGTGATTCCACATACTTATAAAATGCATGTGATACAACCAGTAATCAGAAATATGAATGGTGGGGCAGCTTGATTTTGACACTGGTCATGATCTCACGGTTTGCGAATTCGAGGAATTCGAGCCTCCACACTATCAGTGTGGAACCTGCTTGGGATTCTGTCTCTCCCTTTCTCTTTGCCTCTCACCCAGTTGCATGCATATTCATTCTCTTTCTCTCTCTCTCCTCTCTGTCAAGAATGAATAAATAAACTTAAAAAAAGAAATAGGAATGGTTTTCTATCAATAATTACTCCTTCATTCCACTTTTTTTTAAGCCTACACAGAAATTGCTTGCATCATTATTAGCTTTTATAATCATCTTCTACAATCATTGTGTATTTTGGGTCACTATTTCTCTTGTTCATCTAATTTTCTTTCAAATACTTCTGCTTTCAGAGGAGAAATGATTGCATGCTGACACTTTTTGCAAAAAGTTCTGTGCTTGCATTTTTTGTCAGCTCATTTATATGGGTGATAATCATGGAATTAACCCATTTTGAGAAATTCACCTACGCAAATAATGTGGATTACAAGTAATGAATTTATATTATTAAAGATCTTTTTGTTTTCATTCCCAAGCTTAAGTTTCATTCGCTATATAGTTAATTGGAATCTTTTCAGAAATTTTCATTTGTACAAAAAAAAAAAAAAAGTCTGATTTCTCCAAAGGAACAGGCTTTTTAGGTCTTTTCCCTCAATGGAGTAAACTTTTCAAGCATTCACAAATTTCCATAATCTACTTTTTAACTCCTATTTCCCTCTTTCATTTCCAAATTACTTTCTACAATTCACCTTCCCATACCACACGTTTGAGCTAATAATTATAGTAGTTTGTTCTTCCTCACACAGTGACAATTATTTACTCTCACTGCTCTTAAAAAATAAATTTCCATCTTGAATTATAATTCGTGTAGTGGTCATACATTCTTATAAACTAAAGCTCAGTGATGGTAATAGAATCTTTATTTATATTTGCAACTCCTATAGCACCTAATAAGACTATAATGAATATATTGGAAGATATATAAATATTTTTGAGTATATTCATAATATGAAAAGTCAGTAAGTTTTGTGTGCCTTTGTTAGATGAGGCAATTTTATTGGTACCATAAAAGCTCTAAGGATTAGAGAATGTTTTTTATTTATTAGAATTGGTAAGTGACTCCAATAAAACTAGTGATCTTTTAAAATAATTTCAACAGCTCTTTGATTAGATATTAGATGTAGAAATCCCATTGTGTGAAAATACTCATAATGATGCTGGGAGGTATTCATAATATACAATTAAACATTTTAATGGGTCCCATCTGCTGAAGCCTAGGTTATTAGTGGTTCTTTGGTATTTTGTTTTACTTGGTACTTTACAGCTTGTCTATTAGCAATTTCATACCGTCTCTAAGTTATATGTACTTGAGCTTTCCAAAGCTAGATTTTAATTAAACAGAATGGCAAAGAAAGAAATTTCATTTTTAATATTTTATGAAAAGGATAGTTTTTTCTAATATATGAAATTCATTTCTTAAACAATATTCCAAGGGAAGAGAAAAATAAAATGTAAACTTGTATCTTTTGAATGCTTGCCAGGTAACATTCAGCTTGCAGTATACGCCTTCCAGAACTAATTAAAGAGCCGCATTATTATCTATACAAACAGAATAAAAGCTTTGTGCAAGCATACACTGTATGTGTGAAAATTCTGTCTGGACCAGCTGTCAATTTCTGGGTTCCCTTTTTTCCTTTGAAGACTATTCATAAAATGGAGATAAACACATTCCCTGCCTGCAATATAAGTGTACCTGAAAATGTTTAATGCATCAGGGCATTTGGGAGATTATTTTAATGGATTTTTACCAAATCATGTTTGACAGTCAATTTAAATACATTTAAGTTACCACTTTTTCCCTATGCTGAAATCCAGTGGGAGACAGGGAAGTTCTCTTGTGAAATGATGGAGGAAGCTGATGATAAAAGGCCCCGTGCAAAATAAAACACTCCGTAAAAGAAACATAAGTTAATCAAATTGTCATGGTTGAGAAAATATCCTTTGCTGTACAAGTGCCCAAGTCTAAGTCATGTAGATAGAGGAGGAGCTGCTCTTACAAAACTCACGTTAACTCTCTTGATAACAGGTGAACTTTTGAACTGTCCTGTAATTGTGAATAAAAACAGTAAATAGAAAATTCTTTTTTTCTCTTTAAGTGGTGATAAAACTGCTAGTTTCTGACAAAGTTCTTCTTTGCTTTGGGAATACTGTTCTTGAATTTTTTTTTACCCACCCAAGGTAAAAGTCACAGGACTTTTTAGGATATTACCATTCTTATAACACCATATACTTTGTTCTAAAATTCAAGTATTTATCTATTTCCCTTTGTGCTGTGATCAGTAACTAATTGTTAGGAGAGTTATTGACACTTTAAAGAATGGGAGCAGTTATCATAAAATGCTACTTCCTTGGCAGGTTAACCCTGTAAAAACAAAAACGCTGAGGAGCATGAAGTGAAAAGCCATGAAAAAATGTAAAAGTGAACACAAAAAAGTTGTTTCTTCCTTGGGATAGTAAGGCTTTCAAAAATATTTCAGAATGCCTTACAAATATTAACTAATGATTCTTTGCCCTTTGTACTAAGTAACATTATTAACATTACAATTAATTACATGAAGAAGTTAAGGAGGTACTGAAATAATTGCACATGGGAGAATATCCCAGGCTACTGGCCCCGATATAAATCAGGGCATGAAATGATCCTACTCCTTATTGCCAGCTTTGGGATTGTGTGCTTGCATGTGTGTGTGTGTTTGTGTGTGTGTGTGTGTGTGTGTGTGTGTGTGTACTTATACTAATTCTTCACCGCTGTAAGTAGGCAAAGGTATAATCAGAATGTACAACAACAAAATGCTGCTCAGATAAAATAATTTAATAGTCCTCTATTACATTGACAAATATCCTCATGTAGAACTTATTTATATTTAGTTGTTTAAAAATAAAAATATGAAGAACATAAAATTGTGTACAACCATTGAGTTATTGATGGGCACTCGTCTCTATGCTAAATACTTTAGGTATATTATTTAATTTATTCAGCTAAGAGTTTGGCATAGTGGTTTTATTTTATGGAATAGGAAACAGAGTCTTAGGTCTATAATTTGTTCAAGGTTGCCACACTGGTAAGTGAGCACAACTGAGATTTAGGCTTGGGACTGCCTGCTTCGGAGCCTTTGTATTTTTTTAATGTACTGTGAATTTACTGTTACTTTACTTTGTACTTTACCTGCAATTTGCTGAAATAGGCTCCAGGTTGGTTTGTTTCTTTTTAGAAATTATGTTACTCATTGGTAAATAATATTTCTCTGCTCTCCTTGTACTAATCTGTGTTATTTTCCTGACAGGAAAACGGAGAAAAATAGTCATCAGTCTTATTCTTGCTCTGCTGATGGGTTTATTTTTTTAATTTCTTCCATACTCATCCACATTAGGGAGGAATTTATAGCCATTGAGCTTACCTAGCGCTGTATGTATGTTTCTCCATTCCATCCCAAATGTGGGCTCACAGTGGATTTGCAGTAGCTGGTCCTCTGGGTCTCTGCAAAGCCCCTCACCAGTGGCAAACTTCACTAGCTCTTGTTGACAATTCACGTGATCAGCTTTTCTGCTAACAGGACTGTTTTGTGCCATTCTCAGCCCGTTGATAACTACTGTTGTGGCTGGACCAGCACTTGTGGTTTTTATTATGACTGCAAGATGTCCTTCGGCAATAACTGTCAGAAAACTTAAAAAAAAAAAAGTTTTATTACTTATGGGACCTGGAAATTACATCACACACTTGGGCCTACACAGCAAAGTCTCAGGTAGCAAGAATGAAAACAACATGTGGGTCCTGGGGTTCTGCTTTTACTGGGGTTGAGGGTAGGGGCCTAGGGTTTTACAGGCTTTTTTTTTTTTTTTTTTTGGTAATTTAAACATAAGAGTGGGGATTTAAAGCCCAGGAAGAGAAAACAAGTAGCCCAAATACTCAGTTATCAAAATCAGCCAAGATCTGGAAAAGAAAGGAACCTCAGTGTGGGAGGTGGCCTTGCTCTTTATTTTGTTCTGTGTAGCTGGTGATATGTTTATTGGAGACAGGGATTCATATTACAACAAAGAAGAAAAAAGTCTGTCTGGGTTTATAGTACAAGGACACAGATATTGTTCAATTTATTTTTTTCAGAATATTCTCTTGAATATTCATGGTCATATTCTTACAGCTTCCAGGTAGCCTTTGACAATTTTCTCTGTCTTATTGTGGCCTTCATTCATAGTTTTCACTCCTGTGGCCTGTACTTTCTGTGAAGCTATAGGTATTAGTTCCTGTTCCCACTGTTTTAGGCAGGGTTCCTATTCCTACAGCACTGTGATTGCCCCACAGTGGTACAATTGAGGCTGAGGGCTGCCATTTTGTTACTTCACGGCCTGGAATGGGCCAAAACTTGTGTTGTCAGCTATGTTGAAAAGAATGTCTCCCTCTTAAACAGAGATAGACTCTGTTATGTGAATGGTCTTACTTTTCAAAGTCTTGGAAGAAATGTCAAAGAAATGAGTCATGTATCTTTTCATCCTTATCACACTCTTCCTGCAAGGGTTTAAATGAGACTATATGAGAAACTGGAACAAATATGAGTGAAAACCACTGTATGGTTATCAGAATATGATTTCTTGTTCAAGAATCGAGGCATTGCTATTGGTAATATTTGAGTACTCAGCTCTCTTCCAATGCCTCATTCCAGGAGGTGGTTTTCATGCAAAGAAACACCCGGTGGGGAGATTCCACGTGTCCACTCCTCACATTCAAATGTGTTTTGATTTCAGTGGTGAACACCCAGTAGACGTCAACTGAGACCCATGTCATATTTATTGTGATAGTTTATTTTGTGTCAAAATTGTGACAGAATCGTGAGATGCCCAGACATCTGGTTAAACATTCTTTTTTCCTGGGTTATGTCTGTGAGAGTATTTTTGGAAGAGACTAATGTTTAAATTGATAGGCTGAGTAAATCGAATTGACTTTCCTAATGTATATGTGGGCATCACCTAATCTATTGAGGGTCGTAATAGAACAAAAAAGGTGGAAGAAAGGGAGACTTGCTCTCTTTGCCTGACTGTGAGAGCTGCACATGGATCTTTACCTGCCCTTGTAATGCCAGGTTCTCAGACTAGAAGTCCTTCAAACTACCCTACTGGCTTTCCAGTGGGCTCTATCTTGCAGACAGCAGATTGTGGAAACTCTCAGTCTGCAGAGTCATGTGAGCCAATTCCTTATGATAAATCCTATATACATATATACATATATAATATGTATACATATATACATATACATATATAATAAATCCTATATACATATATATGTGTGTATATATATATATACACACACTATGAGATATGTACACATGTGTACAGGTATGTGTATATATGTATGCATTTCAAATATATGTATATCATATGTAAACATTCCATTTGGCAAAAATGTTGCACATGTATATATAATGGTAAAATCTCCAAAATCTTCATTTATTTTTCTTTGATCTAGAATTCACTATTGTATGCATTTTTTTTTTTTTTTTTTTTTTTTTTTTTTTTTATAGAGGAAACTGTTTCTGACAAAATATTTTGGGGTTAGATTGCTTTTATCATTCTACCTTCCATGGATAAAGATATGTCCTTTACTTCTAAATTCTTTTTAAAAAAATTTTAGTTTATTTATTTATTTTGAGAGAGAGAGAGGTGGTGGGGGAGGGGGGGAAAGAATCCCAGGCAGGTTCTGCACTGTCAGTGTTCAGAGTACTATGCAGAGCTTCAACTCATGAACCATGAGATTATGACTTGAGCTGAAATCAAGAGTCAGATACTCAATAAACTGAGCCATCCAGCCACCCCTACTTCTGAATTCTTAAAAGAAACTTTGTAAACCCCTTCGGACTGCCAACAGAGAGACCCACACAAGGGGAATAAAGTATTGTTAAGTCTCAAGGAATGTTCGGGGTAGAACAAATAGTTTGGTGTCAATGAAGTGGGTGTGATAGCTTGATTTCACTCACCAGCATGCAGGGTGTGTGCACCATGTTCCCTCTTACTGTTCATTTATACTATATTCTTTGTCTAGAGTCTTTAACCTTCTATCAAGGGCCCACATTTAGGGTATGTTTCTCTGTTAGTTGCTACTTTGGTTCAACTCTACCTATTATTTATATTTTATAATTATATGACCTGATGAAACACTGTATATGAAAAGTATCATACGTGAAATTGCAAAGGTTGACACTAGCAGTTAGTAATTTGCTACCTGCAGGTTCTGTGTTAGGTGTTCTTGCTATGAGACAATAATCCCATAGCAAGCCTGAGTAAGTAGAGGAAATGAACAATGAGCAATCCTAGCCTCTGCATCTTTTCTTTCTTCTCACAGAGTACTGTCTACTTTCCTTCTCCCAACTATACTTATTCTATGAGGGGTTCTGCCCAACCTCGCTCCTTCTTGGTGTTCTGTTTTATGAACAGAATAGTGAAAGTGGGGAGAAACTGGAAAACTCTGAAGGCCAGCTCAGTTTGCATTTGAAAAGGCAGAGAGATACAGCAAGCAGGAGGAAATGATTAGATATTCATAAAGGAGGGTGCATGTATAAGATATTTTGATGGAGATACAAATGGAGGAAGAGATAACTGTAATTTTGAAAAATAGTGTGTATTTTATGAATGTAATGTCAAGATACCATTTTTCAAATTGCCACAGAAAAGATTAAACAAAAGCAGAAAAGACACGTGTTCCCCCAGTACCTATCACCCAGCTAAAGCAACAATCAGTACACTTTCTGCTCCCCAGTTATTTTGATAAAATCTCAGATATATTTTATCTGTACATATTTTGGTATGTTTATGTACAGATTATTGAAAAATATGTTCACATTTCTCTTATTATCTCTCTAAATAATCTTAACTCAGATTTTTGAGATATAGTTTATTATGTATAATTGCCTATATATGTCAATTAATACTTTTTCAATTCCCAAAATGTGAAAACACTTTACAGTAGTTTCTTCCATTTATATCAGAATATGATTTCTTCATCCAGTGTTTTGTATTTTTAAAAATTTTAGCTTTATATGTGTCTTACATCAATGTCATCTTTATTGTTGTTTTACCCACTTTGTATCCATTTCCATTTATTCACATATTTACCCTATCTATTCCTTTTCATTTGCTTCACAATTAAAGAACTGTCTTTAATATATATATATTTATATTTATATTTATATATATATATATTTATATATATATATATGTATATATATATATATATTTTTTTTTTTTGGCTGGTCTTCTAACAAAATTCTTTCAAGTTTTCTTTTCTGAAAATACTTTAATTTTGACTCTTTTTCTTTCTTTTTTTTTTTTTTTTTTGGTAGGGTAATCATGCCTAGGCACAGAATTCTGTGCTTTCTTTTCACTGTCTTCTAGCTTCAATACTTATTTTGGAAAATTAGCTGCTGTTCTCATGTTTGCTCTCTTGGCATTAATATATCTCTTACGATGTGCTGGTGTGTGATTTTCTTCATATTTATTTTTCTTGGTTTTGCTAACTGCATTGAATTTGAGATTTTTAATCTTTCACAAGATTTATAAATTCTGTCTTTTCCCTCAAATATAGTTTCCTTTTTCACTTTTTCCTCTCTGTCCTCACTTCCTCAGATTTCAGCTAGACATACATAAGACCGTTGAACATGTCCTATGTGCTACTTATGTTTTGCTTCTTTTTTTTTCCCCTCTGAATTTCAGGTTTGATATTTTTTACTGAAATTTAATCATACCATCTTTTGCCAAATCCAGTCTGAGGTTAAACTCATCAAATAAACTCTTAATTTCAGAATCTTTATTTTACTGTTTTATAATGAACATTTTTTCCTATATAATAAAAAGAAAATATATTCTCTTTAATTCTCTTTAATTTATATCTAGTCTGCTTGAGCTGCTATAATAAAATATCACAGATTGCATGACTTACAAATGACAGAAATTTATTCCTCACAGTTCTGGAAATCAGAAGTCCAGGATCAGGGTGCTACCATAATCAGTTCTGGTGAAAGACCTTTCCAGTTTGCAGATTGGCAACTTCTCCATGTCTCTCCCCATGTGGGAAGGGTTAGGGAGCCTTTGGAGTCTTATCTATAAGAGCTGCAGTACCATTCATTAGAGCTCCACCCTCATGGCCTACTCCCATCCCAAAGGCCCCGCCTCTAATACTATCACATTGTGTGTTAGGATCCTAATGTGTGAATTTTGGGGGAGATACAATAATAATATATATAGCAATAATCATACATATATATGTATTTGTGTGTGTGTGTGTATATGATTTTTTTAAGCTGCTTTCTCCTGCTAACTCCAACATTTGGACTACTTCTGTCCTGTTTCTTGTCTATTTTATGTTTTGCTTACTGACCACTTTTTACTTCATTGTATCTAGCAATTTTGATTACGTATTGGGTATTTCATTAATATATAGCGAAGTCTATGTTATCATCCTTTGAAGAGTATAAAGCTTTTGTGGTAGGCAAATACATTATAAGCGGGTCTCCTTGATATTGCTGAGGCATGGTTTTAGGTTTTATTAATTCAGTGTAGTTTTGCCCTCCCTAGGGACTAGCCTTCACACTTAGTATGCGATTCTTATTCCTGTGGTGTATTACTCTTCTGGTTTCTGAGGGTATGAATTAAAAGGCCAAGATTTTAGGGGCACCTGGATGGCTCAGTCATTTAAGCGTTTGACTCTGGATTTCAGCTCAGGTCATGATCTCACAGTTTGTAGGTTCAGGCCCTGCGTCTGGCTCTCTGCTGATAGTGTTAAGCCTGCTTGGGATTCCCTCTCGCTTCCTCTCTCTCTGTGACCCACGCTCTCTGTCTCAAAAAAATAAACTTTAAAAAAATAAATAAAAGACCATGATTTTAATTATGACCTTTTGACTCAGACCTAAATTCTGAGTCAGTACTGAGACCACTACCAGATAGCATCTCAAATCTCTGCTAAGCTCTCTCGCTCCCTAGTGGCTCTTGTTCATTAGAACTCCTAAGTCTCACTTAGTAGTTAGCAGTTGCCAAGAGCCAAATGAAAGTTTTTCACATATTTTTGGGGGGGATTTATTCCACATTTCTTTTCCCCTAAATATCAGTCAAGTAGACACCCCTGAGTTCCTATTTTTATTCCCTTGGCTTAATTGCTTTGGGGAATTTATTCTGTGTTTCCTTTCCCCTAAATATTAGTCAACCAGATACCCCTGAGGTCTTATTTTTATTCCCTTGCCTTAGTTGCTTTCCGCCTGGGCTCTGTTTCCCTGTGCCATGATTTAGAAATACCATCAGGAAAAAAGCCAGCGTGACTAGAGAGCTAATTTTGTACGCTTTTTTTTCCTTGAAGATTGTAGCCCTGCCTTGGTTGTTATGTAATACCTGTAAGAATTGTTTTATAAATAAATTTGTTCTAGCTTTTTTAGGTGCTTTTACTGGGGTGATTGATCTGATACCCTCTTATGGTCAGAATCAGAAGACTCTAGCTCCTTGATTTTAATGTAGATTATGTGTTTAAATTTAATGCACGTATTTATTTCTTGCCCCTGTTAGTTCATCTTTGACCATTGCAAGATTAGTTGTTTTGAAGTTATTTTTCTAGGTAGATTAATGTTGCTTTGACTCTGACAGTCAAGGTGTTTTTTTAAGAAGTCAGGCTTTATACAGGTATAATCTCATGCTAAGATGAGGAAGCCAAGGTTCTAGTACAACAGAGTAGGTCAATAGTAAAGAGGAGAATCAAATATTTGTACTTGTTTTATTGGAGCATCCTGTTACTGTTTTGTCTAATCTACAGTTTGATAGGTGCCAATATATTTTAAATAGAATGGCTGTAAGGTAACTTGAAAATGCATAAAGAAAGTGCTGGTTAATAATTTAATATTTAAAGTGCACTAATTTTTTAGAAAATTGCCCATTCTATAATGTTATAGTCATGTTAAGGTGACCAAACTGATCTCTGCTATCATTTTTATTTTTTACATGAACTAATACATTTGACCTGCTGCCTGGTGAGCTTGTAGGTGGAACTTATTTAATAGATGTGTTAGTGGGAAGGGCAAGATAATCATACAAGTCAGCATTTGGTAAGCAGACTGTATGCTTGTGTATTTTTTCTGAGAAAGGAAGGAAAATAATGTTTGTTGTCAACTATGTGTTATATTGGAATTTTCATGCGAAATGTTTCATAGCCTAATGATTATTTGAGTGACAGATATTATCCCAACTGATGTAGTTAAAGAAATTGAGACCCAGTTTGGTGAGATTGCTTAAGATGTTATAGAGTTGAGATTCAGCATAGTTTGCATTTTCAGGGCACAAGAATGTCTAAATGCCTACAACTCTATATTCCTACAATATTGAGACAATAATATGTCTTTCTTATATAAAGAAAAAACCCATGACTATTAAAATACTGGAAAGTGGTTACTTTATTAGCAATAAACCATTTTAAATAATATTATGCCTTCTCTTTTATTTATCAAATTAGCAAAGATTTGTTTACCTAAAATGAAAAATACTCTTTGTGTATAGGCTTACAAGAAAATAGATCACTCCAAGATTCTAGTGGTGAGTGTGTAAAATTCCTTGATAAGCTTTTGTAGAATTTTTATAGTTTCAGATTTAGTTATCCAAATTAAGGGAATCTATTATGAAGAAATAATTAAATTATGGAAATTTAATGATGAACATGATAGGGTTGTTTGCAAAGGAAGAATTTGAAGATCAGCTAAATTCCCAACAATGGAAGATTGGTTAATTAAAGTAATGATATGCCATAGAATGAAGGCTATATACTCATACTGATGTATTTTATTTAAGTGAATGTAAAAATGGAATTTACTAGATAATGTCAATTATATCAAAATGCAATGGAAAATGTATAACATCAACTATACTAATGGTGATTTTCTCCAAGTGATAGTTTTCTAGGTGGTTTTAAAGTGTCCTCATACTCTTTGTATTTTCTAACTTTCAGCAGATACTGCTTTAATAATCAGATAAAAAGATTTATTATACATACTTACTACACATGCATTGATTTGGGGGTTTGAATCTGACTACTGACAGCAAACCCACCTCTTCTTTATAGGAATACAGAAAGACTACAATGCCCAGTCTCCCTCACAGGTTAGTAAGGCTTTGTGATAAACTTCCAGTCTTGTGTGTGAGCACAAGTACTGTTCCTTTTCTAGACAGAGCCAATTAAAAGCCCCCTTTTGATCCTCTAGTCTCTTTCCCCTTCTGTGAACTTGATGAAGAAGAGTCATCAAGGTTTAATTACACAGAAGTTCTCTGAATCTTGATTTTGGGAAAGCCACCATAGAAGTAGGTGTGCGTGCATGCGTGTGTGTGTGTGAATGAAAAGTAAATTTGGTCTTATTTGAGCCATCATACATCTTGTTATTTATTTAACATAACATACTAGCTAGCATTACCCTAAAAACCTCTTTGTCTCGGTTTTCTCACTATAATGCAGAGGTAACAGCAACAATAAGAATCTCATAGGTTATTGGAAAGTAAATGCACATAGTCCTCCTTAAATCTTAACTCCTGTTATATAATATATAATATATAATAAATATATAACATATAATATGTATTGATCTACAGTGCTATAGATGGGTACTGGGCTAATGTTGAAATCTAATGTTTGAGAAAGTAGCTCCCTAGAGATAAAACCTTGATGTTAACAATAACTTGTTTATTGAGGAGTTTACATACCTAAAATGTAAAGTAGTTGATTTCCAAGAATGATTTCCAAAGAATGAGAACCATAGTGTCCACACAACTTAGTTCTTGTGTACTTTTACTAAGACCTCTGTATTTTGATTAGGAGTCACTCAATAAAAATATCTACAGTGGTTGATTTTAACTCTAAATTTATAATATTAAGACATATTTTTTGGTATATTTCCAAGTTTATACTTTATTTTATATTTTTATTTGTTTTTTAAACTTAGATTTTTGTTAATGTTTGTTTATTTTTGAGAAAGAGAGAGAGAGAGACAGAGCATGAGTGGGGGAAAGGCAGAGAGAGGGAGACACAGAATCTGAAGCAGGGTTCAGGCTCTGAGCTGTCAGCACAGAGCCTGACACGGGGCTCAGTCTGTGAGATCATGACCTGAGCCAACGTGGGATACCTAACCAACTGAGTCAGGCGCCCCTCCAAGATTATATTTTAACATCTCTTTTATAGGGATTTTTCAGTGAGTTTTATATTAGGCAGAGTGATTTATATAAGGAGCAGATGAAATAAATGAGCATCATATGTGTTGTTTTCCTTATCAGATTCACGTTTACAAGAAGAAATCTTGTGATTTACCAGGTATGAATCATGAAAAGAAAGGAGTAAAAACAAAACCGAATTCATAGGTGCAAATCTATTAATTTTTTAAAAGGTAAACTAGCATACATCACACAATTGTATCTCTATTATCCCTGTGTTAAATCTTCTGGAGCCATTGGCATATACTAATCATTGAGACTGGTCTTATGTAGTTAAATTTGGGGCATTTTTCTCCAAGAAAAGTAGCAAACATTGAACCAGTATTTTAAAATGCTCCCTCACTGGAATGTTTTCTGGAAACTTTTTCAATAAAATGTAATTCAATATATATAGAAAAGACTATCATGCTTTTTAATACCCCTTTTGGCTAGGTGAAAATGTATAGATAACAAGGGGCAAGATGGGAATGCCCTATATAATGTAACTGAAAAAAAATTGGGAGAAATCTGCTTTTAAGTGTAGTTAAATAAGAAATATGCAGCAATTTTAAAGTGGATTCATCTGTAAAGATGTAGGATGAATTAAATGAAATAGGTCCACACCATGCTAACCTTGGAGAAAGAGACTCTTTTGGAATATGATTTATTCATCACTAAAATCTTCAACAGTCCCAGCATTATAATTCACCAGCGAAAATGGTTGTGAAGAGGTGAGATTTGAAGGTTACTAGGAATGGCTCCTCTCACACACAAAAAAATCTCTTTTATAGGCGCCTAAAAGTTCACCTATGGAAGGGCTATGCTTTGGACCTTCAGTATTTTGGTGAAGAGAGTAGTGTAGTTGAATGTCAGATGTGGGTTTGAATTCTAGCGCCACCACTGACTAGTTATAACCTTGGATAAATTACTTAACCTTTCTGAGACATAAGTTGTTTATCAGTAAAATCCAGTTTACACTCCCAATTTTTAGCCTATTTTTACAGAGCTCAAAAAGTAGAGTTAACATAAAGCACTAAATATCAATCCTAGAAGGTAATAGTCAAAAAGTTGAAGAAAATCCTCAAGAGCTCATTATTTGAATGATTTCGCCAGCTAACTAGTGATGGAAACTGTATCCTTCTTGAACTTAATGTAGGACAGACACCAGGAAAGAGGTGGGAGGAAAAAGAGGAAATAGGGCAACTTTTGACAATTTCATAGTAATTTTTTAAATGTATCTTTGATACAATAGTATCCTCTCTGAAATTTTATCCTGATGAATAATTGTGAAAACAAAAATGCTGTATGCAATATCCTTTCATAATTTTTTACAATTATTATTGTATTGGATTATTGTATTATTATTGTATTGTATTGGATACAATTATTATTGTATTGTATTGGAAAAATGTCCTTTCCATAATTTTTTACAATTGTTATAATCAAAATAAAAATATAAAAACAGGGAAATGTTTAAATATATCACAATATATCCAGTGAATAGAGTATTATGCAATCATGGGGGGGTGACTAAATACTATAAAAGTAAAAGGATACTGATGCGTGTATTCACATGTCTAGAAATGTAATATTGGGAGAAAATGCAGCAAAATATATAGAAAATATAATTAATGGAGACATTTTTCTTTTCTTTTCTGAAAAGACTTTTTAATGGTTTTATAGAAACAAAATGCAGAACAAAGGGTGAATTTTTCACAGCAAATGTTTGTAGCGGTCTGAAGCCATTTAGATGTCAGAACAGCTACAGGGCTGCCTGACCTGACAATAGCTTGTATTTGGTTTCAAGTTCCAAGAACTAAAATCTCAGTAGACAGTGTTGAAAGTAGTAGGTGAGTGGCCCTCGCTTTTCCTATATTGTATACATTGAGACATGAAACCATACTGCAACAGAATTCAAAGTATTCATACTTGAGTATCACTGATTAACTTGGAACAATGGCCTACTACATTTGAAAACAAAATGGAAAAAGTGTTGAATTAAGGCTCAAGCAATTACTCCCTTTTCTGAATACTATTCCCTTTCCTCTTGTTGGCTTGGTTGGACTTGATCTTGAATTTCCCTTGAATCTTTTCCCATGACACATTGGGGCTATAGGAACATCTGGACTTGCCTCAAGACAGCAGCATTACCGATGCTACCACATAGGCTTGGATAAAGCTAACAGACTAAATATTTTAATGTGAATTTTCTGTAATAGTGACAAAATATACAAGTCACAGAATGGAGTATTACCTTTGAATAATGAGCTCCTTTATAATACATACATCAAAATAGCAAGTCAGTAGGGCAAGGTGATAATGGACGATTAGCACAAACTACACTACCCTTAAGTGTGCACCATATAGGGCTGGATTAGTCTACCACTGATGTACAGGTTCTCTAGCTTATTTTGCTTTTTAATTGGTACATTTCATTTTAATTTCGTCAACAGATAATAGAGGATAAATTCTGATAGCCAACCTTATAGCCCAGAAGCTCTGCAAATAAGTTTTTTAAAATGTTTATTTTTGAGAGAGGGAGAGAGAGAGAGAGAGAGAGAGAGAGAATGTGTGGGGGAGGGGCAGAGAGAGAGAGGGAGACACAGAACCTGAAGCAGACTCCAGGCTCTGAGCTGTCAGCACAGATCCTGATGCGGGGCTCAAATTCACAAACCGTGAGATCATGACCTGAGCCAAAGTCAGACGCTTAACTGACCGAGCCACCCATGTGCCCCTGGAAAAAAATTGAAATGCTGAACATATTTGCTTGATAGTTTTTTTTAATTAATTCACATTTCAATTATGGATCTCAGGATCTAATGTATTTCCCTCATTATCATGTCAAAGAAGCGGTTGGGAGATGCTTTTCTGTTGGTCTCTGAAACGTCTGCATTTCTTGTGAACTGAAGTGCTGACCATCTTTGTTCTAGACTATGTTTTCTAGGATGTTTTTATAGCAGTCTTGGCAGATAAAAGTGTCTTCTTTTAAGCAGAGGACAGATTTTTTAATTTCTTTTTTTTGTTTGTTTTTTCAGTATAGAAAAGATAACGTCTCCTTCTGGGGCAAAAGTCAGGCAAGTTTGCCAGTTGCCTGCTAGAACATCATAGAGTTTCCTGAGCTTGGCCTTCCTCAGTTATGAGCAAACTCACTGCACGGAACCTATCCCAAACATTTCCCAGACTCACTCTGGGTTGCTCTATGGGATATGGGGGCCAAAGGGAATGGATGCTAATGGGAAGCCCATGCTGCTTACTAAGCTATGTCTTCTACCAGTATCCATAAAATTGTGACAGTCTAACTTGTAAGTTTGCCAGCAGGGTTGAAATCCCAGGCCCTTCATAGTTCTTGACAGAATCTTAAACCTGAATTTGCCCACTAACTTTATCAACAGCACAGAACGTACTGTTTTTATATCTCTATGTCAATTCTTACATGAATATTTTTTTTATCTCATTTTCTGTCTCATTTTTATCTCATTTTCTTCAGATCACTTCATGCTTGTGTATAGTATGTATTACTGGTGGAACAAAGTAAAAGTGTGTCTATATTATGTATATGCAGATGTATGAATGACTGTTGAGATCTCGATTTAAGATACTAGCATTGGGGGCACCTGAGTGGCTCAGTTGCTTAAGCGCCCAACTCCTGATTTCAGCTCTGGTCATGGTCTCACAAACTGAGATTGAGCCCTGTGTTGGCTTCTGTGCTAACAGTGTGGAGCCTGTTTCTCATTCTCTCTCTCTTCCCCTCCCCACCATGTGTGCATGCTGTCTCAAAATAAATGAACTTATAAAAAAAAATACAAGCATTGATTCTTTGGGATGCGGCTTTTTAATTGGAGTGAAATGGATCTGATACTGAAGGGAATAAAAAAGAAAGGCATTAGGAGAAGATAAATACTGGGTCCTCACTTCCTTCCTTATTTCCTACTCCCTCCACACCTCTGATATCTCTGTATTTTTAAGTAACCTAGTTTCTCTCTCTGTATATCCTAAGGGGAGTCATTGTGGTAGGGGCTGTGCAGACATAGAGAAAACAGAGTAAAAGAATGACAGAGATAGGGAAAACTGAGATACAGATTAGAAGTTGAATTCTCTTTGTATCTTCCATGGTTCTTTATTTTGCCTTTAGTCCTCAGACAGTGTATTGCAATTTAAAGGTTAATTAGTAAGTTGCCATTTAGAGAAAAAGTTTAAGTGGATTCTTTCTAACCCCATAACTTTCCATGTGTGATGATGCTTATTTTCCCACACAGAGATAGTTCTAGTTTTATTTGAGAACTTCAGTGTGTCTAGATCTGAACTTTGCTTTATTAGTTTAGAAGAAGTAATTTTGGAAACATAGGCTGGGGTCTACATTTGGAGTGTTTTGCAGGACCCAAGCAGTTAAAGAAGCCTTTTCTAAGCCTAAGTCATATCAGAAATAAAGCTTAGAATTAACAAGAAGAAACTTGGTCAGTGGGTCAAAGGAAAGTAATTGACCTGACAAGGCAGAAATAAAAGGTTGGGGAAGGTAAATGGAATGAATAAATGCAATACAGTAAAACCTTGGTTTGCGAGCATAATTTGTTCCAGAAACATGATAGTAATCCAAAGCACTCGTACATCAAAGAGAATTTCAAGATCATGTGACGTTCATCGTATTGAAGGACATGGCTCGTTTATCAAGTTAAAATTTATTAGAAATGTTTGCTCATCTTGCAGGACACTCGCAGAACAAGTTACTAGTGATCCAAGGTTTTACTGCATTTGGAAAACCACAGTCTGATGGTTGAACTGATTTGGACAAAATGTATAAACAATTAACAGGTGGTAGCATAGAAGTAACAATGTTATTCTATTCAGAGCAGTGAAGAGAAAGTATATGGGGTGGGGGGTGGTGAGGAAGGAAAGCACTGAAATTATAATTGCTGAGAGCATAGTTTAAGAAAGTAAAAAATACTTTTCAAGACTAAAATGATACATTCAGAAGAGAGAGGATATTTCTCTCTCTTACCCTGTTCTTTACAGAATGGAAATTGTTCCTGAGTTGGGATTATTCACATAAGACCTGTATTAGTTTCCTGAGGCTGATGTCACAAATTAACCACAAATTTGGTGGCTAGAAACTTCAGGAAATGTGTCAGCAAGGCTGCATTCACCTGGGAGGCTGTCGGAGAGAATCTGTTCCTTGCCTCTTCGAGCTCCTGCTGTGGCTGCCCATGTTCCTTGTCTTGTGACTGGATCACTGCAGCCTCTCCCTCCTTCGTGTTGTCTTCTCTGTAGGGCTCTGATAAATCTTCATGTGCCTTTCCCTTAAAAGGATATGTAAAATGGCAATGAGGGCTCAGTCAGGTAATCCAGGATAATTTCTTAATTAAAAAACCCTAATTTAACTACATCTGCAAAAACTTTTCCATGTGTAGTAAGCTTCACAAGTTCAAGCAATTGGGACGGTATTTTTGAGACCCATCATTGGGCTCCCTGCATTATCCAAGAGTGACCAGCCAAAGAGATATCTGAAGACTGAGAACTTAGTCATTTCTCTGCCTACCAAACTGGATCACCTAGAGGGTGGGGAACTCTTTGACAGCTTACACAGTGGGTATTACCAGACCTTGGATATTTGAAAGAATATTGGAAAAGTTGATAAACACCAGAATTTCATAAGGTAAGGTTTTTCCCCAGAAGGCAGCCCCAGAGAAATAATTGGACTAGGAAGGGATAGTAGGTTCCCAAGGAATTTCTATTCATGGAAGATTAAAATGAATAGTAGTAGGAAGGAAAATTTTTTGAAGAGGAGAGGATTTTCATTTTATCGTCCTTGTGTTCTCCAAATAAACATACTTTCCTTGTTGACTTTTAAAGAAACATCTTGAGGGAAAGTTCACTATGGTGAGTGTCTGAAGCAAGTCACCATCTCCTCTATTAAAATGGAAGTCCTAGGGGGGCCTGAGTGGCTCAGTGGGTTGAGCTTCTGACTTCAGCTAGCTGAGGTCATGATCTCCTTGTTCATGAGTTCCAGCCCCACATTGGGCTCTGTGCTGACCACTTAGAGTCTGGAGCCTGCTTTGGATTCTGTGTCTCCCTCCCTCTCTGACCCTCCTCGACTTATGCTCTGTCTCTCTCTCTCTCTCTCACTCACTCAAAAATGAATAAACATTAAAAAAATAAAAAATAAACGGCAGTCCTAGCTGTTGAAACCATGAGATGCAGCAGAGATATGCCCACCCTTTCTCAGGAGCTGTCCCTGGCTTCATGTGAAGACGAGGCTTAGAGTTAGGGGAAAGCCACTCTTCTGATGATACCACCCACTGTAATTTTGCACAATTCATTGAACTTCTTTGAACTTCAGTTTTCTCTGATAATAGAAATGATCACATTGAAATCACAGAGATGCTGTCAGGGAAATAGGATCAGAAATGAAAACATTAAACATGGTGTCCAAAAACATAATTTTACATCCTATTTCTTTCTTTATTTTGTGCGCTGAGCAGTGAGTGACCCACAGAAACACCAAGAACGACCAGACAAGCAGTAAAAGTTGAATGTAGCTCTTTTTGTTGCCACATATTTAAACATTAAAAATGCTTATTATTCCAAAGTATGTTAGTGGCTTTTAATATTTTCATTTTATATCTGTATGACAGAGTCATGCTAACGCTTCAGTAAATATTTCCTTTTTCTTTCTGGGCACACAGTGTATGACTTCACTTCACCTTGCCTATAATTAGGTAGCCATGATACCGGAGTATGACCAATAGCGTATAGGGCTAACTGATATATGTCATTACTAGGCTTGGCCCCTCATAGGATATTTCATTCACTGTTAATTCCCTTGCTTGATAGAAAGGCTTACCAAAAATTGGCAGACTTTTTCTATAAAGGGTCCATTAGTATTTTAGACTTAGTGGATCATACAGTTTCTTCTACATCTATTCAACTCTGGCTTTGGAGGGAAAAAGCATCCACAGACAGTACAACACAGAAACACATGTGTGTGGCTGTGTCCACTAAACGTTTTTACAGAAATAAGCAGCTGGCTGGATTTGGCTTGTGAACCATAGTTTGCTGACTCCTGATTTGAGCTGACTGCTGAATCACTACCCCAGTGGTTTGCATCCTACGTGCATATTAGACACACTTGAGGAATTATTATAACGATTAGTGAGCAGTTTCCATCTCAGAACAATTAAATCAGGTATCTGGTGGGGAGGCCGGGGTCTCAGGATGTATTTAAGTTTCTTGGGTGATACAAATGTACAGTCAATGTTAAGAATCATGTTCTATAATGCAGGAAGCCGTCCTCAGTATTGCCTCATTGAAAAAGTAAGTCAAGTTGATTGGATCAGAGGTGAGGCACCTTGAGAAGAGCTACATTAAGAATTATTCACTGAGGGGCACCTGGGTGGCTCAGTAGTTAAGAGTCTGATTCTTGATTTTGGCTCAGGTCATGACCTCATGATTCGTGAGATGGGGCCCCACCTCAGACACTGTGCTGACAGCACAGAGCCTGCTTGGGATTCTCTCTCTACCTCTCTCTCTCTCTCTCTCTCTCTCTCTCTCTCTCTCTCTCTGCCCCTCCCATGCTCCTGTTCTCTCTGTCTCTCTTTCTTAAAATAAACATTTAAAACAAAAAGAATTATTTACTTAAAAAATCATGGTGCTCATTTGAATCTCTTAATATATTGCAACAGAAAATTTATATTTTCAAAAGGATGTAAAACTTACACATATGTTGAAGTTATAATGCCAACTTTCTAGATATCTGATCATAAAATTATTCAATTCCTTAAAACTGTAATTTTTTGAAGCTTGTGCCATAACCTTAGGTTGCCTATTAGGAATGGCAGAACTCCTCCTAGGATATGTCTTAGTTCTGGAGAACTTCCATATACCAACAGATAACTATCCTAATTTCCTGCGTCAATGCAAAAAAAGAGCTATTTTCTGGCTATGTCTGTTGGAAGAGTTGTGATTTTCATTTTCCCTCTTACCACATCTACAAGGGTAATTTGTTTTCTTTGTTCCTGATTTTTACTTTTAGCCCATTTTCAGGACAGGCTTATTTTAAATTGTAATTAGGCTTTCAGATCATTATCCTTTGAGTAGTCTTACCTCTAGACTGACCATAGCCAGGATAATTATAGAGCTTCTTGTCAAGGCTGATAACCTGCAGCCTTTGGCTGTTGGGATAACACTTTGTCTTTCTTGTCCTAGCAAGAGCTGAATGTTTTTTTCAAAGCTAAAATTAGTATAGGGACTTATTGTTGGCCACTTTGCTTTGCTTGTTATAAATCTGTGCAAATCAGTGCCCATTGCTCTATGAGTGGGCGCCCCTCAGATTTGTATTCAGAAGAATAAAATTGTCATCCAAGATAGTTTTGAAAGAGCTGTTTAGAGTTAAGTACACTTCAGCCACTCTTCTGTTATTTCCTTCAAGTGGCCTTAGTAAACTACATTGTAGGGTCAATAGAATGCTAAAATGCCAGAAACTGACACAATAAAAATGATTGATCTGAAAGAGTATGCACAACCAAGAATTGTCCCTGAAGACACAGATAATTCTATGTAAATAGCACATTGTCAATTACCTATTTGTCTGGTGCCAAACTTCCTGCAAACACTAAAAATTTTAGTTAAGTGTTTGGTATTTCCATATTAAAACTTCACTTGTACCAAAAAGACATTGTATCAAGATACTCAGACCATAAAATAGAGAGTTGGTTTAGTAAGCTTAGCAAATGGTATATCATCTCTGCATCGTGCTCTTTGACTAATCTAAAAGTATATGAAATAAAGAAGTTATGGTCTATTTCCCTTCAGTTTAGTCACATTGTATTTTTTTATGTCTTTTTTTTTCTAGTGAAATTTTAGTTAAGATACAGTGCAATATTGGTTTCAGGAGTAGAATTCAGTGATTCATCACTTACATTAGGCCCATTGTATTCTTAAAACTTCTGTATTAAGTTTTTTTAAGTATATCGTGCCTACAGTAAAGTGTAAAAATCTTAGGTCTGCAACTTGGTTTTACCCATGCAAATACCAACCAGATCAAGATAAAGAACATTACCAGCACCAAGGAGCTACCATACACATCCTTCTCTGTAACTGCCTTCTAAAAATAACCATTATTCTTACTTTATCACCATGAATTATTTTGACTTATTTTTGACCTTTAAATAATTGGGATCATATGTTAAGTACTCTTTGTTATTTGGCATCTTGTATGCGTATCATATGCATCCATGTTATTACACACAGAATTCATCCTCTTAATTTTTTTGTTGTTGTGGCAAAACACATGTAACATGAAATCTAGCCTTGAAACAAATCTGTAGGTATACAGTGTAGTATTGTTGACTACTTTCACATTATCATTTCTCCCAGCCCCTGACAACTAGCATTATTCATTCTGCTTCTATGCACTTGACTCTCTTAGATACCTCGTATATATGGAAACACAGTATTTGTCCGTTATGACTGGCTTATTTCACTTAGCATAATGTCCTCAAAGTCTGTCTATGTTGTAATACATGACAGAATTTTCTTCTTTATAAAGGCTCAATAATGTTCCATTGTATGTGTGTACCACATTTTCCTTATTCACCTGTCAATAAATATTTAGGTTATTTCCAACTCTTAGCTATTGTGAATATTGCTGCAGTGAACATGAGAATACAAATACTTCAAGACCCAAATTTTAATTCTTTTGGATAAAGACCCAGAATGGGATTTCTGGATCATATTGTAGTTTTCTTTTTGAGGAACCTCCATACTGTTTGTTTGTTTGTTGTTGTTGTTTTTTATACTGATTATGCCCTTTTACATTTCCACCAACAATGTAGAAGAGTTCTAATTTCTCAACATCCTCACCAACACATATTATTCTGTTTTTTTTAATCATGGCCAACTTAACATGTGTAAGGTCATATCATCTTGTAGTTTTGATTTGCATCTCCCTGATGTTAGTGATGTTACATACCTTTTCATATTTCTGTTGGTCATTTGTATGTTGTCTTTGGAGAAATGTGTATGCAAGTCCTTTGCTTCTTTTCGATTGTGTTATTTAGTTTTGTTTTGTTTTTTTTTTTTTGCTAATGAATTGTAGGGGTTCGTTTTATGTTTTGGATATTACCACTTTATCAGATATATGATTCGTAAGTATTTTCTCACATTCCATAGATTGTCTTTCTGGCTGTGTGTTTGGACTTCTTTGGGTTTCTCATAATAGAAGTTAATTGGGTTTCTTGAATTGGGTTTCTTGAGTCTGGTTTCCTTCCTCAGATTGAGAAGTCTTCAGGAATAATTTATTCAGATAAGCTGTCTTCCCCTTTTTCTCTGTGTCTACTCTTTCTGGCAATCCCATAATACGTATCTCCATCTGTTGATATTTTTTCAGAAATCCCTTAGTTATTCTTCACCCTTTTTAAATTTTGTTGTTGTTGTTGTTTGTTTGTTTCTCTAACTGAATAATTTCAAATGATCTGTCTTTCAGTTTGCTGATACTTGAGGTTGATCAAGTCTGCGAACCTCCCCTCCCCCAGTACCAGGGACTTTTTTCTTTTTTTTTTTTCCACATCAGTTATTGTATTCTTTAGCTCCAAAATTTTTGATTCTTGTTAAATATTTTATCTTTATTGATATCCTCATTTTCTTTATGCATTGCTTTCTTGAGCTCAGTGAGTGAGTGTCTTTATAAGGCTTATTTTAAATTGTCAGATAATTCATATGCCTTTTCTCAGGATTGGTTTCTAGAGAGTTTTTTTTTTTTTATTCCTTTTATTAGGTCACATTCCCCTGTTTCTTGTGTTACTCTGATTTTGTGCTAGGATTTAAACACTTAAGAAGAGCAGCCACATCTCCCAGTGTTTACATACTGTCTTTACCTGGGAAAGATCTTCACCAGTCAGCCCTGGTACATATTCTGGATGGACTCTCAAACCTTCTTTGTGGATATATCTTTGGATTTGTGCCTGTAAATCCCCAAATGAAGGAATTTGTTGGTTTTTTATATTAACAGCTCCTGATTTATACTTTTTTGATGTCTGGGTAGGACAGGTTCTTAAAACTTGCTGCAAGCTACTCAAATCTCTTATTTTCAGTTGCCTCTAGAATTTCAGAATATGTAGGATAGTTTCAAACCTTATAGTCAGGCAAGACATAAACCATTCCCTCAGGCAACTCTGTGGAAAGGTGGAATATTGGATGCACGCTCCAACTTTTTTCCTCCCTAGAGAGACACTGAGAGTTGGGCAGTTTTCTCCCATTTGTTCCACCCAGGGGGAAGAACTATGGTGAGTGAATGCATGCTAGATCAAATGATAGCCTTTGTTCTTAGCAGCCCCAACCTGGTGCCGTTTTCTGTTAATGCTTAGATTCAGGCAGGATAGACACAAGTCTCTCAGGCAGCCCTCAAAAGGTCTGAACACTTAATGCTTGTTTCAATATTCTCTTTTCCTCTCCGGGTAGAAGCCAGGATGCGAATTTTTTTTTCCCAGGTGTGCCACACTGAGCTAGAATGTAGGCATATTGCAAGTGAGTGCCGTGAATTTTACTATTGGCTTGAATGTGGCTAGTTTTATGGTCTCCTGGGGTGTTGGAGCCCCTTAACTGGTTTTTGAATTTCTTTTTTTTTAATAAAGCATTTTTTTGTAAGTTTAGAGAGAGAGCGAGAGAGCGAGCACACAAGCAGGGGGAGGGGCAGAGAGAGAGAGGGACAGAGAGAGAATCCCAAGCAGGCTCCCTACTGTCAGCACAGAGCCCCACGTAGGGCTTGAACCGAGGAACCATGAAATCATGACCTGAGCTGAAATCAAGAATTGCACACTTAACCCAGTGAGCCAACCAGGTGCCCCTGGTTTTTGAATTTCTTACAAAGAGAATCTGTCCCTGTATTATTGTTTGAGTTGGTGTTTCTGTTAGGAGAGAAGGATTTGGAGCTTCCTGTTCTGCCATATTGCTAACATCACGTGGTGTAAGTTTATTCTTTTGATTACTGCACAGTATTTTATTGTATAATTTTGCAAGTTTATATATTCTATTGTTGCCAGAGACAGAGGAACTGAGATGATAGTGAATTCTCTTCATTATTAGTTAATAAATTGGAAATTTCATTCATGTATCTTGTGACTAATGACTTGGTTCACTGCTTTTCTTTTTTAAAGTAATGATTATATTCATTTTTAAATATTATATGCATGTCTTTTAAGTAGTTAAAAGTAAGACTTTATCCGTGAACCATGGAGACACTAATACCAATTAGCTGTGAATTCTTCAGTATTTATTTTATGCTTATACAGGATGTATACATTAAGTTTTTCACATATGGTAACGTGAACATATGACATAGTTTTACATTTGCTTTTTTCATTTTATTGAGTATCATTATATAAAAATACCTTTTTCTTTTTTAAGGCTACATAATTGGGGTTATATAGATGTATCAAAGTTTATCTATGCAGACTCATACGAATGGATATATTTTCCATTTAATTGAAGTAGTTTCCAAGCCTTTGCTAATATAAATAATATTGGATCAAATAAATATCTTTGTTATCATTTTTACTTGTGTAATTATATCTTTGGGGTGAATTCCTAGAAGTTTAATAGCTAAGGGAAAGATTATAGACATTTAAAATTGTGATAAATATTATCAAAATGCCTCACACAGAGATTATAAATTTTTACTATAGTAATCTATAAGAGGACGTATTTTCATGGCTTTTGTAATGTGCTATCATTGTTTCAAAAATATACTGGGTAAAAAGTGGTAACAATTTTAGTTTCCATTGTTATGAATTGCTTGAACATCTTTGTATATGCTTAAGATTCATTTTTTTTTATGACCTGTCAGTTTATTCCTTTTGTTGGGTTTCAGCCTTTTTCTTACTGATTTATAAAGCCATTCATATAATTCGGAAATTAATGCCTTGTGGTAAGTTTTCATTACTTTAAAAATTCTTCTGAATTTCTTTATGGTAGATCTTGTTTTCACATAGATGAAAAAAAACTTCTGTGTAATTTAATTATTGATTGTTTTATGAGTTTTGACATCTGAATTATATTTGGAAAAGTACAAAACAAAACCTCAGATTTTGTTGTGTAACTTTTGTGGTTGTATTCTTTTGGCTTGAATCTTGGTTTCCTTATAATTTATTTGAGGTTAAGGAATAAGGAAAATTTCAAAACATATTTCTTTTTTCCCAATGTCTATTGCTTTGTCCAAACACCAGTTATAAAGCAATGCATCTTTTCTACCTGATTTGATATCCCAACTTTGTTTTATCTAATTATATATTTGGGTGTATTTCTGAACATCATATTCCATTGAATTCTATATGTATGTCTCTGTGCAGCATAGCTTGAGTGTTTTTGCAGTTATAGCTTAATGATGTGCTTTAATACCTGGTAGGGTTAGTTCTGCTCATTACCCCTCAAAAGTTTCTCTAGTAATCCTGTTTATTTTTTTCACACAAAATTTAGGGTCAGCTTGTCTAGAAGAAAATAAAAACTCCCAATGGCACTTTTAGTGTGATTCTGTTAACATATCACGTTCACCCATTGGCAAAAAGTTTGCTGTCTTTAGGATGGTGTTTCTTCCTATCAAGAAATGTGGCATGCCCTTTCACTTCGTTAAGTCTGCTATTCAGTAGTGCTTTTAAAGGATTTTTTAGGTCTTTCTTATTTTCTAGTTAGCTCATTTCTAAGCATTTTATCTGTGTTTGGTATTTTATTATGGCCTCTAACTAGTTGATAGTTCTGTTAAAGAAGTTTATTGATTTCTGTAAGTTCATCTTGCATCTAGACATTGTACTAAATTCTCTTTATAAAAAATCTCTCTTAGTTTATTGTATGACTGCATGGTAATTTTTTCCATGTGAAATATTCAGATTTTCCAGATACGTACTTTGATTTTTAGCATATATCATATTTCATGTAAATGGTAGCAATTCATTTTCTGTTTAAAAAAATACTTTTATTTCTGTATTCATTTTGAAGTATGGTTGACACATGATGTTATATAGGCTTTCGGTGTACAACGGAGTGATTTAGCAACGCTATACATTATACTATGCCTGCCACAAATGTAGTTATCATCTGGCACCTATTATAGTACCATAAACTCTATTCCCTATGCTATACTGTTTATCCCTGTGACTTAATTATTTTTTAGTTTTTAATTATTCAACTTCTTAATTAGTTTTTAGTTTTTAATTATTCACCTTTTTATTTAATTAATTTTTGGTTTTTAATTATTCACCTTTTTATTTATTATGCCAATTATTTATTTTTCTTGTCTGATTGTCTTCTCTGACATCTCCAGCTGAAGTAAAATTGTATTCATCAGTACGATAAAGTATTATTTATAATATAATTATATATTATCATATAATTTATAATGAGATATAATGATATACTGATTTATGATATAAATGATATATAATATATAATTATAATTATAAAAGATTATTATATAAATTATATATTTTTTCATTCATTCATTCTTGGGTCCAAAAGAAATGAAAAATATCATTCTACTACAATACTTAGAAACAAATCAATAGTGAAATACTGTATGTCACACTTTTAGGTATAAAGTCAAAATAGTGATAAAGGAAGGAAAAATTTGTAATCTAGACTAGTCATAGTTTTTAGGGAAGAATAAACTAAAATAAAGAAATTTAGCATCTAACATAGCAAAAATAAAATACATTTAAATAAAACCGAATGGAGAAATTAGAGGTAAAATAATGAAGTAGAAGAGAGAAAAAACTGTTAAGTACAAAAGCAAGTTAAAAATAATGGTAATAGTATAATTAATAAAAATAACCCTGAAATAATGGTAAAAGCAAGCACTTATATAGCACTTACTGTGTGCCCAGCACTCTTTTTATATCCTGCACATTGTAATTCATTAAATATTTACAAAAACTATTTTAGGTAGCTACTTAATCTCCATTTTATAATGGAGGAAACTGAGGACCAGAGAGATGAAATAACTTGCTCAAGCTTGCACAATCAGTAAAGGTGGCATTTGAGTTTGAACCCAGAAAGTCTAGCTCCAGAGTCTATACACTATATCATTATGATGTATTCCCACTCAAACTTACATATCTTATTCCTACTAAATAGAGAAAGAAAAAGTCATGATAATTTACATAGTACTTTGAAGTATACAAAGAAAATTTTTACAAATCAAGTACAGCAAAACCTTGGATTGTGAGTAACTTGGTCTCTGAGTGTTCTACAAGAGAAACAAACATCTCTAATAAATTTTAACTTGATAAATGAGCGATGCCTTGCAATACTAGTAGTACGTGATGCTGAAAGTCACGTGATCACACCTGAGCCAATGGTTCTTCTCTCTCCCTCTCACTGCGGGATTGTAGGGGGTTGTTTCCCATGCTCGGAGGCTCCATCTCAGGCTGTGGTGTTTGGCAGAAATCAGTGATTTTTCAGAACGTTGGAAGGGGCCCACAACTGGCAGTAGTATATTTTTGTCACTTTAAAGCGTCTATGGACAGTCCTTTGTTTTTCCATACAAGATAAGCTTAGGAAGGCTTTGCTGCATTCTAGGTCATTGGATAGGTTCCTTGTTAAAGTTGTATGAAAAGGAAAAGTTTCCCTTCAGCCAATAGATAGCAGTGATTCCATTAGTGATACTGAAAGTTGTCCTACGCAATAATCCTCCTCTCTCTTGTCTCCCTCACACCAGCCATGAAGGTTTCCAATGGTAAGTGCAGATTAATTTATTTTTCTTTGTATTTTGTATCTCCTTTATTATTTTATATTTATTGCAGTATTGCAATTTTTTTCATATGAATATTTTGGGGTTGTGGAATGAATCATCTAAGTTTCCATTATTTCTTATGCAGAAATTCGCTTTGATATACAAGCGCTTTGGATTACAAGCATATTTCTGGAACAAATTATGCTGGCCAACCAAGGTTTTACTGTATTTTAATGTGAAACCTGGATATTTCTTGGAATCAGTTATATAATTCATCACATGGTGGGTTGCAATGTCATGATGGAACAGATAAAACTCTTCCTCTTTGAAACCCTAATGAAGATTCAGAAGCCCCTAGGAAGGAAAGGAAGGTATTGGAGCCTAATTCTAACAGGGAATAAATTGTGTATCATTCGTGTTATTTTCCACGTTAGTTGTGATTGAAGACACAATTCATTGGTATTACAATGCAGGGTTCACCTTCAAAAGAAAAAGAAGTCTTTAATTGCTGGATCTGTTTTCACATTAATCACTGTCCCAGCACCAGGAATCACTTAATAAGGAAAATATGAATCAATTTCCAAAATCGCCTCTCAAGAAGTGATTCTAATGTGAAGTTCCCATTAAGGGAGTGGAGACCCACACTCTGCAGGGGGGAAGCCTTTTCCTGCAGAGTTCTGTGGCTATTTGCTCCCACTCACAGCTTTTAATACAAATTTCGCAGTGACCTTTTAAGGACAAAAATAGTTCTTTGTCATCCTTTCCCCCTTTCTTCTTTATTCTTTTGTCACACTTTCATGTTCAACTCTTCTGTGCATTCTTTAAATCTCCAAAGAACTCACCTCTGCACCATAGCCGACAGCAAATGCTGCTGGAGGGGGCTGAGGTAGAACGGGAAGATTTCCCCAAAGACTGAATGTGTACAGCTTAAACAAGTACAAAATTGGCTACATTCAGCATCAGGAGATTGAAAAGAATGTGAGAAGACTGTGGTCTAAAAATAAAATATATATATATATATTTATATATATATATTTTTTAAATCCCTGCGCGTGTTGAGAACAAAATGGGCAAAACCGATATTGTAAATCCCTACCTTACGTGTATATGCTTTTCATTATTGTGTCCTGTTCATTTTAAGATTTTTATGCCTCAGGATAAAAATATTGCATTTCACCATCCTCTCATCTCACCATCTTCTGTTTTTATGTTTCCTTTTGACTTTTTACACCTTTACAGTTCATTTTGTTTCAATTCTGAGAACATAGCCATTGACTGAAAGTCTGCCACCCGAGATTGGGCAATATGAAATTTTTTAGTGTTTTGACAAGCAACCTTTTTTTCAAAGATAAATTGTAATTTTATGTAAAAATGCTTTTCAATTAAAACAGTGATAAAATCAAATGAACATATAATCCTAATAATTTTGCATTGCACATTATAGAGATTTAGGAAGGGAAAGTGAATATCTTAAATGTTTTTTTTTAATTATTATTTTTGCAAATACATTCGAACAAGGTGGTCCAAATTAAAAACTGAGAGGGAAAAAGTGTTGGGGGATTTGTGTACATATATAACTGAGACTTGAAAGCTTTGGGGGCCACTGATTAGCATCAATAACATTTTGAAATATTTCCTTGCATCTGGACTATATTTCATAGGAGCTTAAAAAATACTTTCCTCAACCTGCATAGTTGGAGAATAAACTTGAGTCACTGTAAATGCAAAATATAAATTAAAAAAGACTTAATTACAAATACATTTAAAATTAGAAGTCTTTTCATAGGAAAACAGAAAGCTTAGGTATTAATTAATATATTAATACTGTTCATTTCTGAGTAGTAAAATTCATGATGGTTGTAATTTCCATTTTTTCTGGTTCTCATTGTTTCAGATTTTTTTTTAGGGAGAAATTATATTTCTCTGTATTTGCAGTACACAACACACATACACACAGATGCAGAAGCCCCCACACTATAATCACAGAAGTAGAGAACCCTGCAACTAGAGTACCCTTGCTGAATTTGAATCCCAAAAGGAGTAATTATTTCATTCAGTAAATATTTACTGAGCACCTATAATGTGCTAGACACTGCTCTAAGTGTTGGATACATGGTAGCAAACACAACTGACAAAATCCCTGTTGTCACTGATGTATCATTCGAGTGTTAGCGGGCGGAAAATCAATAATATATTAGGTGACCATAAGTGAGAAAATAAAGCCAAATGAGAGATGATAAGCCAGGAAAACAAGACAGAGTGGGTATAGCAGGATACTTTCTAGGTGCTGTGGTCAAGAAGGTCCCTAGGCTGAGACTTGAATGAATGGGGGGGGGGGGACTGTGTAGTGCTTCCTGTGTGTGTATGTGCATGTGTATGTGTGTGTAAGACAATAGTGTGGCTAAGTTAATTTGAGCAAAAGGGAACATAGAAAACGATGACACAGAGAAGGGACCATGGTTCAGATTCAACAGTTGATAGGGGAAGGCATTTTTATGTTTTGAGAAGTAAGTGAAAAGAAATCTTTGTGGAAAATGGATGGTCTGGGTGCCATAGGTTGGGTAGGTGCAGGTAATAGAGTGAGGCGGTGGCTACAACAGCAAGGAATGATGGTGGTTTGTACAGGTGGCAGTGGTGGAGTAGAGAGAGAAATGGTAAGATTTTGCAAAGGTGAGTTCAGTAAAGGATGTTCCCCATTTAAGAGTCCATGAGGATCGCCTTAGTTTAAAACATTTAAAGGTTTAGGTTCCTGTTCTGATTTTCCAAGGCCCATTGGTCTTTCTGAGATGTCATACTACTTGTATTGCAGGACTTAGCTCGTTTATCAAGTTAAAATTTATTTGAAACATTTGCTAGTCTTGTGGAACACTTGCAGACCAAGTTAGTTGCAATCCAAGATTTTAGTGTGTAGGTGTGTGTGTGTGTATATATATGTGTGTGTATATATATATATACACATATATATATGTATTGTATATATGTATATATATGTATATATATATACACATATATATATATATACACATATATATATGTATTTAGTGTGTGTAGGTATGTGTGTGTATATATATATATACATATGTGTGTGTATGTATATATATATATACACACACACTAAATACATATATATACACACTAAAATGTATATATATATACACACACACATATATACATACACACTTTTTTTCATGTGATAACCCTGCATTGTTGTCAATGAAATAGAATTTATCACTGAGGATAGTCTAAAATAAATGCAAGCGGGACGCCTGAGTGGCTCAGTTGGTTACGCGGCCGACTTTGGCTCAGGTCATGATTTCCCGGTCCGTGAGTTCGAGCCCCGCGTCGGGCTCTGTGCTGACAGCTCAGAGCCTGGAACCTGTTTCAGATTCTGTGTCTCCCTCTCTCTGACCCTCCCCCGTTCATGCTCTCTCTCTCTGTCTCAAAAATAAATAAACGTTAAAAAAAATTTTAAAAAAGTAATAAAATAAAATAAATGCAAGCATTTTTTCAAATTAATTATTTCCTAATCTAGACCAAACTTTAGTGGCATGGATGCTATTATGAAGATTTATATTTTATTTAAAACAAATGATTAATGAAGTGTGATTATCTGTTTATAGACAGATATTCACTTTGTATAGTTGACAAGCAACATTTTTTCAAAGAGAAATTGCAATTTTATGTACAAATGCCTTTCAATTAAAACAGTGATAAAATCAAATGAACATATAATCCTAACAATTTTGCTTTGCACATTATAGAGATTTAGGAAGAGAAAGTGAACATCTTAAATGTTTTTTTTAATTATTATTTTAGCAAATACATTTGAACAAGGTGGTCCAAATTAAAAAATGAGAGAGGAAAAGTCTTGGGGATTTGTGTACATATATCACTGAGACTTAAAAGCTTTTGGGGCCACTGAGGTTTAAAAACACACTGGGTTTTTAAATTAGATTACAATTTACAAAAGTTAAATTTTTTATTTGGAATTTTAGAGGATAGCATCTGATTACTGTCTCCATTGGCTTTAAATGAATGATACTTTCAATAAATACAGGTTAATCATAAAGTAGATTAAATGAATTTTGAAGGTCAGCTACAATAGCATCTTATCCAAGTAAGGTGTAAAACATTAATCATTTTCCTCCCTACCAATATTTTTAAGGTTATTGCTATTTTGAGTGCACATTATTATGATGAATGACATCACTTTCTTTTACTTCAATTTTAGAAGAAAGTACTTGAGCGACTATTTACAAGCAGAAATTAAGGTGACTCACATGCTTGTTTGCATTTTCCTCAAGAGAAAAATTGCCAAGAGTTTGGGTAGCTTTTTTTAGTGTCGACATTTTGCCTCCCATGATGATTATCATAGGAAATGGTGTATGCAATCTACATTCAAATTGTTTGTATGTATGGTTCTGCATTTGAGACTGATAATTTGGAATGCAAATCAAAATGAATGATTTGGCATCTCAAAGTTTCACTGCATAAAAATAAAAAGGAATAACAATTCTGTAAATTAGTCCCACTTTTTTCATTATAAAAATGGTATGGCTACCCATTTCAGCATTTATTGTTATTATCTTATATTTATGCTAATTAATTTGTGGAAATTAAATAGAGTTTTAAAAAAGTATTTCAATGACACCCATGATTAGGTAGTTTCAGTAGAATAGAGTTTTGTCATAATGTAGTAGACCTTTAGCCAGAGAGAACGAGGGAGAGCCAAGATATTTATCAGAAAATAATCACGATGGTGAATACAAAGACTTTTTTTTGTGTTGTGTTTTGTTTTTGATTTTGTTTTTTGGTATAATCTATTGTCAAATTGACTTACATACAACATTCAATGCTCATCCCAACAAGTGCCCTTTTCAATGCCTATCACCCATTTTCCCCTTCATCAAGATGTTTTCACTCCGTTACCACTTTCCACTCCCTTTTCCTTTGGCTTTTTCTCTCCAGCAGTTGGTGATTAATGACTGTAGCACTGCCTTATTGTCTCCTATTCATTTCAGGTGGCTCAAAAAGCTCCTTATGATTCAATCTGATTGGCTCTTTTAGCATTTTCCCAAACCAGACTGCATTGAATATACATTCAGTAAATAGCAACTTGCAAAAATTTCTGTAAAAAATCTGTGCTTAACAGTTTATTGACAGCTGGCACCAGTAATCCTCTGCTTGGTTCCTTGTTTTGTGGACATTTTCTCTATTTATTTCTAACAAATAAGGGTTTTAATAGTCATTGGATGCTATTTGATATCAAGGGGAAAATAACTTCACTTTGCTATTATAATCTCTGAAATTTGTGTGGATTGTCTAAACTTGACTGTGAGAGTTACTGTGCAATGGCAGCATCTGTAATGATTTTGTACTTCTCTTTTTCTGTGTGTGTTTAGTGCCTGCAATGTGCTAGGCTCTGGGCTGGTGAAAACATGGAGAGTAAATTTTGTCTATGTCTACATACCATGAATTCCTTCCACTTACTTTCACTTGTGTTAGCTGTGATAAACTGTGAGTACTTTTCAATCTCAGACTTATAAATATGTTTCTCCACTCTTTGCAAGGAGTTATTTTTCCCTTGGTTCTCTAGAATACCGAGGAAACTTCTAATAATGGGCAACCTCTGTTCAAATATTATTCACTTAGGTTGACTACAGAGGAAACAAAAACATGTAATGCAGCTTTTCCCTCCACACTGTGGGAGCCCTGTCATACGCTAATGGCACTATACTCTCACCATTGCTTCTGGAGATAGACAAATATTTTACAATACTAACAAAAGGATTTACTTAGTGTTTTAGGTATCTTTTCATTAGCACTCTTGCATAGATGCACAGCAGTTTTTCCTCCACAACATTCTTAAGACAGTAATGACAGGTGAAACAGTCATTCAAGAATATCATGAATATTATTCAAACAATGATATGAAGACAAGTCACATATCAGCTCTCACCAGATAAAATACAGTGCAAACAAATGCAAACAGAAAACACATTTTTTCAGAGAGTGAGGATTGCCACGTGTGTTTGTCCATCCATTCATTCATTCACAGTATTTCCAGCCACTCCTGATGTTACACCTGATAATGCTCCATCCTGTAAGTCCATTTACTGTAGCTGTAACTCATACCCAGAGTCTGAGACATTTTGCACAGATAATGGAAAATGATAAAACGACAAAAACAAATATCAGAAAACTATGGAGGAGCAATCTTTTTGGCATTTCTAAGTAAGATCAGTTGAAGTCTGAGTCCCGTTTTACCCGACTCTGTGCTTGGATTAAATGCTCCATATGCATGTTCTCCATTTTACATTCCATGGTGGCAAAAATACACCAGAGAACATTAGAGAATTCCCAATCCTGATACTCCAGTACCTGGCACTAAGTCTGACATAAAGTAAGATCTTGATAATAGTTGTTGAAGGGATGCCTGGATAAAAAAATAAATAAATTAGGATTCTATTAAAATGACCCAATTCACAGATTCCAGCTTCATATAGAAATTCACCAATTATAACGCATCACACATAAACAATGTTCGCTTTACAGGAAAGTTGCTTTTAGCAAGTTCGTTCCTATTTAACAAGCCCTGGCATCAGTTGTCCAAATGTGTTTCTTATTCCCCACAAGGCATATGTTATATTGACGAATTAATCATGAATCAACATGAGAAAACTCAATATAGTTTCTCAGTAGATAATCATTACTTGAGTCCCTTCCAAGAACATTTGCTCTGGCCATATATAAATGTAATTAAAAAAATGCAAACATTGAATGTAAATTGCTTTTGAATTATCTACCATTTTGGTTTATCTACATCTCCATTTGTGTAGATTCAGAGTTGGTATTTTATATTCATGATTATGGTTTGAGTACATAAGTGAAATTATTTTTAAATGATATCATTGCTACTGGAAACTGCATTGGATGCTAGATTTTTTTTTTTTTTTTTTTTTTTGGTCCACTGCGATGAACAAATTTTAATTCTCTCACTGATTCACAAGTCATTATGTAACAGCAGCATTTCTATATTGACAGAAAGCAATCTCAAAAATCATCTGTGAGGAAAGTGCACAAAATAAAGAGATTATGAGCTCATGGGGTTTAAATCCAGGGTCTCCTTATTATGCTATGTAAATTTCTTCAACTAGGTTTGTATATATTTAAACAACTTTGCATTATTTTATTTTTAGAAATGAATATTCCCGACCAGTCTGTGAGGTTAAGAATTTACCTTTAGTTAGATACATCAGCTAATTGATAAACTGAAAATTATGGTTATATTTATTGTGTAATTGATGGTTCACACATAGATGTTGCTATTTCCTAAAGCAAAGTATCTGTGCAACTGCCTATTACAATTCAAATCCTTCTTACGACTTTTTAGTCTTTTACTATCCATTAAAAAATGAAAGGTGCAGTTGTACATTGATGTTGATAAAAAAAATAATAATATTAATATATATATAATATATAATATATACATTAATATATAATATATATAATTATATATAATAATTATATATAATTATATATTAATATATAATATATAAATATATTATATATGAATATATATATTTATATATATAATATATAAATATATAAATAATATATATAATATATATATAATATATATAATAATAATATTATAGCCATATAACATAATAGCCATGTTTTTTGTCTTTAAGATGTTCTGTCCTTCCCCTTGCTTTCAAATGAAGAGAAAGACTGTGAAGGTTGTGGTATGCCTAGAAATGAGAGTTCTAACTTAAATTCTCTCAATAAGTTGCTGTACAGCCATGAGAAAGTCATGGGCTCTTCCTGAAGTTTACTTTTTTTTTTTAAGTTTTATTTATTTATTTTGAGAGAGAGAGAGAGAGAGAGAGCAAGGGAAGGCAGAGAGAGAGGGAGAGAATCTCAGGCATGCTCCATGCTCTCAGCACAGAGCCTGATGCGGGGCTCTGACTCACGAACCCTGAGATCATGACCTGAGCTAAAATCAAGTCTGAGGCTTAACTGACTGAACCACCCAAGAGCCCCCTGAAGCTTACATTTAAAAAGAGGGAATTTAACAAGATTTATTTTTTTTTCATGTTTGTTTATTTTTGAAGGAGAGACAGAGTGTGAGTTGGGGAGGGGAGGGTGAGAGAGAGGAGGCACAGAATCCAAAACAGGCTCCAGGCTCTGAGCTGTCAGCACAGAGCTAGATGCAGGGCTTGAACTCACAAACCATGAGATCATGACCTGAGCTGAAGTCAGACGCTTAACCGACTGAGCCACCCAGGCGCCCCATCAACTAGATTTTTAATGAGTTTTTGTTTGGTAATATGGCACAGGTTTTCTTTCATGAAAGGGTTAAAACTTCAGGTTTTTGCAATGTTTGGTCCCCTTATTTCTTCTTCCTCTTCCTCCTCTACATCCTTGGCCTCATATTGTGTGATGCCCTTTACACAGAGAGAGTGTCAGGAGTCCGTGCACTTTACCTTCTCTGCTGTCCATCCTAATCCTCCCAGAGAAGACACGTAGTGTGGGATCTTCTTAAGTGTACTTGTCTGTTTACCCAAAGCATTAAAAGCTTACTAAGGAAAAGAATCATCTTGTTCTCTGGTATATCCAAAGAGCCGAGCATTTTGCCTGACAAATACGTGCTTCAAAATATTTGTTGAATGATGAAAATTTGTCCATATTTCCTACATCTTTAATCTTCCCTGTGGGATGAATGATTTGCCCAGAGTGCAAATCTCTGCTCAGCTGTAATGCTATCCTAACTTATGAAAGGGGAAGAACTCACTTATTGTAAATGCATTGCTAGGAGTTATGTAAATGCACTTCCTACAACTAAGAGCAGCAGCAGCATCAATATCTAGGATATTTGCACCATGCCTGTTAACAAAGAGAGAAAACTCTAAGAAGAAAGGAGAGTCTAAGATACCTCTCTGTAAGGAAATTTTTCTCTTTTAATATACCATGTGAAAACACAATGTTCCTCTGTAAAGGCGGACATTCTTTCCCCCAGTATATCTATAGCAACTGTAAAATATTCTGAAACTATGCGATAGAATTTTGCTTATGTTTTGGCTCATTTGACTTACTGTTACTATAGATCTGTGATTGTTGAGATTTGTAAAAAGTATATCAATGAGAAAAGGCTATTTTTGCATAAATTTAAAACACTCGTAGGTGGAAAGAAAATTCCAGGCATTATTTACTTTTTATTCACTTAGACTGAAAATAAAAGCTCAGATCACTTGAGTCTTACCCAAAGTCACACACTGTCGCATAGACTTGGCCTCTTGACTCCATTTCCATTCTGTTAATTCCCATCCTGTGACCTAATGTACTTTTGTGTGCTTCTGTGATGGCATAAAGACTTTTTCCTCTGTGGAATATCATTTCTGTTGTCATGATGAAGGTCCTAAGGAATGATTTCATTTACAAAATTAGATTCACATACTACTTACCCACTGTCTGCCATTTTGTAAAGTAAAATACGTTTGTGTGTTTTTTTTTCTACCTCAAGATGTGTTGTCCTAGTTGGCTCCTCTTTTAAGAATTGTCACATATTTTGGTAAAGAATATTCAGGAAGAGAGTGATCTTCATTTGGTAAGAGGCCTTTGCAGCCACAGTGACATACGGTAAGCATCCTCTGCCTCCCTTAACCAAATGTCTCAATGTCTCAAATGTCTCAATGTCTCAAATCAACCAACCAGGTGCATCCCACAGTGTGACATTCTGCAAGGAGGTCTTTGGCTCTTGTGCTGACACAGAAACTCAGCTGAGCATCAGTGAGAAAAGATCTCCTGCAAACGAGAACCACATCTTGGCTGTAATTGTCACTCTTGTGAACCTGTCGTTGCCTGGGCAGTTCCAATCTCTCAATGGTCCAGCTTGCCTCCCTTACTTTTCACTTTACCTTTTTTAGAATTTTTCTTGATTAAATACTAGACAACAGTCATGGGTCAAAGGGATAAATGTATCATCTTGTTATAGATGTACTGTCTTCAATTTCCAGTTAGGGTTATGTTTGTGACTTGAAGGCAGGAACATGAATTATGGACACATTTTTGAAGCAAATAAACATTACATTTTTTTTTTTTTTTTTTTTTTTTACCATGTAACACATTTTCTTTAAATGCTTTTTAAAAATGATCTTCAGTTAGGGACTGGAATACAAAAGCTAAAGAAGGTATCTGCACGTGTGTGAAGTGTAGCCTTGCAGTTGTTGAGGTAGTCTGTACCATCACTCCACCCTTGGGAAAACAGAAAAATAAGTCATCACAATCTTTAAAGTTCAGACAATAAGAAGTAAAACAACCAAAATGAACCAGAGATTAACATTGTATTGCAGGACCTAGAATGTTAACGTTATTTCAAATTGTGTACGCATCTGAAGCTTAGAGAAGTGTGGTAACTTGCATAAGATCATCCAGCCAATAGTGGAGGAAACCCGGGAGCTGAGCCTGAAGTCCCTGCTCTGAGCCACTCATGATTTTATTTGCCCGAGGAAACAGAGCAGTTGAATCAATAACAATCACAATCTTCATTGTTTAGAAGAAATTAAGCCATTGAGCTTTAATGTCTTTATCCTATCTCTTCCTTCCCACGTGTTATACCCTTGAGGGGAAAAAACATTAGTGAAAAACATACCCTACTGTGCTAGAAAGCACTACAAACAAGCCAAGATCAGGATTGCTGTGTTTGGCATTATAACATCTGGTTAGATGTCTTTTAAAGATTCAACTTCTCTAACTCTTGCTGAATAGGAGAGAATGGTCTAAGTGCCACTGAAACACCATCTAAGAACGCACTATGCTTTTTCTCTTATCACCAGTGCCTTGTTAAGAGATTGTGTGCTAACTTCATATGAACCATTTATAAAGTAGAATTGCAACAGGCTGGTTGTAAAGCACTAAACCCAGTTCATTAGCTGATTTACTTTTATTTTTATTTTTTTATATATGGTACATTCTATTGATGGAAATTTACGCTACAGGCAGATTCCAAGTTTAAGTAATTATCATCTGATTGGAATTGATCAGGGTAGTTTAGGTCAAAGCTTATCAAATTTAAGGGAATTTGGTAGTCACCTGGAGAGCTTGTTAATAGAGATTCCTGTGGTTCAGTAGCTCTTGATTTGGTAGATCTGGGCTGAGGCTTTATAATGTGTATTTCTAATAAGATCTCGGGTGATGTTGATGCTGTGTACCTATAGACTTCTTTTGTTTGTTTTGTTTCAGGTTTTAATTTAAATTCCAATTAGTTAACAGCATAATACTAGTTTCAGGTCTGTGGACCAATTTTTGAGTTGCACTGGCCTATTTAACTCCCAAAGGTTGCTATGATGGTGGGAGTTTTTGTTTAGCGGGATTAGAGAATACGCATCCCTCATTGTAGTCTTTGTGCTGTGTCCTAGAGATCCTCTTGACAGTTTTTCACAGGTATCTGTTCTCTAGGCTGTTTAGTGTTTTGCCTTGGAAAGGAAATTTTCTGAGAGTTCATCACAGCATATCTTTAATCAGTTCTCAGATAGGCTCTGGACTACCATTAGAGGATTTGGCTCTTCACAAGGACAGAGAGTATTGCAGGATAAGTACTAGAATATAGGCTGCTAATATTTACTTGCACTAAGAAAGTCTGGGGTTTTATGCTAAGAAGGGTTCCATTCCTTGTCTAATATGTTACCACAGCACGTGGCTTAATTCCTGATACACAGTAGGTCCTTAAGGACCATTTTTGTTGAATGCAAGGTGGAATGACAACTGTTTCAAGCATTATGCTTAAACTGCTTTGTTTTTAGTTTTCTCCTACACGGATGGGGCAGATAAGAAAGTCCTTTCTCATCTACTAATACAAATTTTGTACACTTGGGTGGCTAAGTGGTACTAAATTATTGATTTGGTGGAGCTGAATATAGCTTGAGAAGCTTCATATGGTCAGGGAGTATATTTATGACTTATGCTCAGGAGCAAATTATGTTTAGCAAAGTGTTAAAAATGCCTTTTGCTATTAGCCTAGCCTTGTCAAAGAATTTGAATTAGACCATTTTTCACATTTAAGAATGCATTGTGCTCTCATTCTGTGTTTCTTTTGAACTTCCTGCAAATGCATTATAACCATTATCTTGTTTTTCCTTACAATGCCATTCAGAGGTGTGTAACCAAGTAGTGTTATCCTCATTGTACAGGCACATAGAAGTTAATTGACTTTCTTCAGGTCATAGCAAAGTAGGGAGAACCAGCAATAAAAGAAACATTGGCCTGCTTTTTTAGTGTGTGAGCACAGTGGCCACCACAGAACTCCTAACACTGTCTTTCTACCATCTAAGACAAAATATCCTCTATCCATAAGATTACCTTAAAAAAAAAAAAAAAAAAGGCTGCTTGAAAGACGTTTGCATAGATTATGGTAGTTCCAATTTAGGGTCATATAAAAGCATCCCCCCACTTGTGGTTTCATAAAGTATTAAAACACATTTTTTTTTGTCCATCAGTAAAAAAGATTCAGGTAATTCCCAAATCACAGAGAAGTTGTTTAAGTTTCTAAGATTTTTGTTTAAATTTTTGCACGTGCCCTTTTAAGACACCTAGGCTCAGACACAAAACCCCATTTCTTGTATAATGTGCCCTGAATATTATTGAGAGGCAGTCTGCTATGGGCTTCTTATGTTCCTATGTGTCTTGTTAAGTAGTTCACAACCCCCAGATCCTGACCATTCTTTCACCCTGGCCACTTATCTGGATTGTTTCTGCAGCTGGGAATTCTGAAAAGTGAGAAAATGCTTCAGAAGAATGCATCACGTAGTCCTGCACAGCGCTGAGGCTCTCCCTGAACAAAGAATGGATTATTTAGTGCTTGCTATGAAAAATGGCAGGTTTTTTAAGCTCAGAGTTCCTAAATTACAGTGCAATCCTCTTCTTGTGTAGCCCTTCATCTGAGCCCATTATGTTTGCTCATGGACTTTGGGGCAAAGGAAACCCTCAGAAATCTGCTGATATGCCTGCTACTGGTTTTTATTGTGATTAATAAACTCCTTTGTGTCTGATCCAGGAGACTCATGTCTTCTTTCAGGAACCAGGGATCTGTGACTGACTAATTTATAAACCTATGTTTAATCCAGTGGGAATTCTCCTACTTATGGCTGTCCTCCACACCGTAAAATATACTTAAGTAGGGCAAAATCGCCACAGCTCTACTTAGTTTCTACCCAGTAGATTCTTCCTAAAGTCAGGCTATTTCATGGAAAATTTTTATTTCAGTCACATCATGGTGCTCATTGAATTAAATGAGGCTTTAGAAGGATAAACATCCATATAAGATGAGACTATCAGAAGTTCAGGAGATCTGGTTTAGGAGCCAGGAAGCAAATTTTCTTCCTTTTGTGACACTATTATCTGTGTCCTTAGCAGCAGCATCTGGGTTTCTGTATCTTAGGAACTGTCACAAATAGAAATGTCTACTACTGTCCATAGCCACTGAAGATGAACCCTGAGGTGCTAGGGGACAGGCTAACAACAGCATTTGCTACCATAAGACACAATGGTAAGGTATTGCTCTTCTGTGTTATCGTTGTTGGGAGCAATCTGAGAGTAAGAGCTGTGTAGTAGTAGTTTTTATCCTCGTTCTTTTGTGACACCAGTGGTAATGCCTTCAACTTAGAGGTGTGTGTCGCATGCTTGTCAAGTAAGTGAAATGAAAGACCTTCTTGGAAGCGGCCGTATGTTACAGTTTGGAAGTCTGAAGTTAGTCTGCCCAGGTTCTAATCTCAACTCTGACAGGGACTAGCTGCAAACTTTGTCAGTTTCTTTAATCTCTTCCTCAGTGTCCTTACCTGTTAAGGGGAAGTAATATTAGTGCCCACCTCACGGAACTGTGAAACTTAGCACACAGGTAATACTTGGTAGTTGTCAGAACTGGCACAAAAGCCTTCAAACTCCATAGAACTCAATTTCTAAATATTCAAAGAAAAAAAAAGTCCTTGCTGATTTGTTGTAAGTTGTCATTTGTAGTCATTTGTAGTCATTGGCCCGCATTTAGATTTCCTTTGTAGTAACCACATTTTAAGTCTTAAATCTAAATTCATCATAGACTGCAAAATTCACCTTATGTTTTTTTAAATGTGACCGCATGTTCTCTAGTAGGTGGATAACATGCAAATACGAAGCTAGATATTCTTCTATTATAATTATTATCCATTCTCTGGCAATGTGAAAATCTTGCCACTCCTTGACATAAACATTTCCCCCACATTTACCACCTTGCCCAACACCAGAGCTAATTCTGAGTCAAAATCAACACAGGCTGTCAGTTTGGTATGCACAACATCTGGTTGCTTCCACATTTATCGTTTGTTGCCGTGGAGGTGGTGGATTTCATTGGGAAAATGTGTCATTCGGTCCTGCCAAGCCACTACACGTTCCTCCTCCTTGAGGAAGGTATTTCTAAACTTCTCTTTCTTCTGCTTGCATTTTGAGGTCTTCCCAAGAAAACTTTACTCCTAGATCGGGACTGTCTCCTTACCCATCATGTAGTTGTTTCATTTTAAAGCGCTCTTACGGAACATAATATCTTGCTGTAACGTCTACAATCAACACAGATAATGTTACGTTACACAAATTGCTGGAAATCCATTATGCCCTATATATGGAGTAAACGAGCAGCAAATCTCCACAGCTGCTGCTAACTGCTCTTTTAGACTTCCCTGTGGTTAAGTAATGAATCTTTATCAACTTCCTGAATAATTTACTCCTAAATGCATTAAATTGAATGTAAAAGGAAGTTTTACGAAATGAAGACAAACCAGTTCTGGGAGTTGGTGATAATCTGAAAACTTCCACAGTGTTCTTCTTTCTTTTAAATAAGCATAATTCAGTTTTTCTCTTCTGGTCTGAGTCTTAAGTGATGTAAAAGCATTAGCTTTAAGAAATATTTAAGATAAACGACAATGACAACAACAAACCTAGAGTTAGTGGTATGAGTAAAAAAATCCAATTGACTATAAATAGAGCAGAAGCGTTTGTGATTAGAATAAAAATGAAGTTTCTGTAATTAGAATAAAAATGATTTTGCATAATTGTTTTAACCTGGTCTTTTTAAAAGACCAGCTATTGTATTTTATATATAGTATATATATTTTATGTATATGCATAATAAAGAGAGAAAATACAGTGTGGTAGAATTATTAAAAATAATCAGGTAATCATATTGAATGAGGGGTTGGATCTAGGCCAGCTTTGAATGACCTAAACTCATCTTTACAGCTATCCCCAATTTCATGTCTTCATTTTCAACAGCTCTTTGCTTTCTCCTTTCTTAATGATCAGGCTACTCAAAACTCATAGTTGGAAGGGGTCTTGAAAGTTTATTGGTGATATTTTCTCATTTACTGATTAAGAAAATGAAGTCCAGAAGACTTTAAGACTGTAACTAGGTTTCCTAAATACTAATCTAGTTCCTTTAAGAAAAAGTGTCATTGCTTCAACTAATACTCAGTAGTGTCGAATGAGATCTTTTCCCCTATCAGTCTTAACTTGGCGGCCAGATCAAGTATTCTCTGATGGGTGTAATACTCGTTCCCTTCAGCTTTGCTTTCCCTACACGTCCTCATAATTTTCCTGTCCTTTCTTCCTCGGGGTGATGAATAACTAATAACATAGAATGGACAATGAGTAAATATGTTATCCTCTCATAGTTGACGTTTATATTTTAATGAGGCCTTCTGGAGATAGAGATATGTTATAAAAAAGAATGTATCTCCATTGTCATTTGATAAGCCCACAAGGAGTATTTTTGAGAAGGCTAGCTATTCAATGATTCTCAGTTTATAGCTCTCAGGAAGATAACTACTGAAGTCTTGAGATAACTAATGAGGCTGTGTGTTAGCCACTTTTACAAGAGAGGGTTTCAGCTGTGTTCCAATAAACAAGGAACAATTATTCATGCAGTGCAACTAAAATCATACAGTTCACCATCCTTAATCACTGGACCCTTTATTCTTTGGTGAAGATTGGTTTATTCTCTACAAAAGATAAGGATTTCTGCGAGTCAACTATTGCCATCTAAAAGACCTGAGTTAAAAAAAACAACATGGCAGTATAATTAAATCCTATGCATGGCTTTAACAGAGAATAGAAATTATCACCCATTGTTGCCTAGATTCTTGTCTGTTTCAACTTTATCTCCATACCATCACTGGAATCATTGAAAAGTGATGTTGCACAATACCCCTATTATGTCACATGTCAAACTCTACTGCAATTGTCTGTTTCTTTATATTTTCCCAACAACTCTGAGCTCTTTGAGGGCTGGCATGAGATTGAGAAACTATTTATCCCTATTGTCTAGCACAGCACTCTGCACAGAGTAGAAGCTGTTGAGAACTTTTCTGTTGAGTTAAGTAATCTATAATTATTTTGACAAATAAGAAAAACATGCATCATACAAAATACCATAAGAGTACAGCTTTCCTTCCTTATTAATGTTCTGATTTTATATTGGCTTCTAATTCCTTTATGACATACACTTTCAAAATAGCATTTCTACCTAAATTTAAAAAATATCCCCATTCAACAGAATAATTCAGTGATTCACTTGTTTTCACTTACCAAAAGTAGACGTGTCAATTTATCATATTTAGTGAAAAAATATTTTGATTTAGTAAATAGAACAGAATGTAATTTTGTGTTCTTGAGAAAAAGAAGAAATTAATAAACAGTGGCCTTTAAATTCTTCCAGTTCTTGACCTTTCACTAAATGCCCTTTTCCCAACCAAAGTCTCCTCCTGATATCAGAGCAAAGAGGAGGTGTCACATGTATACAGCATTCAGTGATATCTATAGATTCTATAAAAAGCCATAATGGTTCTGTTGTCCAATGATAAAATGTAGGAGCAATAACCTGTCTTTTAAAAAAGGCATAGACCAGGGGTGCCTGGTGGCTCAGTCAGTTGAATGTCCTTTTCTTGGTTTTGGCTCAGGTCATGATCTCATGGTTTCGTGAGTTTGAGCCTCATGTCTCACTCTGTGCTGACTGTGCAGAGCCTGCTTGGGATTCTCTCTCCCACTGTCTGCCTCTCCCCTGCTCATGCTGTCCCTGTCTCTCTCAAAATAAATAAATAAACTTAAAAAAAAATGAAAAGCATAGACCAAGGAGATTATTTTCACAGGGAAATTTATTTTCTTTAAATAATTTAATGGGCAAAATTCTAACACATGTCTACACACACACACTCACATTCATGTCATGCAGCGGACCATTGGCTCAGCTGGTAACCGAAGGCAAAAAACTTAATCTTGACATTTGTGAACTTTATTTATCTATAAGGTGGAAAATACTGATTGAGTTTAGTTACATAAAACTTTTGTTAAAAGGAAACCAATAACAATGTGTTTAGCCAAATTTGCTTGTTTAGAAGAAAAATGGAAGGTTTTGAGGGAAAGTCATCAACGTTAATAGGCAATTTCAAACCCCTAATTTGAAGTCTCTATGTGAATTAATCAAACAATAAGAAATGAAAGACCATAGAGAGAGAAACGGGCTGGGAGTCAAGAAACTTAATTCTAGATACATCTCTGCTACTAATTAAGCATGTGGCCTTGAGCAAGTTACTTAATTTTGTTGGTCCTCATCATGTCCCGTTAATTCTTTTTTGGTAAATATTTCCCAGGCCTGCAAGGATTTTTATTACCTGTATTATTACTGGTTGATAACCGCTGCCATTGGCATTAATTCACATTCTCTTCCCACAAACTCTGCCCCTCTTCTGCACTGTTTTTCACACCTCTGCCAGGATGATTTTTCTTTCAAGCAAATGTTACTCAGCAATTTAAATCCTTTAATGGCATACTATTAGCTACAGGGGGTACGTGGAAACCTCTTCACCAGAGCCCCCAAGTCCCTCCATGACCTGGCTAGTGCCCACCCCTTAATATTAGATCCAATCAATCCTTCCCCATAAGCAACGTTATCAGCACACATGGAATCACTGGAATTACTTGCCGTTCCTTTTACACCTGTCGCTCATGGTTTTTTCTCCTTATAATGCCCCTCTGTCATTTACCTGGCCGAATTGTTTTTCATCCTTCAAGACTCAATCTAAAAGCCACTTTGTCTGTGAAGTCTCCCTGACCCTTTCAGTAAAATCATATTACATACAGGTAGAATGAAGCTGCTCTTACATCTCTTTGCCATACTTTGCTGTATCAAATGTTCTTGCAGATGGCCATTTTATTTTTATTCTCTGCCATCATACCGTTCATATTGTTTAATTGCCTGTCTTCCCTAATAGACTGTGAGATTGTGGAATGTGAGATCTTTGTCTTTTTTCCTTTTCATTCTCTCTCTCCATCTTCATTCTCTTGGAATAATATAGTATGTGGCTCAGTGTAGGTGTAAAATATATGTGACTGTAATGAATAAATGGGATCTGTTTTCTATTTTGGAGATGTCATGAGAACACTGTCTGTGGTCTGTGGCTGTGTGCCCTGAAGTCTTTGAATAATCTAAACTTTTGTGAATGGATATGCATATATAGTTGTATTCACAGGTAAACATTGATGGTTTCATCAGATTTCCTAACAGATTTATTATCCACGGGTTGCATCCAGATCTGCCGGTGGGTCAGTCTAAATTCGCAAGACCAACAACAAAATAGACCCTGCCTGTCCAGTAGTCAAGAGCCATCTAAACCATCCTTGACGCTCAATTCTCTCCCTGGATCATTTCCTTGCCACTTCATGAGCCCAGAGAAGCAAAAGCAGAAGCAGTGCTGGATTTTGCACTCTTTTTGAACCTTTGAAGAGTAGTGTAATCAGATTGTTCTAGGGAGAGAGTTGAGCTGAAAAGTGCACTGAGAAATTTCAACATGAGAATCTGAGTGGTTAGAATTTATCTTACATTGGTCAGTTTTGTTAAAAGTGTCTAACTCTGGGGGCACCTGTCTGGCTCAGTCAGTAGAGCATGTGACTTTTGATCTCAGGGTCATGAGTTCAAGCCCTACATCAGTTAAAGCCCTACTTATTTTTTAATTTTTTTAAAGTTTATTTATTTATTTTGAGAGTGAGAGAGAGCACAAGCAGGGGAAGAACAGAGAGAGAGGGAGAGAGAGAATCCCAAGCAGGCTCTGCACTGTCAGTACAGAGCCCAACTCAGGGCTCAAATCCATGAACAGCAAGATCGTGACCTGAGCCAAAATCAATAATTGGACACGTAACCAACTGAGCCACCCAGCACCCTGAGGCTACTTTAAAAGACAGAAAACAGATGCTTAATATCAAAGTGTCTAACTCTGTATTCATAATTTCCTACTTATCCTCAGACATTTCATAGAATTCAAAGAACATTCAAGTTGACTTTTAGCATTTTAGAAACAAGTTTTCAGTTTGTGATTACAATGAGCCACATGGTCGGTTGAGCATCCGACTTCGGCTCAGGTCATGATCTCACAGTTCGTCAGCTTGAGCCCCGAATCGGGCTCTGTGCTGACAGCTCAGAGCCTAGAGCCTGCTTCAGATTCTGTGTCTCCCTCTGTCTCTCTCTGCCCCTCCCCTGCTAACTCTCTGTCTCTCAAAAATGAATAAAAATTTTTAAAAAATGAGCCATTGGGGCGCCTGGGTGGCTCAGTCGGTTGAGCATTCGACTTCAGCTCAGGTCATGATCTCACGGTCTGTGAGTTCGAGCCCCGCGTCAGGCTCTGGGCTGATGGCTCAGAGCCTGGAGCCTGCTTCCGATTCTGTGTCTCCCTCTCTCTGCCCCTCCCCCGTTCATGCTCTGTCTCTCTCTGTCTCAAAAATAAATAAACGTTAAAAAAAAAATAAAAATAAATAAATAAAAAATAAAAAATGAGCCACATACTACTATCCAATTTAGAAAATCACTGGTTTCAGTTTGCCAAAAGAAAACTTTTCTTTTCTGATTCTGAATTAAATACCTTCCTTCATTGTCTTGTTTTAAAAATTGAGATTTTATTAACAAATCCTTTAATGTATCTATTTCATAAGAGGTAGGCTTAAAATTTTTTTCTAGATGAATTTCAAAATCTATTTTAGAGCTCATTTTTTTTCTAATAAGGTAAAATCATGTGTTCATGTCATGATCTTATTTTTAAAATTTCTTTAGTCTTGCGGCAATTTAATCATATTTGACTATAGACTCAGTTGTAGAATATGAATTAAAATATACTAATCAAAATCTTTCTGTGAAAACACAATTTATTAGTCAATGGCAGCTAGAAAGTTCTTTTGGAAAAGTGGCCTGAAGTAAAATAGTTTGTTGGGAACATAAACATCAGCTGTATTATATTTTGATATTATAATGTCATCATTAATGTTCTTCTATTATTAATGACAAATGCAGCCTCTATATAATGGTGCTAGGAATTAGCACCATTGTAATTGTTATTGTAAAGAATAACATTATGTTTCCTGTTAATGTTTTTGGATCAATTCATACATTAGAATCTTATGCATTTCCGAGGGTGCCCGGGTGACTCATTTTGTTAAGTGGCAGACTCTTAATCTTGGCTCAGGTCATGATTTCAGTCTTGAGATGGAGACCTGTAACAGGCTCCGTGCTACGAGCGCAGAGGGATTCTCTCTTTCTCTCTCTCTTGCTCGTTCTCTGTGCATGCTCTCTCTCCCTCAAAAATAAATAAATAAACTTGAAAAAATATACATTTCCTGTCAATGTCTTTAGAGCATTAATATATTAAAATCTTGTACTCTGTACTGAAAATTAAGTTTCATATTTTACGAGCTTCTCCCAAAGACATGGACATGTCCTGATTGAGTACATGGGCCAAGACCATAGACTGTTCTTTTTTTTTTTTTTTTTTTTTTTTGAGAGAGAGACAGAGCATGAGCTGCGAAGGGTCAGAGAGAGAGGGAGACACAGAATCAGAAGCAAGCTCCAGGCTCCTAGCTGTCAGCACAGAGCCCGACATGGGGCTTGAACCCATGATGGCGAGATCATGACCTGAGCCAAAGTTGGACGCTCAACCAACTGAGCCACCCAGGTGCCCCTACACTATTCTTGGTCTCAGAGTAAAAGAAAATAGAAAACAACTTTAAGAATGTGTTACTTTTCCACTAAATTCATAATTCTTTCTCAAACCAAAAATAGTAATGTCGTTTATACATTTTTGTGGGTTTTTTGTTTGTTGTTTTCAGAAGAAATGTCACACTGAAGCTACCTTGTACAGATCACCAGCTGCCCTGGTTGAAGCATCTTATTGAAGCATCTAGTTTGATGCCCAGAGTCAAGTCCTTTGGGGGTAAGAATGGGGTTGTGTGTATGAGGACACAGTTGAAAGACACCAGTACAGATCACTGATAACTTCTGACTAGTACGAAGTTTTACAAGTAGAAAGACATAAGTGTCTTTAAGGAAATTCAAACTTTCAGGTACTGGATAAAATTGAGCCTTCGTAAATTCAAGTCTATTGAATTAATTTTAACTTTTTTAATTACTGTGAGTATTTTCTTTATTCTCCCCTACCATGATTTCCGATGTTGAAAAAAGTTGTGACAATCTGAGTGGCACCCCAGAAAATGGTTTGTAGAATTTATGTTAAAAATCCTTAAAGGACATTCTATAGAGCGTAGGGGCATTGTAATCTTTCTATATTATAAACTCCAGAGATTTTCCTGATAAAGAAGAGAAACAAAGCAATATTACATCTTTTTTTGCAGGTCCCCATAGGATCTTTGCTGACATTATAATGTATTTTTAATTGTTTTAATTATTTCTTTACTCAACAAATATTTATGGACTGTCTGTTATATGCCAGATTTTATTTTAGGGCTAGGATATGACAAAGAACAAAATATTCAACAAGTCTCGTGCTTACAGAAGTTATATTCTAGTAGGAAGATATTGTCAACAAACATAAAATATGCTATGTGTATATATATATATATATATATATATATATATATATATACACACACACATATACCCACACACACACGTATATACACATGCACATAGAAAGAGAAAACAAATATAAATCAGGGAGCGGTTGTAGGAAGGAAAGGTCGTATAATTTTAAATAAAGTGGTTTCGTAATGCCTCATTTCTGGTGATGTTTGAGCAAAGCCTCTAAGAAGGCAAGAGTAAGCTGTACAAATAATTGTAGGAAGAATTTTAGAGAAAACAGTATAAAGACTCTAAGTTGGAGATACCTAGTGTTTTCATGTTCCAGAAACATCTGAGAGGCCACTGTGCTTGAGCATAGTGAACAAGGGCCAAAGGGAGGAGTGGAGGCCAATGATGCAGTGGGAGGCATGGTCACAAGCATACTGAGCTGGGCCTTCTGGTCTACTGTTAAGGAGGCCTACTTTTATTCTGACTGATGTGAGAATCTATTGAAAGATTTTGAACAGAGGAGTCACATGGCCTAGCTCCCATTTTAAAAGGCTCACTTTGGCTTCTGTGTTGGGAATGAACACCAAAAGGGGATCAGGGCAGGTAAAGGGGAGCAGTCAATAGGTTAGTGCAAGAATCTAGGCCAAAGGTACAGATGGCACAGGCTAGGGTAATAACAGGACAAGTAGGTGGTGAACCACGTTCAGATTCAGAATGTGTCTTGAAATGAGCCTGTGGGACTTTCTAGTGGCTTAGATGTGGAGTGTGAGATAGAGAACTGTACTTCCTTTCTTTCTGCTAAACCTTGCAAAACATGTTTGTGTAAATTGTCTGTACGTAAAGTTATGAACGTATAGAGCACTTTACTTGTAAACACTCACTATGGCATTTCTTAGCATTGGCAATACTAATAAGACATCTGAATGAGAAATGAGCCTGATAAAATTAGGAAGAAAATGTATTTTTATAAGTAAAATGTCATTTATATATACACATTCACACATACATATACTGCTTTCTGTGAAGGCACAGAAATATCAGTTGGCAGAGAGAGTGAGAATTTTTAAAACTTTGAGTTCTGATTATAGCACAGAGGTATATAAATATTTAACATATTATGCTGTATCCTACTACATCAGAACGTTTGTATTGTTTTTATATCTTACTATTTCATATTCAAATACATCTTGAATTATTAAATCAGGAAGACTTTAAGCATTCTAATTTAGGGGTTAAAACCAAGAGTCATACACCATTAAGGTATGTTAAAGACCAATATGTCTGCTGTGGTGGTAAAGCATAAATAGTGTTTATTATCATTCAAAATCCTGCACTCTTGACACATTATTCCCATGAAAAGATAATCTAAAAACTATTTGGATTAGGTAACTAAGTGCAAAAATATTTTGCTTTTTAAGACCATGCAAATCAAACAGTTGGAGTGCTGTGTGTGTGTGTCCATGCACACACATGCATTTACATTTGTATGTTACTTAGGCAATGCATACTTCCATATCTCTTTGAGGCACCTTACGTTAAAGGATACAAGCACAATACAATTAAAACATAAGCACGGTTTAGTGAAATTCAGCACAAAATTTGTTTTCTGGGTTTCTGACAGCCAAAGCTAAAAGAGAAGTACTATTGGTTATGTCTGTCTCATTAAGTAGTGAGAGAAGAGCAAATTAAAGTTATTCAGGGTCTATAAGCATATTGGTAGCTCTGAACTTAGGGGTGTACTGTGTTAGGTTGTTAAGTAGATGGATTTGCTTGTAATGAACTGTGTTTTTAATGAAGGCTTTATACAGGGATTGGATTCAGCTGAATTTAACAAACTTTTCTTGATGTCCGTTTTCACAGTAGGTTAGGAATTGAGATAAAGAAAAAAACATATACATGCTCTCACCCTTAAAACCAGTAATTGAGTGTTGTTCAGTGTTAAAGGCAGAAGAGGGAAGATCAAAGTGTTCTGTAGGCAACAGCTCAGTCAAATGCCTTGTAAGGACCTTAACTTGACTCTGTTATGCAAGTGACGATTTCTTCTCAAAAGTTTTATGTTAATAGAAGACATGTTTGGAATTGAATTTTTAAAATAATTTCACTGTGGCAATGTGTGAAGGATTGTTTGGACAAAAGCTGAAATTGAAATCCGGGAAACCAGTTAAAAATCTATTTCAAACTCTAGGCTAGTATGCTCACAATATGGACCAAATTTGGCTGCATTAAAATCATCTACTGCATGACATATCCGGCTCCTGGCCAGAAACCCAAGTTTGATTTTTCAGGTATCTGACCATAGGAAATTACAAAGGCTTTACCTGACAAACCTTGTGGGAAAACTGCCCTCCCTACACTGGACCGTGGTGCACAACCAGTGCATTACAGTCAAGGACCACAGCCCCTCCCCACCCCCAGGCTGACCATGCTCTTACATATAGTTGCATCCCTAGCTTCCAGTTCGGGGCCTCTTTTTTGAGTGTCTTTGGTAAAGGCCTTCCCCAGGTACCTCTGCAAAGACTTCCTTATCTAGGGAAGAGAGGAGCCTTGAAGATACTTTTCTCCACTTTGAAGCAGTACTCAGTGTATTTTCACTCCTAGTTCTTTCCTCCTGCCCCTCACTCAGGCCCTTGGGGCCATAAACCTGCAGGAGCCACATGTCTGTGCTAATCCATTGCTGCCCTTCCATGCAGAAACAGACTGGGGGGGGGGGGTGGTTGGTCAGTGCTCTCTTCTCTTTAGCCTCTGGCTTATACTATTGGAGCAAGTGATTAAAGCCTTGATTGTTACTTTCATTTTGACTTCTTAATCAGCTACTTGGCAGCTTTCTGCTCGGCTTGGCTGTCTCCAAGCTCAGCTCCTCAGTAGAAATATCCAGGAATCTGCCTATTTAACACATTCCTCAAGTGACACTTCTGTGTGTTTTGGTAAAATTACTGGTCAAATCAGATAAAAGGGACTTGAATTCGCTCAGTCATGGTGGATGAGGAGGAAGAGTTCCAGACATATCAAGAGTCAGAGTGAGAATGAGAGTCTTGTTAAAACTGGAGAAGAAAAATGAGTGAAAAATGAATTTAATGTCAACCCAAAGTGGAAATACAGGAGAAGGAGCAGAATGGACACGTTGACTTTTAAGATATATATATATATATATATATATATATATATATATATATATATATATATATATATAGGATGTTCAGGAATAAATCTTTAGCATGCAGTTGGACAAGGGGATATATGCACTGAGATCTTAGCAAAAGTGTAGATGTGAGATAGTGTTTTGGAAGTCAATGATGTGGGTGGGGGCAAGGGAGGTTAAAATCGTGGCATTAAATGAGGAAAAAGGGAGAGATTATGGAGTAAAAAGAGAGATGAAGGTGGATGATGGCACCCTGTGGAGCCATTTGATAAGCAGGCAGAAGAAGCATCTAGTGGAGGCTGGGAAGAAGGGTCACTCTTCTTTATGAGCACTTATTTTACGGACTCTTAGCAAGTCCAAAAGTATCGTGTGAAATTGCAAGTCTGTGAAGGCATTTGTTTAGGTAACTCAAGTGATACTTCTCAGCTACCTGATTTTCTGCAGATCTAACTTCCAAATGAATGTTTTTCCTATGGGTTCTACCATGCTGGTTATTTCAACTGAGTTTTTTGCAAGAGATAATTGGATAGTAGATAACTCAAAATTAAGATGCTGGTCAATCATGCACTTGTGGGTTTCCATGATTCTGGTAACTGAAGTGGCAGCATGAGAAACTTCACCCCTAAATTAGTATTTATTATTATATTTTATGTTTTCAGCTGAGATAAATCATTTATAAATGAATAAAAACTTGGCTTAGGGAACATTTAAATTTAATGAATTTCTTAGTAATGTTCCCTGAAGTCTGTTTAATATGTTCTCTTGGAGACCGTTCTGGGTATTCCTTGCTTCCTTGCAATCTTTCAATATATTGCACCAGCGATTTTTATTTCTAAGTTGAAAAGAATTGTTAGACTCTCACCCTGAAAGACATTTAAAATAAATACTAATGAATTATAAAAGTTCAAGGGCTGGGTGGGCCAGGAGTCATTTCTAATACTATATATTGCTTTTAAAGAAATGATTTTTAATATTGATGGGATCCCAAATGCCCCAGTTTGCTGAGGGACTGAAGGGGTTCCCAGGATGGGTTTTCTGAGAGAAAAGTGTCCATAAACTGGAACCAGTTGGTCATCCTATTAAAATATCCACAGATGCTGGGGCTTTGATTTGGGGTGTGTGTGCATGTGTGTGTGTATGGGAGAGTGAAGGAGATAGACGCTATTTTGTTATCTGTTCCACAAAATCCATACTCACCTTTTTCTAAAATAATAGAATATTAATTGGGCATGTGGCAACAAAGTCAAATCATTTTTCAGCCTCCCTTGCAGCTCTGTGTGGCTGTGTAACTACATTCTGAACAATGAGATGTTAGTGATAATGACTTATGAAACTTCTGGGTTATGTTCTCTAGAAGGAACATAACCTTCCTCCCATGAGCTGGGAAGTGATGACACCTGGACCACTCATTTTGGATCCAAAGATGGAAGCCATGTAGTTAAAAGAGAAGGGCTACTTCAGCAGCTTTGAGGGACTCATATTTAAATAGTTATTATGTGAATGAGACATATTCCTATTTTATTTTGAAATGTCTCTGTTATAGTAACTTATCTTGTACCCTAAAACAGACGGGTTGTTGTCAAAGTACTTGGCTTCCAATTTCCTTGATCCATTTCTATTTCTCATCTTCTCATAATTCCTTTGGCATGTAAGTGTGAGCTTTATTCTCTTCCTCCTCTTTTTTATAAAACACTTTTATTAAACTCTATGGTTTGTATCACTAGGTTAGTTTCTTGTATATGTCAATTGGCGGAGAAAAAGAAATTTAAAAAATCTATTTTTTTTCTTTTTTTTAAGTTTTTTATTTATTTTTAGAGAAATGGAGACAGCGTGAGTGGGGAAGGGGCAGAGGTGGAGGGAGGGAGAGAGAATCCCAGGCTCCACATTGTTAGCACAGAGCTGGATGCAGAGTTCGAACTCATGAACCATGATATCCTGACCTGAGCTGAAACCAAGAGTTAGACGTTTAACTGATTGAGCAACCCAGGCACCCCCAAAATTCTGTTTTTTTCTTAATGAAGCCTGTTTAACAAGGTTGCTGACTTGCTGAGCACTGGATTTTTCTATCTTTGGTGTGAGCTCATTCCTTTCATTTCTTCTGTGTTTCAATGCCTTGGAATGCCTCTGCTTCATGCCAGATAAATACAGTAAGGACCTTGGGTTGGATAAGTGTTGATGAGGCAACAATAAAAATAATTCAGAGATCCTTGGGATACAACATGAAGAATAATGGGGTAGGAGGACTTTTGTTACAGAACTTAAGAATGACAAAATAAATTTTAAAGGCAGAAGCTAGGGGGATTTGTGGACTGATCCACACAGGCCTCTTCCCCTCAATTTTGCATGTGGCCAAGACAGTGAGCTTCCTGATCTGACAGTGTCCTCCTTTCTAAGGTCAAGAATCAAGGCCTTGATGACCTAAATCTCTGTGCCTGTGTGGGTGGGTGGACACCTTACAAGAAGTGCTTTCTGACTTACAAGACACAGGCTGAGACGACCCAAATCTCAGATGTCTCCATTGGATAAAAAATAACGTGGGTGCCAACAACAAATGGATGAGCAGAGTAGGTTCATTCAGAGCTCAGTAATAGATTACTGTCACTACTTGCTGTGTCAAAGAGGTCCTAGGTCTGGAGCTCTAGGATGTCTTTCCAGCTGAGGAGTGAAGAAAGATATCAGAGGTTTAACCTTGTATACCTGATAAATTAAGATAAATTTACCACCATAAATTCAGGTATGCAAAAATGTAATGTTTGCGGTTTTTCCTATGACTGGGATTAATTTCTATTTTGAGCCTTTCTCTAGAAAACTACTTGTCACAAGTCATTTAAATGATTTTCCTTAGTCTTATCTTTGATTTAAATCTGTCTTAGGATTTCATCTTTCCTCCTTTTCTCCAGTGGCATCTGGGTTCAGTAGAGTCACATCTGATGTCATAGCAGTGAGAGGAAGATATCTAGTCCTTCATCAGTATCTCTACTTACCATTTTCTGCTCATCCTGTCTGGTTGGTCCTAAACCGCTACATACATTTCTACAATGACATGAACAGAAATGGTCCTTTGCCAGTCCAATCATAAACTGTACGGAGGCATGTAAGCAGTTTTCCTTGCTTCAGAGTCCTCTTGCTCCAGCCATGGGAATGACTTTCCTTCTTCTAATTTCTAAGATTAGCTCAGAAGTGTGCCTTTTCTTCTTAAGGCTCACCAAGATCCCCTGGATTTGTGAGACCATTACCTGAACACTTTACTTAAAGCTGCTCCTAATCTGGCTCCCCATACCAAATAAACACACCCAAGGAATACAGATACAAATCCCTGTCTTCTGGACATACCAGAACTAGCTCATAATCACGTGTAACTCTAACTTTATAAGTAAATACTTTTCCACCATGCTCCAAAGAGATATTTTTATTGCTTCATTTTATGGGGGGAGAATCTTGTTAGCAAATTATTCTTTTTATTCTACTTTTTATTTCAGGGCCTGGCTCTTGGATACTGAAATTCCGGGATGAACACTTTTTGTTTCTCGTTGTATTTCTAAGGGACTTTGCTTTCCACTGGGCAGGGAGGATGAGGTCCAGTGAGTGACAGGCATAGCCAATTATACTAAAAAGTTATAGGTTCCAGAAAACTATGTTACAATTTCAGGTACCAACCCATGTACTTCCTATATGAATCAACGCATCCTAATAAATAGGCTTCTGTTCAAGAGCTCAGTTCTCTACATTTTTGCTCAGGATAGTTAGATGAATGGCAATAGTCTTCTCTTAACACAGATCTAGCTAGGATACCTGTCATACATAACTAAGGTAGGTTTTATCTATATTTCTTCTGTCCCATCTCTAGTTATCCTTATCGACAAGGGATTAGGTTAAATTTACATAGACTCATCTCCTATCCATTCCATAAATGGGAAGTTGGAATTCGTGTTGTTTCTTTTTGGTAAGTAATGAAATCTAAATATAGACATGCTCTCCATTCCAAGGGTAAAATTAATTTTTTTCCTTTCTGTAGCCAAGGACTCTTATGCTGCTGGAAATAGAGAGATGCGTTGAACCTAACAGATGATACTGCTCCAACATGCTCACTTTATTCTTTGAGGTTCATTAGGGCAACTGGAGGCCCTGGGAGGGAACATTACAGTGATTTATAGATAGACTATCCCCCACCATACACATAAACACACACACACACACACACACACACACACACACACACACACACACAAGCGATACTGCCTTATTCAGCCCTTTTTATTGGGATTTTGCATAAGATTTTGGTTGGAAAATTTTTCCTGTTGTTCACATAACCATAGTACTTTGACATTAAAAAAGAGAATATTTTCTAGCCACAGTTACAACCTAGTTTGCTTGAGTTAAATATAGGTTCTGAAATTTACATAGAGTTTGTTAGGGAAAACAAAGTAACCAGTAAACTATATTATATTAATAAATGACTTTAATTAGAGGTATTAATTAAATGGTTTTAATTAGAGGGAACAGTATTATTAAAAATATATGACTTCAAATCATTTCTCTTTTTAGTGCTTCTGGCAAGAAAATAGTATTTATCCACAGTGCTAGAATTGGAAGTACTAATTGGTCTTTGCTTTAATTTACTGAAGATCTAGTTTAACTATAATTAAATTGAAAATCAATAGCTAAAATAATTGGGAAAACTTGTTAATTTAAGAACAGAACTGATTTTATTCTCTAACTTTTTGTATAATATATGAAAGTAATCGCATATAAAGTTTAGCTTGCCAGACTTTTTAAATTTTTATTCTAAACAAAATTCGTGAAAACAGTAATAAACATACTGTGTTTCAGTCATGTGAATATATATAGTTATGAAATGCCAATTAATAATCTTGAAATTAAAAAAAAGTTAATATGGATGCAAAAGTCAAGGTAAATGAGTAACTCTAGAGTGAGAACTGAAAATGTCTCATTAAGAGTTATCCCGGATCAGGAGAGGGTCTTTGAAATAAAAGCTCAAAACAATGCTATACTACTGTATTTCCTGATCTAGGTAAAATAAATACATTGAAGTAGTGGATAAAAATCACTCTCCAAAATCATTTGGAAGTAGAGAACAGAAAGTTTCAGATTTCCCCGAGGAACAACAACAACAACAACAAAACAAAAACAAAAAAAACCAAAAAACAAAAACCATTTCAATAATAAAACTTCTTTAGAAATATAAGAAACTAGAGGCAATTCTAAATAATAGTACTTGCCAGGTTGTGTTGGGTATGGGGTAAGGTCTTTTCCCCCTTCTTTTATTGAAGTAAAAGGCACTTTTTTTACCTTAATAATTTTTACCTTTGTGAATATATAATTATAGCTCTTCTTTGCATGGGACATGCCCAAATGCAAGCTTCTTCTGAATTTCATTTCACTAATCTCAGTGATGGCAGCCATTACCGTGTGTACAGATCAGTTACAAACTCCACAGACACAGTGGTCCAGTTGCAATTCGTATTCTGCCTATTTCTCTGTAGAGATCTTTGTTAAGATTAAGAATAAACCAAAATTTCCTTGCCAGGAGTCCCCTCCCATGTCACATGACCCTAATTTTTGTAACTGCTGTGGGAAATCTTTTCACTGAGACTTTTCATGTGCTTTCATTTTTGCCTGACAGCCTCAGGTAGATAGTGAATCTAAAATCTAATGTTTCAAATCCCAGCTTTTCAAAATTTATTATGCATACTAAGGGTATTTTAAAACTTCAGATTCTAATTCAGTAGGTTTGATGTAGAGCTTGAGATGTTGCATTTGTAATGATTTACAGATGATATCAATGTTGCTGGTCCATGGACCATACTTTCAGTATCAAGGTTCTAGACATTGTTAGGCTTCCCCCCCCCCCCCCCCCCCCACTTAGAAAATGTCCTAAAGTACAAATTCAATTTTTTTTTTTACAAGATTTCTGGTTGACTGTGATATTCTCAGGACACAGCTTGAGAAACACTATGCTGTATTATCTATAACAGCTTAAAGATTCCAGTTTCTTGGAATGGGTTTTTATTCATGGTTCCACTTGATCTGGCTACTCTGGTATGAATGTAAAACTATTGGTGAAAGAAATAATTTCAACTTTATTTTTAGAAAAATACTTGATGACAGTTAATCTTGGTGGTAATATTTAGGCTTTATAGGCTATATGATTTCTGCTGCAACCATTCAGTTCTGCCATTGTGGCATGAAAGCTGCCACAGACAACACGCAAACACATATATATATTATATAAATTATATATGTATATATATAATTTATATAATATATATTATGTATGTATATATATAATTTATATAATATATATTATATATGTGTATATATAATTTATATAATATATATTATATATGTATATATAATTTATATAATATATATTATATATGTGTATATATAATTTATATAATATATATTATATATGTATATATATAATTTATATAATATATATTATATAATATATATTATATATATTATATAATATATATATAATTTCTTTAAAATGTGTTAATTTCAAAATAAAACCTGGTTTAGAGTCCAGTGCTACACTACAATGAAAAGAATAACTGTTACGGCTATAACTATGGTATTTATTGCCATAGGTTTAAATTTTGCTATAGAGTTATTTTTTTTCTTTAAATACAGGATCTCCTGTAAAACTAACTTCAACATTATGAGCTTACCAACATTCTATAAATGAGAAAACTAAGACTCAGGTTAAATGACTTTTCAATATTACATTTTTAGAAAGCAGAAGCCAGATGTTGAAAAAGCTTTCCGAGTTAGATACATTGATACCATGAACTAAAAGAAGCTATATCAACTCTTAAATTATCTCAAAAATAAGATAAGTGTATTATTTTGGTTTTCGAATTTCATGGGAATTGAGCTTTTTAGAGTCAGGTAAGAATTTTTGCCTAAGTTTTATTCTTTTAGTTGTAGAGACAGTTTGATTCAACTTCTTGTATTCTGGTACATTAGATATTCATTCATTCAGTGAAACTTAGATGGAGTCAAGAAATAGGAAATTTGTCTTTGTGCATTCTCAAGGAAAAATTTCACTATTGGGAAAGTAGTATTGGCTTATTAATAATTGTGGGTCTTTTGAAGATACCGCACTTAAATTCAGCAGCACCTCTGAAAATGTTTAAATGAGTGCTAAAAACGATCTTCAATAGCTCAATTTTATTTCTATGCTGTTATCTAGAAGAAAAATATAAATTGATGTAAATAAGTTATAATACATATAATTAAAGTAAAAGCCACCTACCAAGTAGATTATGTATACGTGGTGTTGCATCATTAAACCGGTTCTTGTTTCAACTGCAATTCTAGTTACAAGAATGAATAGAACTTCCCAAATACCTATTTACCATTTAGGCTTTTATTGAATGGGTGAATACCGCATCTTGAATTGTGACAAAATTCTTTGATTTTTAAAAGTTTTATACATTCTTTGTGGCATCCTTGGGATTTTTACCCACCTAAGATACTTAAATATGATATAAACTGATACTTTTATTATTTACTGAAGTATTTATAGGACTGCATACAACTTTATAGTATGAACATTTTAGACAACTAAGACATTTTAGTCAGGCTAATTGCAATAACTTCAGAATCTGTATTTTCTTCTAAGAAAATACATTTTACATAATCTTGACTGTATATGTTATGGATCATTAACTTCAAAACCCATCAGGCTTATATCCCACAAATTTATAATTAGAGTTGGAGGCTAAGAGAAACTCTGGGTTAGCAGTTGTCAAAGTTAGGAGTCTTAGGGGGTTCCTGAGACCCTTTGAGGGGTCAAAATATTTTTATAATGAATAGATGAATAAATGAATCCACTGTATTGACATTTCCAATGGAAATATGAATGCAATGATGAATAAACTACTGATACCCCTTAGGATGAATCAAGGAAGTGGCACCATATCATAAGAAAGGAATTCATTTGGGGTGCCTGGGTGGCTCAGTCGGTTAAGCGGCCGACTTCGGCTCAGGTCACGATCTCGCGGTCCGTGAGTTCGAGCCCTGCGTCGGGCTCTGTGCTGACAGCTCAGAGCCTGGGGCCTGTTTCAGATTCTGTGTCTCCCTCTCTCTGACCCTCCCCCGTTCATGCTCTGTCTCTCTCTGTCTCAAAAATAAATAAATGTTAAAAAAATTTTTTTTTAAAAAAAAAGGAATTCATTTGGGACATCTGGGTGGCTCGGTTGGCTGAGAGTCCAACTCTTGATTTCAGTTTAGTTCATGATCTCAGGATTGTGAGGTCAGGCTTCATGCTGAGCGTGGAGTCTGCTTGAGATTCCCTTTCTCTCTCTCTCTGCCCCCCCCCCCATTCCAACTCATGCATTCTCTCTCTCTCTCTCTCTGTCTCTGTCTCTGTCTCTGTCTCAAATAAATAAAAAGTAGAAAGAAATTTAGCAACCTGTGGCATAACTGCTGGTGGATTTTGGTAAGAGTTTTATAAAGACTTGCTTTTTCCTGTTTGCTATTCTTGTATCTCTTTTTTTTCCCCTTTCATTTTCTGATTATTATAAAACTCTTGAAAAAATAGGGTATTTATTCTTACTTTGAGAGCAGTGAAGAGAAAATAACAAGAGAGTAACTTCGGTGGCAAATATGGGTAGAGAAAGCTGTACAGAGGTAAAACTCAGATATGTATGTCTTTGGAAGGCAATAGAACAATAGAGATCAGCCCTAGAGTTAGCTTTATTGGCCAGCTACTATGTAGGATTCCTTTTCCAACATCAATGAATGAAAGCAGCCTACTGTCATGACAAAGGGGAAATGTTGCCCATCCTTGGGTCTCTTTTCCTGCCCCTGCCCCAATTCCTCATTACTGTCTCCCCCTCCCTTATTGTGCCCCTACTGTGCCATTTGAACAAAGGAAAGAAGAGACTTAGTTTCTCCATGTGGCCCATTCAGTCATGCCTTTTAGCTGCAAAACCTTCCGTAAATGCTAAATGATATAAATAAATGGATATTTCATCCTCTAAAATTTCTCTTGGGAAATGTGTATGTTGATGAAGTAGAGGAAGGAAGACCCTAGTGGCTATGCCCATGTAATGAACAATGGCACTAGTATTTTCTTAAGAGAGTCTGTCCAGACAAATGTTTATACCTTTGTTTTGCTACACCTGAAATTGAATTTGGATCTACAATTTGGGAATGGAAGCTAGAGCGAAGCTGAATTGTTTCATATATTAGAAGGGAGAGGAATTTAAAGGATGATTATGAGATAGAGCCCAGAGTAAAGGAGGGTCAGAGGGAAACAAAATCATTCAGCAAAAAGGGCTTTGGTGATCAGAACTACTTCCGTAGCTTTTAATTTGTTTGCTGTGTGTAGTGTGAAATAAATGTTCTTTACCATCTTCCCTTTAACAAAATGCACACTTCCCTCTAACGCATTTTTGTGATTCGATTCTTTCAAAGGACAAAAAGAAAATAGGAGTTCTATGTCTGCATTGATAAGCTAAAAGAGGCTGCTTATATAAATAGAAGACTGAGGGATGATAGCTGATATCACATTCCTAATTCCAGTTTCCAGGACAGGACTTTGATGGGTTCAGCTGCCTTTCTCATCCTACTGGTACTAATAAACTGTGACTAGGGTACAGTTGTGTGACCTTGTACAAATGTGACTTCTCCTCCTGCATCCATATGGAAATGGTTTTGTTCTCAGAAAAACAAGAGGTGGGGAACTGAATATGTAAATCAACTGATGTTCCTATTTCTTTTTTCCTTTACAAAAATAATATTTTAGCCAACAAGATATTGAGCCATGATTCAAACTTAAGCATGTATGAGTTTAAAGCAAAATACCTTCCACACTTTGTCTCCTACTAAGAATACTTGCATAGAAACACAAACCCCCACAAAATGTGTGAAAATTGATATGTTGTAGATCTGTATGCACTTGAGAAATGGTTAGGCAGTTGGGTCTTCCAAATTTGGAAAATTATTTTAGGGTCATTAGTTTTGACTGCAAATATGCTTTTTAAGAAAATTGGATGTTTTGTGGCCAATTATTACAGGGGAAAGTATTACTGGAAGCAGTTGAAAGGTAATTAGAGAAAGGAGAATTAATTTATTTGCTTGGAGAGTAATTACCTTTTAATTTTTAATGAAGTTATGATTTTAAACATTTACCAAAAAATAAATAATAGGAGGTTCAGACTCACTGATCTGCGATTTGTCTAAAGGTTGGATTATTTATTTCTCGTGTTTCCTCTAATCACTTGGGTGACTTCATTTTCACTAAAATGTTAGTATCCTAGTTAACATGGTCTTCATTAATATTCCTTAAAAATATTAATAAAATCTTCTCCAACATGCTAAAAAGTGAAATTTCTCAAGTTCCAGCAAGAAAAGTATTAAAGACTTAAGGTTATATATAGAGGAATGTAATGAAGGATGAAACATGTAAAAGTGTAGAATTTGTCCAAGAGTAGTATTTCCTGAATGCAGCTGGATAATATAAGTAAGTCAATACTGATATTGCCTTGCAGTTAAAAAATTATGAGTAACAGACTTCAAAATAGTATAAGAACAGTTATTTCCAACTTTTGGCATTTGAATTATTTTTGCTTTCACTTGTCTCCCCCTTTATCCTTTTCTACTACAAATGGGAAACTTTCCTCAGACTTTACTGAAAGTAAAGCATTCTACTAATGCTTGGTGCCTTAGAGGACTTACTTAGGGTATTTGGGAGGATGCAGAAGTTCACTTTAAATACAATTATCAACTTACATACTCATCAAAGCAAAAGAGAGCCAAGTTAATAGACTGTGTTATGTCTGGGTACATTGGCACCATTATCATCTATAATGTCTGAGGAAGAAGGGTATATAATGTTCCCTGGAAAGAAAAGATATTCCTGTTGGGTAGAATTTGAGAAATAAGAGACTCAAGTTGTAGAAGGGTCCTTGGGGATCTAATTTCTCCTCCTTTCCTCTCAAAAGTGAGAAAATTGCTATTCAGAGAATTCAAACTTGTTCAAGGTCACACCGTTAGTTCTGTTTCTCTGTTAAGCAGGGTACTGAGAATGACTTAATTGGCTGAAAACGAAGCAGTTAGTTAAAGAGGATGCCAAGAAATTCAAAGATGTGAGGGGTTGGCAGCTTTTGAATAGTAGTGTGGCTCTGAGGCGCCCCTTTCTTTCTAGTACATAGCAGTAGAGGAGTATCTTACACATGTTGTTTTTTGTAAGAAATAGAGAAAAAGTTCCACCTGTCACCAGTTTTCATTGTGGCCTAAACTCTCAGAAGCAGCCAGGAAGCAATGGTGACTAGTCCACATTCCAGTGGAAATTGACCATGATGTGACTTTGGTCCCCAAGCCAAAATTGTTCAACATTTAAACTATGTTTTCCAGTTAGCTGCTCTTAAAAACCACTTAGGGCATAGTGTTTCATGACACTTTAAACCAGATGTCTCAGGTTCTAGCCTATTAAAATGTATACAAATTATACACTATGATATAGCAAACCAAATTTTGGTGTGATTCCACATATTTAAAGACTTGTGTTCCGCAAGCACAGTTAAAATTTATACATATAATTTATATGTGTATAATTTATACATATATACATACATAGTTTATCAAAGTGATAACATGCATCTGATTAAACGATCGAGTAATGTCTTTTTGCCATTAAGTTCCAGTTTCCAGATTTTAATTATTTTGGCTGTTTTACTTTCACATATTTGACATTTACCTGTTTCAGTTAATAACTATTTGTTTTCTGTTATAATGAGGATTTAATTATATAAATACCCATTCCTTTTCCATTCTCCTGTTTGAATTATACACTATTGTTTTTTGGTTTAATGCATACTTAGTGTTATGACATGTAAAATGAACCACCAGAACACCCAAGAAAATGATACTCTTCTCCCCTTCCCTCCTTCCTCCTCGCTTCTAATTGTCATTTAAAAAAAATCACTTCTAATACCAAATACATAGTGCCTTTTTATCTACTAGGCACTATTTTTAAATGTGTCACATATATTTGTTTTGTCTTCACAATGACCTTATAATATACACATCATCACTATTTAATAAACGGGAAACTGAAGACCAGAGATGAGTCAATGGTGCAAGGTCACACAAATACGAGTAAGGGATAGAGCTAGCATTTGGACCCAGGCAATGTGATTTCAGAGTCATAATGTTAAATACAGTAGTAGCTTCTTGTTATATTTTGCTTTTCACAACTCTATCATATGAGAAATTTGTATCATTTATTTCCCATAAGGAAAAATTTGCCTCCCGGAGATTTTTATTTACTTTAATGATTTTATTTACGCCAGCATTAGAAAAAGAGAAAAGCAAAAAACTCTTAGACTATGTTTCCAAGTGAGTCTGGAAAATGAGAATTGTTGTGCGAACCTGTCACTGCTTCAGAAATGTCATTTGAATCAGGATCCGAATGGCATCTAAGGAATAAGAGACAGTTTGTTTTACGTTAAGAGAAGCAGGGAATTGCCTCAAAGGGACTTTTTTCATATATCCAATCCCCTTGATTTTTTTCAGTCAACACTGGAATCTTCTCTTAGTTCCTGTGGTTTCTTGATAGCCGAGCTCTCCATTTAACCTTAGTAAGACTTTTTTTAAGTCATTATTTTGTATTGTTTTATACTTTGAATTTCCTGTGCACTTTCTGGTTTCTAGCTGTGACACAGCTGCCCATCCGCTTAATTATTTCCATGTGGTCTTCCTTTCAGACCTGCCTGCTTTTCTCTCTTCCCCTCCCTGCTGGGTCCCAGCATCCCTTCCCCACTTGGGCTAGGAGGGCTGCCTGCTGATAGACAGTTGGCCATCCCTAACCTGAGGGCTCTCCGCTCTTACTTGTCTCCAGGTGGTCATCCTCAGGAATCTGCAGGGATAGACTTAACATCAAGGCTCACGTATTAACCATTCTGGTTTGAACTTCTGGCACTTTTATTTGAGTAAACTTTAACAGAAAATTGCTTAGATTAAAGCTTACTGTTACGAATAAGTGACAGATTTGGCTTTATGATGTAGGAAGTTGAAAGGCCTATTTTCCCTAATTTAAATTAATTCACTTTTCTTCACTAGTAGCCTGTGGATGAATGAAACCTCTGAGTAAAAACTGTAGGGGTTATTATAGCACAAAAAGGAATCTCACTGTACTTTACCTACCCAGTGTTATTTTATATTAAAACTTGATCAAAACTCTTCCCCTTTTTGTTTTTGCCATAAAAGCGATATCCCTTTTCTTTGGTTTGCACCTGCTCAAATTCTAGATGCTCTTGACTTCAGGCTCCTGGAAGGCTGTTAAAAAGCACTGCCCTCTCAGGCAGACCTTGAAACAAACTGGAAGTGAAGAGAGCTAGAGTCAGTATGAATTCATCAAGTGCTATTCTGTTCATGAAAAGTAAAAGTCACATAAAGTAGGTGCATAAAACATTTAGTCAAGCTCTAGACAAGTGGGGTGATCCCAGTAATCTAATCCAGGGAGTAAAAATGATATATAAATTCAGATATACTGGGTTACTGGTATTGACACGGTACCAATAATTTTCAGGGTCATCCATTTACAAGGTTAAAATTAACAAGAATAGTCATGCCTTCAGGCAACAGGGATAGAAAGAGTGAGACGGAAAAAACATGGCCCCAGTTGCCTGGAGGCAACAGCACTTTCTCTGACCCCAGATTCAAAGTGATCTTTCGTGGGGTAATGGAGCTAGGGAGTAGTGGTTTAAGATGCAGATGTAAAGGATATAGAAAAACAGGACATAGGTAATTGTAACATAAGGACCCAGTAAGTGGCCTTTTTTCTGTTTAGAGAGGTTGTCACTTGATTTTGTTTGTATGATTTGGCCTTTGACTCTATTTTTTTTGTGCTAAAATATACTTACATAAAACTTACAATTTTAACCACGTTAAGTGTACGGTTCTATGATATTAAGTACATTCACATTGTTGTATAACCAATCACTAGAACTCTTTTCATCTTGCAAGACTGAACTCATTTAACAACACTTCCTCATGACCCCTTTTACCAGCCCTGAAAATCCCCACTCTACTTTCTGTTTTGAGGAGGTGACTACTCTAGGTAATTCATAGTAAGTGGAATCGGACACTATTTGCTTTTTTCTGATTAGTTTATTTTACTTAGCCTGATATCCGCAAGGTGCATCCATGTTGTAGCATGAGTCAGAATTTCAATTTTAAAGAACAATATTCCACTGTATGTATAACATTGCATTTATCCATTCTTCTGCCCATGGACATTTGGTTACTTTCACGTTTTGATTTTTGTAAATAATGCTGCTGTGAACATTGGTGTATAGGTATCTGTTCAAGTCCTTGCTTTCATTTATTTTAGCTATATGCCTGGAAGTAGAATTTCTAGATCATATGGTAACTGTTTAATTTGTTTGAAGAAGCACCATAATATCTTCCATAGTGACTGCAGAATTTTACAATTCCACCAGCAATACCCAAGTGTTCTGATTTCTCCACATCCTTGCCAACACTTCTTTCTCTTTCTTTCTTTCTTTCTTTCTTTCTTTCTCTCTCTCTCTCCCTCCCTCCCTCCCTCCCTCCCTCCCTTTCTTTTTCTTTCTTTCTTTCTTTCTCTCTCTCTCTCCCTCTCTTTCTTTCTTTCTTTCTTTCTTTCTTTCTTTCTTTCTTTCTTTCTTTCTTTCTTTCTTTCCCAGCCATCCTAATAGGTATGAAATAATAGGTATCTCACTGTCTTATTGTGGTTTGTTGGCCAGTTGACTCTTAGGGGCTAAGCCCATAAGACATTTCCAAAGACATCTTTGTACTATGGCAATCATCTTAAATTCTCTCAGAAATAATGTGTATTATACAAAATAACTATAAAATAAATGGGCAAGTACTTCTGGGGAAGATGGCAAATAGAAGGATTCTAGGCTCACCTCATCCCACAAATACACCTCATCCTACAAGTAACAACACCCACATCAGCGTAAATAACAGAAAATGACCTAAAGACTGGCAGAAGAGACTCTTCAGCGCTAAATGTAGAAAAGAGGCCACATCAGAGAGGGTAGGAAGGGCAGAAATGTGTTTAGGAGCCAAACAGACTCTTGGGACCCTCTGTGGGAGAGAAGGACAAAGAGGGTTCAGAGAAGGAAGAGGAACAGACTCCCATACCACACACCCCAGGCTCAAGGAACCCACAAGAAAGATGATTCCCCATAACATGTGATTTGTAAAACCAGAGGGGCCTAACTATGCATGGGGTTTAACACTTCGAACTTTAAAAATCAGCAGGTTCACCTCTGGGGGAGATGGGAGGGGCAGAGTCCCTGTCCTTAAGAGATAGCACAAACAGCCCCATGGAGATACAACATAGAAGCAGCAATTTGAAAAATGCCTGAGGTATATAAAGAAGATTTATATACTAATCTCAGAGCATGTGCTGGGGGGGCAGGGATCTTTGGGAGACTTCTCCAAGAACAGAAGAGCTCATGGGTGCCATTTCCTTCCTTTGCCTCACAACGTAAATACATGGACATCTGCAGGAATCAGCTCAGCACCAACACTCTCCACCTAGCTTGCTAACAGCATGCCCTGCCCTTACACACTTCTCTGGATCCACACCCTCCATCTAGTCCTGGGCAGGAGTTTTCTTGGGCAGCTGCAGCTACCCTCCCACAGCTTCTGTGATCTGCCCCCTCCATACCCTTGGCTGGAACCATCCAAAGTGGTGCCACAGCCCAGCAATGTGTAAGCTGCCTCAACAGGGGCTAGCACCACTCCAAAGTGACTCCTGCCACAGGGGAGAGAAGATAACCACACACACCAGTTCAACTGCTGTCCTACCAGTGGGCTGGGGACAGACTTGGGTTGGACAGCACAAATAAAAAGCTGGTAACAAATGCAAAAAATAAAGAGAAAGGAATCTAAGTATATCATTAAAGAAAGCCAGCAAAATGTGAGAGAAGAGAGCAAGAGAAGAACAGAGAACTACAAAAACAACCATAAAATGAAAAACAAAATGGTAATAAGTACATAACCATTTAGATCAATGGATAGATAATCCGGACAGAAAATTAACAAAGAAACAATGGCTTTGAGTGACATTTTGCCCAAATGGACATGTTTGCCCAAAAGGATCCAATATATGGATCTATATATTCAGAATATTCCATCCTAAAACAGAAGAATGCACATTTTTTCAAGTATACACACAATATTTTCAGAATTGATCATATATTAGGCCACATAACAAGTCTCAACAAATTCAAAAAGATTGAAATCATACCATGCATCTTTTCTAACCACAATGCTATGAAACTAGAAACAAACCACAAGAAACACTCAGGAAGGAGCACAAGTACATGGAGGTTAAATGACATGCTACTGAACAATGAATGGATCAACAGAGAAATCAAAGAGGAAATCCAAAAATACGTGGAGACAAATGAAAATAAAAACATTATAGTCCAAAATCTTTGGAATGCAGCAAAAGCTCTTCTAAGAGGGTAATGTATAGCTATACGTGTCCATTTCAACAAGCAAGAACAATCTCAAATAAAGAACCAAACCTTATACCTAAAGGAGCTAGAAAAAGAAGAACAAACAAAACCCAACGGCAGTAGAAGGAAGGAAATAATAGAGATTGGAACAAAAATAAGCAAATAAGAAACTAAAAAAACAAACAAAAACAAAAACAAAAAAACACACGCAATAGAACAGATCAAACCAGGAACTGGTTTTTGGAAAATTTGAAAAGATCTACAAAATTGTTAAACCTTTAACCAGACTCATTTAAAGAAAAGAAAAAATGAAGACTCAAACAAAATCAGAAATGAAAGGGAGAAATGACAACTGACACTACAGGAATACAAAAGATTATAAGAGAATATAATAAAAAATTAAATGCAACTTAGTGAATATAATAGGACAACCTAGAAGAAATGGACAAATTGGACAACCCAGAAGAAATGAGTAAATTCCTATACACGTATAACCTCCGAAAACTGAATCAGGAAGGAACAGAAAATTTGAACAGACTGATTACTAGCAATGAAATTGAATCAGTAATAAAAAAACCTCCCAGCAAACAAGAGTCCAGGACCAAATGGTTTTATAGGTGAATTCTACCAAATGTTTAAAGATGAGTTAATACCTATTCTTCTCAAACTCTTCCAACAAATAGAAAAAAGAAGGAAAACTTCCAAATTAATCCTATGAGACCAGATATCAAAATCAGATGAAGACACTACAAAAAAAGAGAACTACAGGCTAAAATCTCTGATGAACATAGATGCAAAAATCTACAAAATATTAATCAACAAAATCCAACAATACTTTAAAAAGATCATTCACCACAATCAAGTGGAATTTATTCCCAGGATGCAAGTGCGGTTCAAACAATCAACATGATGCATCACATCAACAAGAGAAAGCATAAAACCGTGTGATAATTGCAATAGATTCCAAAAAGCATTTGATAAAGCACAATATCCACTCATGACAAAACCCTCAACAAAGTAGGTTTAGAGGGAACATACCTCAGCATAATAAAAGTCATACATGAAAAACCCACAGCTAACATCAAACTCAATAGTGAAAAAACAAGAGCTTTTCCTCTCAGATTAAGAATAAGATGATGTTCACGCTCACCACTGTTATTCAGCATAGTACTCAAAATCCTAGCCACAGCAGTCACACAACAAAAAGAAATGAAAGGCATCCACATTGGTGAGGAAGAAGTAAAACTTTTGCTATTTTGCAGATGACACTATACTATATATAGAAAACCCTAAAGACTCCACCAAAAAACTACTAGAACTGACAAGTAAATTCAGTAAGGTAGCAGGATACAAAATCAATATACAGAAATCCACTGCATTTCTATAACACTAATAATGAAGTAGCAGAAAGAGAATTAAGAAAACAATCCCATTTACCATTGCATCAAAAATAATAAAATACCTAGGAATAAACTTAACCTAGGAATGAATTTAATCAAGGAAATGAAAGATTTATACTTTCAAAACAATAACATATTGATAAAAGAAACTGAAGATAACACAAATAAATGGAAAGATATTCCAGGCTCATGGAATGGAGGAAAAAATATTGTTAAAATGTCTATACTTCCCAAATCAACCTGCAGATTTAATGTAATCACTATCAAGATACCAACAGCATTTTTCACAGAACTAGAACGCATAATCTTAACATTTGTATGGAACCACAAAAGAACCCAAATAGCCAAAGCAATCTTAAAAAAGAAGAACAAAACTGGAAGTATTACAATCCTAGATATCAAGATGTCCTACAAAAGCGATAGTAATGAAAAGAGTATGGTACTGGCACAAAAATAGACACACAGATCAATAGAACAAACGGCCTCCAGATAAACCCATGATTATATAGTCAATTAATCTTCAACAAAGGAAGAAAGGATATGCAATGAGAAAAAGATAGTTTCTTCAACAAATTGTCTTGGGAAAAACTAGATAGCTACATGCAAAACAATGAAACTGGATTACTTTTTCACACCATACACAAAAATAAACTCAAAATGGATTAAGGACCTAAATGTAAGGCCTAAAACCATAAAAATCATAGAAGAGAGAACAGGCATCAGCTATAGCAACATTTTTCTAGTTCCATCTCCCAAGGGAAGGAGAAACAAAAGCAAAAATAAACTAGTGGGACTACATCAAAATTAAAACCTTCTTCATATTAAAGGAAACAACAAAACTACAGGACTTGTTGAATGGGAGAAGATATTTGCAAATGTCATATCAGATAAAGAGTTAGTATCCAAAATCTATAAAGAACTTACAAATTGAACACCCAAAAAACAAATAATCCAGTGAAGAAATGGGCAAAAGACAGGAATAGACATTTTTCCAAAGAAGACATACGCATGGCTAACAGAAACATGAAAAAAAATGCTCAGCATCACTCATCATCAGAGAAATGAAAATCAAAACCATATGAGATAACACCTCATACCTGTCAGAATGCATAAAATGAAAAATAAAAGCAACCACAGGTGTTAGTGAGAATGTGGAGAAAAAGAAACCCCAATGCACTGTTGATAGGAATGCAAAATGGTATAGCTATTGTGGAAAGCAATATAGGGAATTACTTAAAAAATTAAAAATAGAATTACCAAGTGATCCAGTAATCCACTACTGAGTATTTACCCAAAGAATGCTAAACCACTGATTTGAAAAGATATACACACTCCTATTTTTACTGCAGCATTATTTACAATAGCCAAATTATGAGAACAACCCAAGTGTCCATCAATTGATGACTGGATAAGGAAAAAGTGGTATGTGTGTGTGTATGTATATATATTACTCAGCCATAAAAAAGAATGAAATTTTTCCATTTGCAACAATGTGAATGGATCTAGAGGATACGATGCTAAGTGAAATAAGTCATAGAAAGACGAATACCATATGATTTTACTCATATACAGAATTTAAGAAACAAAACAAATGAACAAAGAAGAGGGGTACTTGTGTGGCTCAGTTGGTTAAGTGTCCAACTCTCAGGTGTCTGACTCTTGGTTTCAGCTCAGGTCAGGATATCCCTGTTTCATGGGTTTGAGCCCTGTGTCAAGCTCTGTGCTGACAGTGTGGAGCCTGCTTGGGATTCTCTCTCTCCCTCTCTCTCTCTCTGCCCCTCTCCTGTTTGTGCTGTCTCTCTCAAAATAAATAAGCTTAAGAAAAAGAAAGAAAAGTAGAGAAAAATCTCCAGAACAGACTCTCTTGTTTTAATATGAAATTTATTGTCAAATTGGCTTCCATACAACACCCAGTGCTCATGCAACAGGTGCCCTCCTCGAGGCCCATCACCCACTTTCCCCTCCCTCCTACCCCCATCAACCCTCAGTTTATTCTCAGTTTTTAGGAGTCTCTTATGGTTTGGCTCCCTCCCTCTCTAACTCTTTTTTTCCTCCTTCCCTCCCCCACGGTCTTCTGTTAAGTTTCTCAGGATCCACATAACAGTGAAAACATATGGTATCTGTCTTTCTGTGTATGATTTATTTCACTTAGCATAACACTCTCCAGTTCCACTCTTAACTAGTAGAGAACAAATATGGCTGTCAGAAAGGAGATGGATGAAATGGACAAAGAGGATTAAGAGTACATTTATGGTGACGAGCACTGAGTCATGTATAGAATTGTTGAATCACTATTGTATACCTGAAATGAGTACAACACTGTATGTTATATGGAATTAAAAAAATAATTTTTGCAGGAAAAAAGGGGCAGTAATAGTGTTCTAGAACCACAGATTATTGTCTCTAGGAGAGAGGAGATACAGCCATCTCAGGATTTCAGTTCTTGTTTTGAATAGTTGATCACGGTTTTAATTGATAATTTGAATGACTGTGGTCTTCTCTCTCTCTCTCTCTTTCCCTCATAAACACCATTAACCTTTCAGTTTCCACACTGGGGTCTCATTATAACCTTGTAACACAATTCAGCTTTTACTTACATATTGCCTTACATTGTTTTATAAATGTTTGTTAATTTTCATTGCTTCTAGTAGAATTTGAACTGAGATCAGAGACCTGAGTTGTGATTCTTCTCCATACTTCATAGAACAGATAACGCTAAAGAGAAACTCATTATATATATTCTTTGTTTGCCTTATACTGGCTATGTGTTGTAAAATAAAGGTTCATTATTTTAAAAATTTGAAAATAATCAAGAACAGGGACACCTGGGTGGCTCAGTCCATTAAACGTCTGACTCTTGATTTCAGCTCAGGTCAAATCTCCCAGTTCCTGAGTCCGAGCCCCACATCAGGCTCTGCACTGACAGTGAGGAGCCTGCCCAGGATCTCTGTCTCCCTCCCTCTCTGCCCCTGCCCACTTGCACTCTCTCTCTCTCAAAATAAATAAGTAAATTTTAAAAAGAAAATAACAAAGAACAATAATGAAAGACACCTTACACATCTTGCAGTTCTGTCAGACTGCTTTGGGGTAACGGGAGGAGGAGGGTAGATGGCACCGAAGCGGTTTCATTTCCTGGTGTTACAGCTCTTTGTGCTCAGACAATATGTATCTGTGGTTGATATGTTTTACTTTGCCCTAATTGAACCCTAGGGAAATTAGTGACTTGAACAATTGTTACCCATTTCTGCTCTTTATTTTATTGTTTTAATAACCTGGATTCTGTATTCCCCTCTCATATTTATGTTTTTCTCAGGGTTATGTGGGGGGGGGGGGGATGGGATCCAGAAACTTAAGCCATTTCATAAGGGTGTCAGGAACTCAAGATCATCCCTATATAATATGATTTCTTGTGGGTGTTTTTGCTCTTAAGGCTGATTCTTTTCCTTTTTCTCTTCCTTCTTGTCCTTCTCCTCTTCTTTCTCCTTTTGAGCTTTCAAATAATGACTACTTCATTGTCCCCCCAAAATTATAGCTCTTCAATTTTAAAAAAATCAGTGGGTATTTTCTTAGGCTGGTGCTTCATTTACAGATCAACTTCGGAAGAACTGAACCTATCAAAGGACGTTTGTTGAGTTCTTTTGTGTGTTCTTTATAATGTTTTTAAAATATCTAATAAAGTTCTACACATTTCTTGGTGCATTTATATAATATATTTATTATTATTTATAGTTATTGCTACTGAAAATGGTATATTTTCTCTTCTAAGTGTAAAAGTTACTGGTTTTCTTCATATTAATGTTGTATCCCATTATCACACTGAATTACCTTGCTGTCACTAGTTTTTCACTTGATTTGCAGGGTTTTCAGGTATGTAATCTATAAATAGTGGTATCTTTATCATGTTTTTCTTAATTATCAGGTTTTTTTAATGTTTCATTTATTTATTTTGAGAGAGAGAGAGAGCATGAGCAGGAGAGGGGCAAAGACAGAATTCCAAGCAGGCTCTGTGCTGTTAGCACAGAGCCTGACATGAGGTTTGATCTCACAAACCATGATATCATGACTTGAGGCAAAATCAAAAGTCAGATGCTTAACTGACTGAGCCACCCTGGTGCCCCTCTTTATCACCTTTTCAATTTTAATGCATCATATTTCTTTCTCTATTTACAATGGCTGGTAACCTCTAGGGCAATGTTCAATAATGGCAATGAGTGTGGCCTTCCTTGTCATTTTCCTAATTTGAATGAGAATGATGGTATTATTTTTTTCATGAAGCATACTGAATTTGGATGTTTATAGATGTTGTTTCTATTCCTACTTTATTGACGGTTTTAAAATAAAGAATGGCTGTTGACTTTATCAAACATCTTTTTACCAGCAATGACAATAATAATCGTGTGTGTATATATATGTATATGTTAATACTAATGTATTCTTTTTTTTCCTGAAGAAGCTCCTCTTGAATATTCATAAAAAGTTTCCTTGCATAAATATATTCATATTTGTGATTACATATTTTCTTCTAGTATGTTTCTATTACTTCTTTTTACCTACCTGCCTTTAGGCTCAGCTCTTTTGATTTTAGTACTCTGTATTTTTTTATGTTTCAATGTTTCTTCCATAGAGTTTATATATTAAGGCCAAAAAGCTAAATTTCTCCATAATTTATTTTCTAAAATAAATCATCTTTGATTGTTTGTTAATTTGTCTTAAGTACAGTCTGTCTTTGACTTTCCAGTACTACATTCTATTCCTTTATGTTTAAGATATTAAAAATATTTCATATTAATATCCAGGGTTTTGTTGTTTAAAAAAAGTAACCTTGCAAAAAATCTGTTATTCAAGGCTGTTGTTGTCATTGTTGTTGTTGTTAATTTGCCTTTAAACTGGGTGGAATGATTGCCCGCGTATTGATCTTAGGATCTTCTCAGATCTTTTGTTATTCTTTTTTAAATTATTTTTTTGAGAGAGAGAGAGAGAGACAGACAGAGAGCAGGGGAGGGACAGAAGAAAGAGGGAGAGAGAGAATCCCAAGCAGGCTCCACACTGTCAGCATGGAGCCCGATTCAGGGCTCAAACTCACGAACTGTGAGATCATGACCTGAGCTGAACCGAGAGTTGGACACTTAACTGAGCCACGCAGGTGCCCCAAGATCTTCTCAAATCTTAAGTTGTTTTTGTTTTTGTTTTGAATTGCCAATACAATTGATCTGAGAACAAATGGATTTTATTTTGTGGTAACTCTGTTAGGTAAATTAATTGCAGGAAGATTTCATGTTGAGGATGAAATAGAGCTCCAGATTTCACCTTCTTGTACTCCAAAATGTTGCAGAACAGAGTTGCTTTCCAGGTTTATCTATTTCTAGAAGTGATCCAAATTGTTCTATCTTCTTACAATCCTTTGGCCATTTTAATCAGACTAGAAATAGCTGAGGAGATTCCTGTGTTCAAGATACTGGTTTCAGAAAATTATATGTAGTCTTAGTGCAGTGCCTAGAATACACTAAGTGCTTAATAGTTATTTGTATTAATTTATTTTACCAAGGTTTTTATTTTATATTTTATTATATTCCAGTCCCAAACTAAATTATTGTTTTACATTCCATTTATAATTACAGAAGTCATTATATTAAAAAAAATTAGCGTTTATTTATTTTACAGAGAGAGAGAGAGAGTGAGTGGGGAAGGGTCAGAGATAGAGGGAGACCCAGAATCCAAAGCAGGCTCCAGGATCTGAGCTGTTAGCACAGATCCCAATGCGGGGCTTGAACTCACGAGCCATGAGGTCATGACCTGAGCCGAAATTGGATGCTTAACTGACTGAGCCACCCAAGCTGCCCTAAAGTCATTAGATCTTTTTGGGTTTTATTTTAAATCTAAGGTTTCATTTATTTGTTTGCTCTTACTCAAAATTACCTTTTCTAATCATCCTGGTTGTCTTTATTGGATTCTCCTTCTCTAACCATATTGATTCATTGACTGATTCTTTACATCTGTTTTTCCCATTGATCATGGTGTTTTCCAGTAGGCTAGGATAAGGTGGCCTCACTTTCCTCAATATGCTCCGTTCACTTTCTCTCTCTCTTCTCCATATTCTCAGTCTTCAAAAGTCCTCTTGATCTTTGCATAGTACCAACAACTTGCATCATATCCTTAACCAGATACAAATCATTTCATCACTTTTGATGATTTCCTATAAATCAGATATCAGTGGTACCGTGTGAATTGATAAGGACCCACTTTTGTCCCTTTGGAATCTTTGGTGTCTTCAGACGGTTTTAGAACTGAAACATAGAGACCAACATCACACCATCATTTTTCCCATCTGGAGTGACTCAGTTATACAAAGCGACTTACACAAAGATTACCCAGTTTGCATAAGTTCTTGAGATTTTCTGATATGAATACTCAAGGTACAGTTTTCATATTACCAACTAAATCTTCACCCACAAGCATGGAAAGCTTCCCAGGTCACAAGAACTTTGGAAAGAAGGTTTTTTGGTTTTTTTTTTTTGTTTTTTTTTTTTAACCAACTGAAATAATTTTCTTTCAGAGTGGTTGGTGCTTCAACAGCTAAGAATCAGAATTAACATTTGTTGCTTCACAGACTCAATGTTTGAGTCCCACAAAGACTGTTTCTCTTCTGTGCCTGAGTAGAGCATGACTTTCACATTACACAAAAAGAACTGACAGAGATGAATTTCATATAGAAGCAAATGCTAATGATTCACAAAGCAGTTTACATGTTTCAAGGGTAAGAAAATAGTTATATAAGGGTAGTTATACAAGGGTAAGAAAATATATATATATGTGTATGTGTGTATATATATATATATATATATATATATATATATGTGTGTGTGTGTGTGTGTGTGTACGTATATATATATATATATTCACACATATTCCATAGGAATTTTACATATATGTCCTCTAACTGTGCACGCATAACATGCACTCACATATGCAGAACAAAAGAGATAAACCTGGTCAATGATGAAAATGGCTCATGGTTGCTTAGCTTTCTCTTTGTACTTCTGTGACTTTAAATAAATCACACTTCATTATTTTCTGATCCTGTACTTTTTCATCCCTTTCCCAAAGATAATTACATATTGATTTAATCTTTATTTCGTTAAAGTTACAATTTTAACTGGATGGGTAATCTCATTCTAAATACTTTCAAAGTAAATGTTTTGGCACAAAAATGATTGAAATATAGCAGTCACATTCAACTTATTTGTAGTTATCACATGACTCCTAACACTCCACCTACAATTAATTGGGGTCTTAAAATGATTCTCAAACAGATAAGATTTTAAAGAAGTTTTTTTTTTCTTCAAAACATCCCACTCAGCATATTTGCATAGCAAGTACCTCTAAAGAAATTTATAAATGTTTCAATCTTTTCTTTTCTAACATCATTATAAATGACTTCATGACAAGTGCAAATTTTCCTCCTTGTTCTTTGGGAAGTACCAATCAGACGTGGATTTGAGTGACATCTCTTTTAAGGAGGAACAAAGGAGACAGGCAGCTCAAATAATTATAAAATCCCGACTTGTTACTGTCACAATGATTGCCTGAGCTTTAAAAAAGAAACGGGACATTAATGGTACAATGTAAATAATTGTGTAGGCTCTCAGATGATTAGTTAGCAAGGTGGCAGAATTATCTTGTCAAAAATAAAGTATTTTTATATATCTGAAAAGGAACTCCAAAATATCCATCCTAATCATGAAAACCATGACACCCAGCACTACTATGCCCAGAATAATAACTAAAAATAGGATTATGTATTTTTCACCAAAAAATGCTTATAAAGAAAACGTTGAAGTTCTCTCTTTTGATCTTTAGTTCATTCTGAATGCCATCCTAACAGTTGAGCTGCACTAAAATGAAATACTTCATCTTGTGATCCTAGGCACTCCTGCTAAAACAGGTCCCAGTTTGCTCTTATGAGCCACTTCCATCACTGTTATTGTCGTTGGTATAATAAATTATATTGCTAATCACTTACTCTGTGCCAGGCATTGTTCTGAATTTTTTTACATTTTTTTTCACTGATTTCTCACATCAACCCTATGAAATAATTACTATTATTATGCCCAATGTATGGATGTGAAAATTACAGTTTGGAGATTATAAGTAACTTGCTGTAAGTTATTTAGCTAGTATGGAGCTGAAGTAGGATTTGTGTATAAATCTTCGTTGCCTTCAAAACAAAAGTATTAAATTTGTTTCTGTTTTTACATACTATTTGTAAACACAAAATTCAGTGGTTACATGACATTTCATTTTTTATTTAAAAAAATTGTTAACGTTTACTTATTTTTGAGAGAGAGAAAGAGACAGAGCGTGAACAGGGGAGGGGCAGAGAGCGAGGGAGACACAGAATCAGAAACAGGTTCCAGGCTCTGAGCTGTCAGCACAGAGCCCTACGCGGGGCTCAAACCCATGAACCGTGAGATCATGACCTGAGCCGAAGTTGGATGCCCCAAATTTTGCTAAATATTGCCAAACTGCTTTCAGAAATTTATTCTTGTACTAGCAGCATATGAAAGTATTCTTTTCACTTCTACCATACCTATAGTATTTTTTTTAAATGTTGTTTACCTGATAGGCAAAAATTTTTCTATATTCTTGTCATCTATTTTTAACAGAATATTATATATGAAAACATAAAGATATTAGATTGTTGGCAATTAAAAGCTGTCAACACATTATTGTCTGGCCAATATTTTTAAAATCATTTTAACCTTTATTTAACTCCTTCTGTTTGCCAGGAACTCTGCAAAGTTCTCTAGGTCAAGATAAATAAGGCCCAGTTTGGTGCCTCAGGAGCCTTGATAGAAAACTATATGCTAGCAATAATGATTTTGCATGTTGAGTTTTAAAATAGGAGTGAAAAGTTGCCTTTTAACCCTAATTTTGGCCTGTGTTTCTGGGACAAGCTCATGGAGTAGATGACATTGCACTTTTTTTTTTTTTAAAGTTTATTTATTCATTTTGAGAGAGAGAGCAAGTGGGAGAGGGACAGCAAGAAGGAGAATGAGAATCCCAAGCAGGCTCCACACAGTCAGTACAGAGCCCAGTGCAGGGCTTGAACTCACAAACCATGAGATTGTGACCTGAGCCGAAGTTGGATGCTTAACAGAGCCACCCAGGTGCCCCTGTCTTGATGGATGAATAGGGATTTGGAAAGTAGAGATTAGATAAGAGTATTGTAGGGAAAGCGTAGAGCATAACCAAAGAGATGAAGAATGAAAACAAAAGTTAAATTCAAGGAATGGTTAAAAAAAAGTAAGTTTTTTACTGGAACCTTGAATGAGTGTTATCACAACTACAAAGGGATGGGACCTGAAAGATGGCAGCAAAGCATGAAGACCCTTTCCGTGTGTTAGGATGAAATGTCAGTAAATAGATTCACTATTTAATTGTAACAGACACTACCAGCCTTGACAAGTCATTTTGAAAAGTATACTCATAATTAGAAATTCAAGATCTGGTGATTTCTTTTAATTACTCCAATTTTGTAGCAAATTATTTTTAAATATCCTGATGATGATAATTAGTACCTTCTGAAGTGATTTAAAATATTCTAATAGCCACATTTCTCTCCTCCAATTTTATGTCTCACAACTTCTCAAAAATGCCCAGCCGTGGGTCCAGACAGAACATCTCTGTATCGTCGCTAACAGACATTGCAGTGGCTTTGACTTCAACCATTTCACTCATTTTGTTCTCCCAGGAACTATGCTCACTCTGCTTTCCTTACTACTCTCCATATTTAATGTATCCATCAAGACTAAGCTTAACTGCTTGCTCTTACATAAATCTTCTAGCTCCTACTGGAAACATTTGTGTAGCACTGATATTCTTTCTACCCCAGACTTTGTTTTTATGCATTATCTTTTTTCTTTGATATCATAGTTCATAGAATTGAGCTCATGGATTTGTGCATTATGTGCAGTTATTCTAGACAAAGAAAATTTGACTGAGAAACTACCTAAAGATCATACTAATTATTTTTGCACTTGTTCACTTATTTATTTTTCAAGTAACGGTGTTGCTAGTACCTGAAAGGCACTTGTCAGGTACTAAAGATGAAAAGTGAACATGGTTCGTTTCTTCGGAAGGAGTTCAGAGCCTAAAGGTAAAGCTAGATACTTAAACAATTTTGTGAGTTCTATATATGATATAGAGTTGGCACAGTGAAGGAAAATAGCAATCTGTCTATTGTGGCTAAATGGACATCGAGGTGTGTGAAATACAGTAAAGATTTTGTAGAAAGAAGGAATGCCGAAGGGTTTACGAAGAAAAAGGTGTTTAACAGGCTAATAAGTGAGATATAAATTTCTAGAAGGAATAGCATATACTGATGAGCAGAGAAGACATCAGGGAATTGCAGATGCTGTAGTATGGTTAAATTACAAGGTTAGGAATGGGGAAAACACACAGTGAGACTAATAAGGTAGACAAGGGCCTTTGTGTCTTGAAATGGGGTTTAGAGTTTAGAGTTTATCTTGAAATTGAAGTGGCAGTCTTGAAGGGTTTAATCAGTAAAGGCATCAGGATCACATTTGTGTATTCAACATCTTACTGTATGGAATAGTGGAAAATGGATCCAGGATAGAATCAACAAAAGGCAGTGGATAAAGTTAAATATTTAGTATTCCAGGTAAGAAGGACATTGAGATTGGTAATGGGAAGAGAGAGGAGAGAGAATACTTTTTTGTAAAAGTATTCTTTCATGTAAAACAGGATTTTGTGACTGAGTGCATACAATAAGGGAGGAGAGGAACCAAAAGATGATACGCAGATTTTTCTGCTTAGATAACCAGGGGGTGCATTAGCAAAACAAGCTAGCCAGGACAAGAAACTGTTTGGATGACGGATGCAATAAATTCTGTTACATAAATGCTGATTTAGAGGCTGCTATGGGTCCAGGAAGTGGCCATATAAAACAGGCTACTGGATATACCTTGGTCTTGGTCTTCGAAAGAAGGTCTGGATGGAGGATGTAAGTCATCAGAATAGAAATAGGTAAAATCACCCAGAAAGATGGTCAAGAATGAAAAGCATACGCTCTTGAAGGACACAGGTATCTAAGGACTCCCATTCCTTGTCATATTTTTTTTAATGTTTATTTTTGGGAGAGAGAGAGAGAGAGAGAGAGAGAGACAGAGAGAGAGAGACAGAGAGAGAATGAATGAATGAATATGAGTGGAGGAAGGGGCAAAGAGAGAGGGAGGGGAGACACAGAATCCCAAGCAGGCTCCTGGTTCCCAGGTGTCAGCACAGAGTCCGATGGCAGGGCTCGAATTCACAAATAGTGAGATCATGACCTGAGCCGAAGCTGGACACTTAACAGACTGAGCCACCCAGGCACCCCTGCTTGTCATATGTTCAATAAAAGTCTCTGTTTTGATATTTGAAATGTGAAGCACATATAAATGACAAATCAGAGGCAACTTAAGACCTGCAATGGGGCAGATGGAGCAGAGACGCCAGGAGCCTGAGTACAATTCAGGTAAATCCAAATCTGCCCCCTCTAGTTCTTTCATTGAAACCTGGGAGCAAATGGAGTTCAAAACAGGATTAAGAACACCTAATTTTGAACTCAATGATTTAAAGCCTCCTGCTGACACTGTTTCCTTTTGAGAAAAACCTCTCGCTTTGAAGGTTGATGAAAAGAAACTTACATGGAACTTGGCTACCTTTCGTTATTTAATTTCCAATCTCTAGGTCTTGCTATACAACAAATTTCAGGTTAAAAAAAATCATTTTACTGTAAGAGGTGAGGTGAAACCTAAATTGGACTAACAGTGGTAAAATAACGAAGGGGAGCTAGCAAAGGGAATTGAGACAATGTGTCAAAACAGTCACATTGTCATGTGAGTCAATGTGTCACAGAGCTCATGTCATTGAAATAATGTAAGAATGAATTGGCATTCTAGTGGGGTGCTTACTCTAGGAGTCCTACTGATTTCTCTAGATTGAGGACTGTGAGGTATAGAATTAGGAGTCTATATTCACTTGAGAAGGGGAGTGCAGGGGAAATAAACTTCATAGACTACATTTAAGACTGTAGTTCTGGGAATGCGTATTCTCACATTTGTTCCTTTTCACACCAATCTTTCTATTTCTACTGTCAATTTTCAAAGAAATAACAAGACACTTCCTCTTTGTCCACTCTCCTCCCTTTTTCCCTCTATTCCTTTCTTCCTTCCTTTGCCTTATAGTTTTTGGCACTGAACATAGCATTCTGGTTAATAAATACTCATAAAGTTTTAAAATACTCCTCAACTTGAATGAAAGTGTTTTAATCACTTAGTGTTTTATGGTTTATGAAAACTTTGGATCATGTTTACAACTGAATGTATAATGTTTTGGGGTCCTTAATTTCATTTCTTCATATTTCATATCCAACTTTTATAACTTCCTACTCAAATTCTGTAACTTTCAAAACACTAATAATGTATTTACTTATAAGCCATTTGAAGAGATTGAATTGCCGAAACTTATAGACTGATAATGTTCTGCTTCAAAAAGAATGCTGAGCTATAGAAAATTTGTTCAGCAGAGTTGTTTGGATTTCAACTTATTTTACGTTTATGGGATTTGGCAGCCCTCTTTCCTTATCCAGAGGCAATGCTTCAGGCACTTTTTCCTATTTTTGTCATATGTACGGGAAAATATAAATGTATTTATCTTAAAAGTATTTGAAGTTCCTTGTGGCCACATTTTGATTCTAGTTTTAGGATCTTCTTTTTTATGTGTACAGGTGCTAATTATTCAAGTATCACATCTTCCTGAGGGTTCTGGGAGTATTATTTGCGTTTCTTTTTGATAAGTCACAGATAATTAAGACTAACTCTAGAAATAAAGTAACTGCCTGCATTGTGTTCCATCCATTATTTTAAAATTAAGAATAGAGATTCTTAACTTTTGTACAACAAAAAGCAAACGTTAGACTACTGTGCTTCAGATTTGGAGAGGAGGGAAAAAGACTTGGTTTCTGTGAGAGTTCTACCACCGCTAGATATGTGACTTTCGTTTTAAGTTTTTGGTTGATGTCTATTTCAAAACTTAGTGTTTAAAACAATGACTACTGGCTTTGCTAGCATTCAGGTAGAATTTGGGTGTTTTTTTTTTTGTTTGTTTTTTTTGTTTTTTTTTCTGCTCCCTGTGTCATCAGTCTCTCAAGTGGTTGTAGTAAGATGGAGGCTGGGCCTGAATATCCAATATGGTGCCTGAGCAAGGATTGTGTGGAGGCTAACTCTATCTTTCGCTCTCCATGTGACTTTTCCAACATGGCCTGCCCGAGCTTCCTTACCTGGACAGCTTCTAGGAGCAAGTATTCTAAACAGCAGAAACATAAATGCAAAACTTTTCAGGCCCAGACTCAAAAGTTGCACAGCATCATTTTGGCTGCATTCTATTCATGAAAACAAACCACGAGGTCAATCTAGGTCTAAGGGAAGAGGAAGTAGACTCTGTTTCTTGATAGGGGATGGGCAAGGACACATTGCAAATGAGCATATGTCATAGGAAATTTTGTGACCATTGTTAGAAACCTAATCTACCATAACCTGGTTCCATTCTTTTTGTTATGTCGAGGCTAGGTTTGCCTCATTTGTAAAATGAGGTGGTTAATTAACTTATGCAATATACAGTTGCTTAGGGGGACACCTGGGTGGCTTAGTCGGTTGAGTGTCCAACTTCAGTTTAGGTCATGACCTCAGGATTGGTGAGTTTGAGCCCCTGCATGGGGCTTGCTGTGGTCAGCCTGTCAGCACAGAGCCTACTTTGGATTCTTGATCTCCCTCTCTCTCTGCCCCCCACTCCTCCCCTGCTCATGCTCTGTTTCTCAAAAAATAAATCATACACACACACACACACACACACACACACACACACACACGGTGTGTGTGTGTGTGTGTGTGTGTGTGTGTGTGTATGTGTATATAATTCCTAGGCAGTTATAATAGACTGCTGAACAAAAAAGATATAGCTTTTATCCTATGGAGCTCATTTTGGGGATTGGATTAAGTAAAGTTTAAGATTTTCCCTCAGAATATTCAGTGGCATTTAAAATGAAACAAAAGAAGAGGCATAGTTTCTTACTAGGGAACATGCTTTGTTCTAAACAATATTTTATTTTCTAATGTAGAATAGTTTCCTTGTTTAGCTTTTTTTTAAGTGACCTGATTGCTGCAGATACTGTGATCGTGCATTATTTTAAAATTATTTCTATTTCTGTGTGCACCAAACAAAAAGGAAAAACTCCATCTCTGAACAGTTAAATAGAATTTTGAGGAAGGAAGATGTATTGGTTGGAGTTCTGTAACTATAGCTACTGACAGAGTCAGGATAATTTTTAATTATTTGTGAGGCAGAAGACTGGATATTAGATGACAAGAATATAATACTGAAATTTCCCTTTTATTTACTGGCTGATAGTAATTAAAACACTAAGCAAAGTATCTCAGCTTTTCAGTGAGACCCAAGTCTTAGGGACAAAATTATGATGTCCAAATTGTCAACATCACCGTTTGCTGTAAATGAAATAAGCAAATCTTGTATCCCACCTTTCCCAAACCATTGTATTTAGTCTTTCAAAAATCTTATGGTTGTAAGTTTCAAAAGTAGAGTCAATTACCCAGACATATGAAACTGATGAATTAACTAATTTGTATTCTCTCTAACTGTTTTGATGAAACTCCATAAACATGCTGTTAGTTCCATTCCTCTGAGCTTTGAATAGTTTACTGTTCATGACGATAAAAGCACGACAGGGAATACTTTAACATATGCCAGATTTAAAGTGAGTGAAATATGACAGTTTATAATCTGTGAGACAGAAGATTGATCTTTGAAAAATATTTGCATATAAAGTAGCTGCTTCAACACCATAATTCTAAAAACCCACATGAACTGAAATCCAGTGCTTTCACTTAGTATGTTGTACAAATCAAAAGCAGGGTGTATCTCCTTAATTGTACATAAAATACTTTTCCCTCTGAAACCGTTTCTGTAGGTATTATTTTCATTAATAATGTCAAAATGAGAACTGAGATAGTAACCAAAAGAGTATAAATGCTCAATTTGCAGGAATGAAATGTTATATTTTTTCTGAAAAAAATAACATGCACATATAAACGTGTGCGCGTGCACACACACACACACGTGTGTGTGTGTGTGTGTGTGTGTATGTATGCGTGAAAATGTACTTAGAGAGCCTTCTCCCACTGTTCTTATTCAGACCTTTTCTCTTTGAAGAATGGAGTGGAGCAGAGAGCTTTTAATTTTTGCTCACAGAAAGTACAGGGACCATGTTTCCTTTATTATTTTGTCCTGTTTTTAATTTAAGTACTAACATTCAGTAAAATTGGCTTTTTAAATATGTAATTCTATGGATTTAACAGGTAGAAAGACCCATATAATTACCTCCACAATCAGGTACAGAGCATTACATCATCCCAAAGAGCTGTCTTGTGCTATCCCTTTGTCATCACCCCCTTCATCTCTGACAGCCACTCATCTGTATTTCATTATTACCGTTTATCTTTAAATGTAATCATACAATATGCAACCTTTTGAGACTGGATTCTTCCACTCAACATAATGCACTTGCAATTCATTTAAATTGCTGCATTTATCAATAGTTAATTTATTTTTTATTGCTTAATGGTGTTCCATTGTGTGGATGTACCACAGTGTGCTTATCAACTTACTCAGTACAGGACATCTGGGTTGTTTCCAGTGTTGAGTACTTACAAATAGAGCTGCTATAATCATTCATGTGTAGGTTTTATGTAGAAATATGCTTCTCTTTCTCCATCCAAGAGCTGGATGTCTGGGTTTATGGTAGGTGTATGTTTAACTTTTTTCAGGAACTCCTAAAATGTTTTCCAGGGTTGCTGAATCATTTCACACCCCCGAAGCAAGATATTAGAGTCTAGTTGGTCCACATTCTTGCCGACACTTGCCTTGTCAGTATTTTTTTACTTTAGCCATTCTAAATTACTTTTTAAGCACACATACCCTGACTTATTAACTCCTTGGTTTTTAGACGAGTAACATGATAATCTATTAAAGTAAATTTTTTTTTTAAAATAGAACCGTATATTAGACTCTATTTACAGAAGGGTTTTATGCCATTAAAAAATATAAAGTGGAGTATGAAAATAGAATAAAACACAGTAATATGCCTTCTAAATTTTAAAAAAATATTTTGATTAAAAATAGTATAAAGTACGTTGAAAACAAGTCACTAGGAAAAACATCCGCCTGGATTACACTGTGTGAAGATTTTCTGAATTGGAATGTAAAGAGATTTGGCCTTTTGACAACTTAATTTTTAGATAAATAAAGAAACAAATATTCCAGGCATGGTATAAACCTATACTAATATATTTGATAACAATGTACTCATTTTCTAATGAAACTATGCATACATTTTTCTCTTCAAAGAGTGTTAATGAGTAAACTTATCACAAATTTCACAAATTTTATATCTTAATGCTATATATTTACATGTTTTCTTGATAAAGAGTATGTGTATGTGTAAGTGTGAGTGAGTGTGTGTGTTGGTAGTATTGAGATACATTTGCCATTATTTTCAGGCTTCTGGAGCTCTGAGGTTGTCTATAATTATTCTCTGACATTGATCCAGTGGCCCCTGCCAAACAGTCACTGGCATTCACTTTCTAGGGTTTTCTTTTTTCCTCATTGGGATTTTGTTTCCTGAATAATTTATTTTTTTCTCTCAAGATCATTCCTTGTAAAAATAGGCACTCTCTGTACTGTAAGCAATTGGTGGTGGTTATGTATAAAATCTATATAATGATATTAAAACAAATTGTTTCTAGCACTTAATGATGTGCTGTAATAGTTAAGATATCGTCTATGATTCTGAGGTTATAGTTTTGATTTTTCAGAGCTTCTTGGGGTAAAACATATATAACATGTTTTAAACAGTGCATTTTGTCCATTTTATTTTGCAGGGATGATATGTGAATATCATCTACTCATACATATATCTGCAATTTACTCTAAATTTGGGCACAAAGTAGGCATACAGATATATGAAAGTCAGTGCGTTAGAATTCTTTATGATATTAACACTAAAGGACTTAAAAGTATTACAACTGTTTATATGAGAGTCAAACCTCCCTTCAAATCGTATTTTCTAAAAGTGTAGCTGAGTTGTGGGAGGTGTTAGTGAAATAATGTGGACTGAATGTGACTCAGTAATTTTTATTATTGAAACCTGAGTAGGTAAAAATGTAAGGCAGAGTAGTCTAAAAGTTTGGTTTAAAATTGGGATCTGATGTAAAAGCATTTCAAAACATTAAAAGCATTTCAAATTCCAAAAAAATTATTGAATATGTTTTATCTTTTGTTACAAGTAATTTTTGGAGAACAATTATAATTTTTTTATATAAAATTGAAAATGCAATACATACCTTGTGTTTTCTAAGATTATTCCTTTTTATATAGTTTCTAATTTTTTTTGGCCTGTATCACGATATCAGTATATGTGAAATTTCTTTTTGTCTTCTAGCTAATATAACTTGTTCAGCACGAAAATATGGAATTCGTAGAGTTGTGCTTCAACTTTTTTTTTGTTGTTCTCCATCTCATTTATGGCATTACTATCTATCCGTGTAAGAGCCATTGGAAGTCTTTTAGACTTCCCCTCTTCTCACTTCCCATACTAAATCATCCTTGTTCTTTTTTGATTTAATCTTCACATTATCATTTCAAACGCTTCTTTTCTCTCCCTGCCCCTATCTAGGCTGAACATTCATTATTTCCCAGTTGGACAACAGTGACAGGCTACCAACCCTATCACTACCTTTGGTCTATTTCTCCTTCAATCAACCCTTCAAGTTGCTAACAACATGATCATTCTAAAATAGAAATCTAGTTATAAAACTCTGCTGCCCTGACCCTTGTTCCCATAAGACAAAGTCTAAATTCCGTATTTTGTCATGTAAGAATCTTCATTCAGTCACAACCTACCTTTACAGCATACATGGCAGTTACTCCAGGCTCTCTGGAATCTTCACTATTCTAGGTAAATCCTATGATGATGGTTCACGTTCTGGTATCTTGGTAGCTGCATTGAATAACTCTGCTTGTCTCCACCCATTGCAGATTCACTTAAATTCCCTTCTCCAAAGCTCTTCCCTGCTTAGTCAGAAGTGAGTTCCTCTCTCTTCAGCTCTCTGGGTTCTTTGAAGGGCATAGCTATATCATATTTACCTCTGTAACTGCAACACGTTTCCTGACATATAATATGCATTTCAATTCATTGGTGTTGAATGATAGAATGAGTGATTCAATTTTAAAAATTAGGAAACTGAAGCATTAGTGGTTAAGTAATAAGAGTTAACAAAAGAGCAAAGATGCATTTAGAACAGGAATACAATTATGAACATGGTGGCTTTTTCGCCAAAGTATCTCACTAACGTATGAGTCTTGGTAATTTAAGTTAATTGATCTGAATGATTGACTTAATGATGATTACACTTAGAAGAAGTTTGATTGATAATTGTCCTTTGAGACTAAGAAAAGGAAGAAAAGTATATAAGACTTAACTAGTCTTTCAGTGGTACTTGGGATTCATTTTCATCAGGAATGGTAAGATCCACAGACCCGGAAAAGACTGTTGTGAAGAAAGTTTATTATATTCCATTCCCCGGAAGCGGAAGACACGGTACACCACACAAGGCAGCCATACCGGGAGGCACTGGGATTGGCTATGAGGTGGAGAAAGCAAGAGAAATTAGAGACAAGAGTCTTTATTGTAGTTTTCTCAGAAAGGGACCAGCAAGGCAAGGTAAGTAGGTTTCAGATTGATTCGTTTCAGTAATTTCAGCAGGCTCTGGGGCACAGAAGCTGGTCCTCTTCTACCTGGCCCTGGGGTGATTAGAGCAGGTGGATAGTGGCCTGAAGTGTGAGACCCTTTTAAGGCAGGTGGTTAACAGTATGGGCTTTAGGTTGACTGGTTTGAATATAAAAGGTATGGTATGCTTACATGTTGTTTACGGTCCCTACAAAATCAAAATCGTAATCGAAATCGACATCGGCTAACCCCGGGAGAGGCTGTCTCTTCGGGAACAGCATGTCTCCAAGATGTCAAAGCATCAGAATACAGAAAATAAAAGATGAGGTTAGCACAATTGGAAATAGGATAAAGGTATGTGAAATGAATCTCAAATCATGATGAACTAACTAATAAGGGGTACTCATCACCTCTTCTTTGCTTTTTAGTCCAGGAAGAAAAGAAAAATCTTTATTTGCAATTATTTGTCTGCTGTGACCTTACAAAGTAAATCAGTTAGTACCGGCAACTGACAGAAAACAGCTCTGAAAGCAGAGGCTTTCTTTGCAAACAGCTCAAATTGCAAGACCTTATGATGGGAAAACTGAAAGCTCCCTCTCTCTCTCAAACAGTCCGAGAAAGCAGCTCCAGTGGTGAGCAGCAAGCAGAGCAAGCACACCTCATCCATGGAAAATAGCTCTCATTCATTAGTCAACTGCTACCATGGCAGAGGTCCTTGAGAGCTGGGGAGAAGGGGGAGGACAGCAGGGACTGCATGATGTTTGTAAACCTTTTGTGGTCTGCACAGTCCTTTCTATCAAATTACTGTCTATGGCGTGGTGCATTCAGTTTTATTTTGCTAGAGATAAAGAGTAATGAATTAAAGCTTTGAAGCTAGGAAGGGTGCAAAACGAAACAATATTTTTCAGCCACTCTAGTTCAAAGCCATTTATAAGCACTGCGTGTCTGGCCTGTTAGTCCATCCATCATCCTTTTATGCAATTCATCAATCCACTTTTGCTCATGGATAAGTAGTTACCTTCCATTTACACTCCACCGAAGTGTTAGTGCCAGGGATATCATGGGGTCAGCCGGTGGCTTCTTTCATGTTAATGTCCAAATGAGGGACACGAATTAATGGAACTACAGGAAGCCAAGATTCTCTAGCTTAAAGGATGCTGTCTTGAATTCTTAGGGGGGTTAGGATGGTGAGAAAACAAGCTGCCCTTATTTAAAGAGTGATTCACTAACACTGGAGACCTGTTTTGGTTAAAAATCACATTAGTGCTTATTTTGGGTTTCCATAGAAATTTGGGGCCAAGTTACGTTCTCAACTGAGACAAACAGAGGTGCATTAAAGCCACTACTGTTGACCTTAGTATAAACAGGACCTCCTTAGCAACTGTGAAATCATTAGGGATTTTGGACTCCATTAACTTTTCTTCTTGCTGGTCTGCCTTAAAGTGCATCAAGCATGGCTGGAAGTCTTACCTGTCCATCTAAGACATAAAGAATTCTAGGATACTGCTGCCTTTTCATTCACTGCCTTTTTTTGTGGACTTGGTAAAGCAAGTGAGGAAGTTGTAGCTACAGCCACATGACTTAAGGAAGCACCTTTTTTTATTTACTTATTTTTGAGACAGAGATTCAGACAGAGTCGGAGAGCAACAGAGAGAGAGGCAAGGAGAGATCCCAGGCAGGCTCTGTGCTCAGTCTCATGGTTTGTGAGACCATGACCTGAGCCAAAATCAAGAGTCTGACACTTAACCGAGCCACTTAGGCACCTCTAGGAAGTGCTTTTTTTCATAAATGGCACCAAGATGGGAGGAAAATGTGCTGTTGGAGGCAATGGTTCTATTTGTCAATACAAATGGATCATTTAGGATTTGGTTATGAAGAGATTCAGAAGCTCTTGATTATAGTATAATATCTCAGTAGATTGGAGATTATACTAATAATAATTGTAATTATTGCAATTGGACAATGACTTAAATTTTCTACCAGGAATGCTGAGGGTAAGGAATAAGATGAAGAAAGAGAAGAAGAAAGCTAAATCATGGTCTCTGCCATCAAATAGAAGGTTCAGGGTAAGAAGTGATTTGAAGTAATAAAAAAAAAAAGCTCACCTGTACACAAAAGACTTGTAGGTCCTCTCTGAGTCTCTTCTAAATGGAACCCCATCCTACTGTATGTTTATCCAGATATAATTACCCGAGACTTTCCAAAGCAGTTTAAGAAGCTGTGAAATTCATCCGAGACAGTTTCATGTGGTTATTGACAAGTAAATCTTATTTTTACAATTTATGACTTCTCTAAAAATGAAATTGTACATGGCTCTATATAATGTGAGTTTAAAAAAACAAAATGCTTGTTTTTTATGGCATAAAGTAAATCTATAATGAAGCACTTTCCCACCACTTTAAATTCTGTAGTTACTTATGAACACCTTCCACGTATAATGTGCAGAGCAGGGCCAAGCACAGAGATCTACATTGTGCATAGTCTTTGACTTTAAAGTTGCTCAGACTTGGGGCGCCTGGGTGGCTCAGTCGGTTGAGTCTCCGACTTCGGCTCAGGTCACAATCTCACGGTCCGTGAGTTCGAGCCCCGCGTCGGGCTCTGGACTGATGGCTCAGAGCCTGGAGCCTGCTTCCGATTCTGTGTCTCCCTCTCTCTCTGCCCCTCCCCTGTTCATGCTCTGTCTCTCTCTGTCTCAAGGATAAATAAACGTTAAAAAAAAAAATTAAAGTTGTTCAGACTTATAGGGCAGGGGAACCAAATAAACAAAGAACTATCTTTCAAGAGAAGAATAAAAATGCCACATGAGTCATAATGACTCGTAATGGGATTCAGCCAAAGAATACAAAATCTTTGTAGACAAGTTTTAGCTATTGAATCTGCTGAACTATGTGTTGTATTAGTAACCCAACTGAATCCACTCAGTTAATGAAATTTCCCCTAAACTTAGTGGGGTTTTTTGGTGGGAATGTCTCTACTCAGGGTTTAATGTATGCAGTAGGAACTCAACACATTATTTGCTGAGCTGAACTAAAACAGAAGATGTTTACTTGTAAAAGACCCTTAGCAATTACATCTATTTTTCTATTCTGGTCTTAATATGAGATTGATAGCTGATGCTATGATATGCAGTTTTCAATTCTTTCTTTAAAAAAAATTTTTTTTTACATTTACTTATTTTTGAGAGACAGAGAGAGACAGAGCACAAGTGGGGGAGGGGAAAAGAGAGAAGGAGACACAGAATCGGAAGCAGGCTCCAGGCTCTGAGCTGTCAGCACAGAGCCTGTCGTGGGGCTCGAACTCACAAGCCCGTGATGTCATGGTCTGAGCTGAAGTCAGACGCTCAACCAACTGAGCCACCCAGGCGCCCCTCAATTCGTTCTAATTCTCAGCTTTTCAAAAATATTTCCCTGAAATGAAATAATTTTTTGATGCCACGACCTAGATGCTGAGGTCATTGATAGGTATTTTTGTTTGCTTATCATTTTTAAAGGTATCAGTAAAATTGACAGTTTTTCTTTTGATGTTCACTTCTATGAATTTTTAACAAGTTTATATTTGTCTAACCACCACTACAATTGGGGTACAGAATGGTTCAATTAATGCAAAATGTCCTCTGATGCTTTCCTTTATAGTCCCTCCTCTCCAACCCTTGACAACCACTGATCTCTTCTCCATCACGATGGTACTATCTTTGGAGAATGTCAGATAAATATATTATGCAGTATGTTATTTTTTGAAGCTGGATTCTTTTAGTCCATGTAATGCCTTTGAGATTCATGGAAACTTTATGTATCACTATTCATTCTCTTTCAGTTGCTGAGTAATATTCCACTGAGTGGATACACTCGTGTTTATGTTCTAATTCACTCACCTGTTGAGGGACATTTGGGCTGTTCCAGTTTTAGGTGTTTATTTATAGAGCTGCTATGAGTGTTCATGTACATATTTTTGCGTGAGCATAAGTTTCCTTTTATCTAGGGTCACATTCAGAAATTAGATTATTTGGCCATTTTGCCAAGTATATAACACGTTGTCTCATAGCCTTTTTGAATTGTATACTTAAAAGTGTCCTTTCTGTGTTTCTTTTGGATGGGGGTAATGATTTGGGGATTAGGTGGGTAAGTTTAGCAACTACTTCTCCAGAGCTTTCTCAGGATATAATACTCAAAATAACCCTCACAAATAATTTAGACTTTGGAAAATTTGGAATGATCTAAAGTTCTTGGAGAAGTGCTATTTCCAAAGTTAAGTGAGTCAATTTCCTGCCCTTTATTTGTTTTACATATTTTAGTTGGCACTGTCCTCACCTCCAGCATCCCAAGGACCTACCGAGTTTCTAGTGAAACAATTTTGTCATTCGATAGTTGCTTCTAGCTCGAGTTGGTTACAGCAGGGTCCCTATTTCTTCAGGAATACTCCTTTCTCAAGATAATTCTCACTCTTTATACAAATAGAAATTCTAGCCTAAGCCACCAGTTCACCAAAGTCAGACAAATGTAAGTTTCATTAATATACATAACTTCAACAAAAACTAGGACCCTCTCACTGCTTTCTGCCTAATTTACTAGCCAGTTTATTAGTGCTAAGATAAATGATTTATTCTCCCTTTTTTCCTTTTGTAAAATAAGTATCATATTGTCACCTGCTTCACAGTTTGGAGTGAGTCAAAAAACATTTGAACAGCATCTAGTAAATAGTGGGTGTTCAGTAATGTCAAATTGCATTATTATTACTACTATTTACATTTCTGAAAAGAAGTGTGGAGTTAGAAATGATGTTCTTTACCTGGCAGATCCCCACAAAGGGACTAAAAGAGAAATTGTCTTCACCTTTGTGAATTGTGGTTTGAGAAGTTTAAGGGCCAATCTGTGACCTCCACATTCCATTGACCTCTGCCCTCCAGAGGTCAATGTGATGAGTTGTTCAGCAACTTGTTTCTAGTTGTCTTATACTCTAAATGTCATCGAGAATAGTCTATTGCATATAAATAGCCACACCAAATATCAATTGTAGAATAATATTAATAATTATTTCTTTAAATTTTAATTTTTAATTTTTTGGAGAAGTTGCATTACACTAGCAAGAAATTAACTTTTCACTCATATTTCCATTTAAAGCCCCCAAACAAATTTGCCCCAAATAAATTTTCAAAATTTTATAGTAGGTGTTAAATGAATTTAGGAGTATCTCCTAACACTTTACTAAATTCATAATTTTTGATTATGCTCTAGTGATAGGTTTTATTTATTTATTTTTTTTGAGAGAGAAGGGGAGAGAGAGAGAGCACAAGCTGGGAAAGGGCAGAGAGCAACAGAGAAAGGGAGCGAGAATTCCAAGCAAGTTCTGCACTGTCGGTGCAGAGCTCGAACCGATGCAGGCTCCGACCCAGGAACTGTGAAATCCTGACGTGAGCCGAAATCAAGAGTTGGTTGCTCAACTGACTGAGCTACACAGGCACCTCTAGTGATAGGTTTTTAAGATAAGATATAGCTATCTGAGAAAGTTTAACTTAAAAAATGAAGTCCTAATACTCTATGGTAAACAATTATGTAAATGTTTACCAATTCATTTTTATGATCCCCACAATTATTTAATATGTATGGAAGGAGGTGAATTAAGAAAAATAAACTCTATAGTGGCTCAGTATAATTCATTAAAGTGCCTTTTAGTACATATCAATAACTTATTGTAAAGGACAATTACTTTCATGTAAAGTAGTAGAGAAAAATATTAACATGCTAACACCAATCCAAAATTAGCATTTTCCCATGTTCCATCTGTGGATCACCATATCCCCAGAAAATAAATAGGTACTGAGAAGTATTGCATGAATGACTTGACTTTTGTGGAGATTTTAATTTGGCATTTGATCAGAGTGGTGGTATTGATGACAAAATCCCCTTTTTATTATTTTGAAGAATTTTAAAAGAAGATTAAAAATATTGCGTCCATTGATTATTTGCTAAAATGGAAAAATACCCATAGTTATTTAGTCTTTGAACTAGATTTACAGTGTCCTTACAGAAACAGTGGTGTTTCAAGCATGATTAGTAATATTTTAATTCAACACAAGAACAAGAAATGGATTTTATTGCTCTGTGCTTTATGGATCATGAATTTAACTGAGCTAAGTAGTGAAAAGATGTGTGAAAAATAATGCTGTAGTGGGCTGTTGACCACATTTGCTTCTGTATTTTATTAATGCTATTTTCCATTTTAACCAAGTCAGCTTTTCATAGAATCACCATCTATCCCTAAACACCTATGTATCACCACAACATGGTGAAACAATCAACCGCTCTGTTTACCTCAGCTCATTGAACACTTTACTGACGTATGTGTATAAAATAAACCTAATTTGGCAAAACTAAGAAACAGACTATTGATTCACTTTTAAAACTTAAACCACCCACCTTAAAATGTTGATAACCATGAAAAAATAGTATTGCAGGTAATATTAGTAGCTTAAGGGAGGAACTCATCATTTTCTCTTTTCAGTTAGACTTCCTGACCGAATTCCAGTGTGTGCTACTTAATGAGATGAATTGGGTGGTCTAGCCAGTTTGACCACAGTCCATTACTTTCTCAGTTATAAACATCTTTTTATTTCTCAAAGACCATGTGTTGACCGCTTATAACCTCATTAATTCTAATACCCTTAAATTCAATAGCTGTTTCAAACTGTGGAACTGCAAATCCAAGGTTTCTCAGTTGACAAAGCAAAAGGAAATTCTTCACCTGTGGGTTGGGACATACTAATCTACCTAGAAGGCTTCATTCATGGGTCACCAATCTTCCCATCTATAACATCTTATCCTGGAGTCATGCCCTAAGTTGTATGCATATCTTAGTCCTAGTAACATGCCCTCCTTTTCATATCTATGAAGAGATTTATGTTCAGATCATCCAGTGATAAATGGTCACTTCTAGAACAGACTTGGTCTAGGGCCCTAGGTCAATTCACTGAGTCTGTAGAAGTTCATAGGAGATACTATTCTGCCACCCAATGAATTCCTGCTTTCTTTGTCTACTATATATCCCATTCCACTTCTCTGGCCTAAAATGTTAATGCTATTTTGCTAACTGAAAATTCTGTAAGCCACAGACCACAAGTAGGTGACAGTTATCATTTTAGTTGTAGCTCTTTGGAGTGCTGTGTTTATAAAACTTTTGAGGCCATATTTGGCTTTAAGGGAAAAAAAAGATTAGAGTAATAATCATTCCATTTTGCTGAGGAACTTTAGAAAAGAAAAAAAGTACCTCTAGAACTCACAGGCATATAATTATAGAGACATAATAAGGAAATTTTACTTTTTGCTTTTTTGCTTTTAATGGAGTAGTGAGTTAGGCCTACAAAGATGTATGGGACCTGTGCATAAGGAAACTCTACCTTTCCTCAGAAAATTGTTCACTGATGAACTCTCCTTTTATCATTTTTTCCAGTAGGTTGTTTTTTTTTCCCTGTTCAGAAACATTCCCCTCTCATGGCTATCACAGAGTAAGTTGTGAATTCACTTATTATTTTTAACTCTATTAGTTCAGAAATTGGAGTGTCGTGGGCCTACAGTGTTGGGTCTGAAAATAAAAACCTTCAGATATAATAAGTACATAAAGATTTAATAAATTAAATGACTTCTACTTTATAGTTTTAAGGACTCTATTACCTTGATTAACAAATTAAGATTTAATGAAGATTAACAAATCTTGATTTGTAGAAGAATGCTTCATGACATTGTGATTTTCCCTTCTAATATCTATGACTGTGGTTGGCAATTTTTATTTAAAATTTTCTTTAAAAAACATGTGATCTCTTGTTCTTCATATAATAAACTGCTATACTAGCATAAAAATGTCTCATAAAATGCCCAGTGTCCCTTCTAAAATCTGCTATCAAAAGCCATATTACTTTAATTTTACACAATTGGTTTTTATTCATCTATCTTAAGATTTCTTATACAGACTGTTGCTACTTTTTAAATCCAAGGCAAACAAAGTATAAAGTTAATGCACTGAGAATTTAATTGGTATATGTTTGGGAGTTTTTTAAAAAAACATAGAAACTCAATTATACCTACCTGTTATATTTGTCTATAAGTAAACATATTATCATTTCAGTATTTCACAACCTAGTCCTCATATATTTTTATTATGCATTTCTCCTTTATTTCTCCTAGTTTAAGTGCATATGTTAAAGTGTTTAAAACATTTCTTCAATGTCTTAAAATTTGTAAGAGCATAAGTGGTTTAGGATTTTTATCCTCATTGAAAGAGAATTGTTAAGTTCAGTACTCTCCATTATTGATTGATTGAATGCTCTAGAAAGAAAAAAAAAGTCATTGGTTTCTGAGCTTCTGTTTAAGCCAGAACTTCCTCAAATCCATGACATAAAGTTGTCAGGGAGACAGCTCTAAGCAACATTTTAATTGTTCTCAAACCTGAAAGAGCTGTAACCCCCCTTTTTTTCCCCTCTCATAATGAAGCTATTGTTTTATATATGAGGAAGTTTTATAAGAGGAAGTTTAGGCAGAAGAGAATGAAATTTCAGTGTTTCAAATCTTTTACATTCCAAGTGTTTCCCTGCCTCTGTCAGTCTCTTGAGCGTCCGCCACATTCAGGTTATATTTCACGAAGGGGTAGAGAGTGGAAGGAAGGAGAAAATTTTATCGTGGAGTTTTGAGTGTTCAAATGCTGTGAAAGAGTTATCAGCTAAAAAAGTGACTTACTCTTCTACAGCACATTATTGACAAATTCAAACTGCATTTCTAATGTTCTCATCAGTGCCCATGGCTCAAATAACAATAAAATAATGTCTTCCAGGAGTATTCATTCTTTTCTTCATTCGCCCATTTGTCTGTAATGTAAATGTTTAATGTGGATTTTCCGTGAATCATGGTGTAAATACTCCCACCATGACCAATTTCAGGTACTGTGATAGACACTGTGAATTCAGTAGGGAACAAGATGGACACAACCTACTGCAAAAGCTTCTATGTGTGGGTGTAAGAAGACATACATTAGGCCAAAAATTATACAAGTCACTAACAATTGTAAGTTCTACAAAAAAGTAAAAAAAAGTGAACAACTAAGAGGAGGACAGGATAAAGATTGGAACTGGAAATTTGGGTAAGATTTATAGAACTAATTTAATTATAAACAGTTTTATCCACTTCAGCCAACTCTACAGAATCGACATACATACATTTTTAGGCTTACATTTATTCTTTCATGAATTTTGATAACTTAATGTAGACAGAATGTGTGTATATGTATAAATATGGTTACAAATTTTAGAGATAGAAGAACCTGTATTTTGCAATTTATAAATAATAAACCATTCTTTGTTGTAAATTCCATATCACCGGTTGATTCTTTCAGAATGCTTGCATTGATTTTTGCTGAACTCTAGTCTGTGTAGCTAAACTACGGTTGTAAATGGAAAATGAGCAAAGTTTTAACATAAATATTGGTTGATATTTTTACTACATTGACAAGACAAAAGTGAGTTAATGAAAATATGTTTGGAACCTCATTAGTTCTTCAATAATGTGAGCAACTGCTTTTCTGAATCAGATAATAGGACACTGCAAGGCTATTTGCTTGAATTTTTGTGCTATTCACAATATGAATCTAAACATGCCTTTTTATTAAGTTTAATCTGTGCTCTTAAGATTTTTTCCATCACTTTTTTCAGTCTAGACCATCAATAAAACAATAAATCAAGTCCTGCTTTGTAGTCTTTGTGGTGTTAAGACTCCCATCATGGCCAATTTTTACCAATGTCCCTGAATGTAGAGTTGGGAAAAGATGTGAAGCAGCACACATTTACGTAGTATTTCCACCCTACGCATACAGTGGTGGAAATCAGCTCAAGAGCATAAACAACAGAAAGATGGAGTGTTAGGAAGATTTTGAGTATTTATAGCTTTGTTTATTTAGCTTATAAAATGCTCATAAGTTCCTGCAATTTTAACAATCAAAGGGCTCTAGTACACCACTAATGAGTATTTAGCAAAATGAACTAATCTAGAAAATTCATCACTACACATCTTAGTTCAGTCTCTAAGATTTCATAAATGGTGGTATTTTTTTTTTTAATTTTAATTTTTACTATAAGAGTATGAATAGGGGAGAGGGGCACAAGGAGAGAGAGAGAGAGAGAGAGAGAGAGAGAGAGAGAGAGAGAGAGAGACACGGAGAGGGAGAATCTTAAGCAGGCTCCATGCTCAATGAAGAGCCTGACACAGGACTCAATCCCATGACCCTGGGATCAAGACCTGAGCTGAAATCAAGAGTCGGACACTCAACCAACTCAGCCATCCAGGTGTCCTACTGGTAGTGTTCTTAGAGTTAATTTGGTTAGGAAATAGGAAAAATATTCACAGGTCCAAGAAGAACAAAATGATATTCAGATTTTGATCCAGAGACCCAGGATTTTGGTACTAGGTTCCTTGTTTTGCTTTCAGATTCTAGCAATACTTAGTCTAATTGGTGGGCAAAACTCACTTTCGTTTTGATCATTCATGCTTGAAACTTAGTCACTCTAAAAGAACAGATGCTCTCTACAGTCAAAATATTCTGGAGTTTGTAATCCAGAAATTGCCACCATATTTTCTAATATTACCATATTTTCTAATGCCTTTATTCATACCCAGGTAAGATTGATGATTCTTTCCATTACATGCACATTGCATCTTGTGTGCATATCTAGCCCCTTTGACTCTATTTCTTTGCAGACATTCTTGTCCTGCTTCAAACTGGCTGTAAAATCCATTTGGACAAATTTTGGACACTATGTATTTGACACTCCAGTTAGCACTCAATTAAAAAATTATCAAATATGTGAATGAATAGCCAAATAATAGTTTTTCCTGACGTGCTAGGTGTCCTAGGAAAAGTATGTTCTATGGGGCTGACATTTTCATATGCATTGAAACCATAAGCCCAGGTTGTACATTTGTCCCTTATCTTCATTACTTGAAACTAAGCTAACCATTCTCCATAACCATTTTGTATAGATTAGTTCCAATATTAAATATTTAGTCTTGTCAGTAAGAACATCCTGTTTTCTGAATGTTTCTCAACTGAATTCTATACTTATTTTATATTGTTGGTATCTTTATGACCAGAGACTAGTGAAGTCTACTCATATTCCTTAATATTTCTCTTTGTTTGTTAAAAATATTTTGAACGCCTATAATGTAGGAAATGGGAGGTTAAGCATGGGAGTCACAAACATTACTAAGTTATGGTCAATGTCTTTTAGGACTCGATAGAATGATGATGAGGGAGACAAAGGCACATAGATAAACTATGAAATGTAATAAGTGCTATTGCAGAACTGTGAACGAGTGTTCTAGGAACAGACTTTGAAGTATTTTATTTTATGATTTTATTTTAACATTCAGGCTATCCTCAATTTAAAAGGGAATTATAAAGGGAGGAAATGGGGCTGTTAGTGTTAGGGAAGGAAACACATACCTAGATATTTTAAAACCTTATTATCTTTCAGGTTCTGAAGGAGTTAAGATTTTGTTTTTGTTTTTATCTTATACACAAAGTTACTATAAGTCATTCAAGACTATATTTTATATTAACATTTTGATTCCTAGGGAACATTGATCTTCAACTCCATTTTTGAAGTTAAAAATAACACTATTTATAATCTTTTCAAAAAGTCAAAGTCCTAGGAATAGTTGAAGCAGTGTAAATATTAGTTTAAACTGTTTTTCAGATGCTGGTAGGCTACTATTAAATGGAAGTTGTACACAGAAGTAATAAATAAATAGGGGCGCCTGGGTGGCTCAGTTGTGCATCTGACTCTTGATTTTGGTTCAGGTCATGATCTCACAATTCATGAGATTGAGCCCTGTGTTGGGTTCCATGATGGCGGTGGGGAGCCTGCTTGGGTTTCTCTCTCTCTCTCTCTCTCTCTCTCTCTCTCAAAATAAATAAATAAACCTAAAAAAAAAGTAATAAATAAATTAAAGGAGAGAGGAAAGGAGGGAGAAACATGGAGAAAGATTTTCCACACTGAATTTCACTTACTTAGTCGAAAGCATAGTTTATTGAATCATAGCTATTTAAATTTCTAAGTCCAGAGCCAATATAATTAGGCAATTAATATCATATTGCAACTTTGTACAAATTAGAAACTGAATTAGGATTGTAAATTGTATGTTTTACTTTCCTGCCTATGCAGGAAAAGCTTCCACCTAAAGGATTTAAGTTTGGGGGCAAATTTTATCAATACTATTTTCATTAAATTAACCTATTCTTCAGGGCTCTTTGCTCACAAAATTTGCAGTCACCTCTTAACTCGAATGTTAGTACAAACTGTATCATCTATGTTTCATCTATCTTAATCTGTCGATTTATCTATATTCATCTACCTATCTCTCTCTCTCTCTCTATCTATCATCTAATCTATCTACCTACCTGCCAGTCTACCTATCTCATAATCTATCATCTATCACTGTCTCTCCCTGTTTCAATCTCCCTGTCTCTCTAATGTCTACTTCTATTTCTAATTTCTCTTACTCTGGCTAGCACTGTCTCTGAAACATAGTTTTCTTATTTGCCTCATAATACAAAAAGTAAATGAATGCTTGTGAGTTGATTGAATGAGATTATATAATAAATGAGGAAAAAACTACCGTACTCTGCTGAGGTATAGAACCTGGGAAATTCATTAAGTCTGCTAGCATCCGAACAACTCCTTCTCACAAATTAGACTCCCTAGTGAGTTAACTCCCCAGAGAGTTAGCAGTGGTGAAACTAAAATTCACTGAGCTCTTACTATGTGCCCAGTACTCTGCTAGACATCTGACTTAATCCTCACAATAGAAACAAATGATGACATTACTGTTACTGTCTATAAGAAATAGGCACAGAGAGGTTAAGTAACTTGCCTGAGTTCCATAGTGGAGAGCCAGGGTTCAATCCCAGGCAGTGTGATTCCAGCATTATTGCATTTTATTGAATTCAAAGGCCTCTTAGTCTCCTGGGTATGCAAACTGTCATAGCTGGCTTCAACAACTATTTTTCTAGTTGAATGCAATGTCTTATCATTTAATTCACACAAGAATTATCTTCTACTACTTAATTCACAGGTGTAGTTTTATGTAAAATTATGCAAGTAAATGTGAATTTAGTTTTTAGCTTTAATTTTTCAGGGCCGCACAATTTGGAATCTTCCATCTATAATATTTGTTAAATGAGGCATGGCTTGATATTGGAACATTAACATTGCATTATATAGATACTATGCTAATTAATGTAATTAATATTACATTGATATTAATGTAAAATATACATTTGCTGATCATACAAGTGGAACTGTTTATTTAAGTCATAAATCAAAAAAGGATAAACCAAACTTTAACGTAGACTGTACAGCTGCATAGATCAATTGGTTGAGTAAAGGAATATTACAGGGGCGCCTGGGTGACTCAATTGGTTCAGCATCTGACTCTCGATTTCTGCTCAGCTCATGATCCCAGGGTTGTAGGATCAAGCCCTGCGTCGGACTCTGCATCGAGTATGGAACCTGCTTGAGATTCTCTCTTTCCCTCTGTCCTTCTATCCTCTCCCTCTCTAAAATAAATTTTTAAAAAATGAAAAAAAACGAAAGTAATATAAAAATCATTGCCAAGTTGGTCTATTAAGGTTAGAACACTTAAATAAGGTTAAACAAAAGACGTAGTTGAGTGATTCTGAGAAGATTTGATTGGTCCTCACTTATGACTTTTACCCAGGACTTTCCTAGTTCCAGTGCCATTTCTGCTCACAATTAGCACATATAAATAAGTACTTCAGCAAAATTTTAAATTGCTATAGGCTATGGATCACTGAATCCCTTGGGAATTGCTGAAATTACAAATGTTAAACCCATGAATGTCAAGGTTCATGAGTAATCTGCATTACAACACAAACATCATCCACATCGGGCAGTAATTATGTGACTTGAGAAAACATTAGCAAGTTATCTTTGCCAGTAATTAATCAAAATGTGAATACAAGCCCTTTATGGCTTATTTGTTTAAACTGCTGAACAGTGATTCTTTTTTACCCGCACAAATGTAAGTTTGTTATCTATCACTTACAACTAGGTTTTGTGCAGAAAAAATTAGTTTTATTAATATGAATCAAATCTTAGGACTTAGACCAGAACAAAATTAAGATGTTTTTAAAGACGTAGATAGTTTTAGAGCCCGAGGTCCTTCAACAAAGTGAATACTTAATATGCCTATTGAAAAATAGATCATCTTTTTTTTTTAAATTCACACTTAAAATAGGATGATAACTATTAATTTTTAAAATTTCTTATGGCATATTTCAACACAAAATAAACTTTCTATCTTCATCTTAACCTGGATTTTTAAAAAGGGGTCATTTTTGAATTTTATTATGTATACTTCTATAGAATAAAGTTTATCTGCCCTTTATCATCTTGTAGTATATACATGCAACTCTGACTTTCTATGTTTCTGTGGCGGGGGGAGGAGGGCTAGGAAATAGAGTATTTATAAAATATTACTTTTAAATTTGCTTAGTTCATGATGTTGGAAATATTGGCATCTGCAGTTCTGTAAACATGTCTCACAGAGTCAATGTACAAATACAAGACTTTTCAAAGGTCAAAGCAATTGTCATCAGTATTAAAGAATGACAGTTATATGAAGCAAATGTGGAGACACCGAATTTAGATACTATGTGCTCTGCAAAGTAGAAGGCAGAATCTGTTGACTGCCCTCCCCTCTCATTTTCTTTCCCCTGTCACCATCTTATTTCATTTTAGTTTTTTTTTTTTTTTTTTTTAATGTAGCTGTTCTCCAGTCAAGACACTTCATTGTTGAATCCTGTTTCTGCAGCTGTTTTTTTAGAATGTATGTCCAAATTATATGTTTTCTTCTTCTTGGAAATTTTATTGCAGAAAAGCTCTGCTTTTAATTAAGTGTTATTTCTAGTCTTATTTATAATTTTCTTTTCAAAAGAAGGAATTATTATTGTTCTTCCTGAATTGCAACTTTTAGATGTTGAAAAGAGTATTTGGATGTATTATGTTTTTCTAGAAGTAAACATGGCTTGCATTATGCATCACTCATTTTTACATGTGGCTATCTAATTAAATTGATATCGCTACCTCTAAAATAAATGTAAACGGTAATGAATCATTCCTTAGTTCCGCAAGAAGCCAGGACTCATTGAGCAGTGTTCTTTTTAAATTTCATGAACTTAGTATAAAAATATATTTACAAGCAAGAAAGTTGTGGGGAACCAAGACTAAGAGAACTAATCTTAGTGTCTTTCTGCATTACTTCACCCCCAAGTTCTTGGTAGGTATCAATTGTTGGATCTGAATTTTTGTATGTGATCAATCTCTTGGGACTATTTTTGACTATGTTTTCTGGATAAAAAACAAATAAATTAACCTGAGTGATTGGCAGAATATTTAGCCAGTACATTTTTAGACATAGCCCCATTACCTCCACAGGAATTTTTAGACTTATGTTTTGTATAGTACATAATACTACTAATATTATTTTGATTGGAAAGTATTTGGTACTGTTAAAACCCTACTTTAATGATGTCATTTGGGTGTTGAGGATTGTTCTCATATTTTCTAACTTCTTCAGTATATTATTTCTCATGATTTTCTTCATTGAGAAAAAACTTTTTTTTTTTGAGAGCGAGCGAGAGAGAGATGGAGAAAGTGTGCATCAATGAGTGAGGGAGGGATAGAGGAAGAGGGAGAGAGAGAAACTTAAGCAGACTCCATGCCCAACACAAGGCCTGATGCGGGGCTTGATCTCACAACCCTGAGATCATGACCTGGGTCGAAATCAAGAGTCCGACACTTAACTAAGCCACCCAGGCACCCCAAGAGAAAAGTTTTATTTTTTCTCTTCTCCCACTTGATTTATTCTTTTCCATTTTTTGGATTTGTGCCCTTGGCCTTCAAAGTCCTGCTTTACTTCATTTGCCATGTCTTTAGTTACAGATTTCTGCCTATGCTCTTAGAAGCTGTGTGATTGTCATTCAACTCCTTTGCTCAAATTTGCAGTACAGCACAACAGGCCATAAAAGGCTTTGATACATCTATTATTAATAGATAAAAACTAAAAAGATGCCAAGAAAAATCTAAAAGCATAGCTTCTGTGGCAGTGTCTATAAAACAGGGAGTCATAAAGGTGAAAACCAGTAATAGGTGTTACAGGAATAAAGTGAATTGGCCAACTCAAGAAATCAAGATCTAAACATTTCCATGCAAAGATAGTATTACTGAACAGTGTCTATCTCGCTAAAAAGGCATAACATTATTTACCCATATATTAAAATGTGAAAATTTATTGTCAATTAGCTATATGGTTGTCCACCAAAATCTCATCTTTATTTCTTTTTTTAATGTTTTACTTATTTTAGAGAGAGAGAGAAAGACAGACAGACAGACAGTGCGAGCAGGGGAGGGACAGAGAGAGAGGGAGACACAGAATCTGAAGACAGGCTCCAGGCTCTGAGCTGTCAGCACAGATCCCGAGGCGGGGCTCGAACTCACGAACTGTGAGATCATGACCTTAGCCAAAGTCAGACGCTCAACTGACTGAGCCATCCAGGCTCCCTTCATCTTTATTTCTTATGTAGAAATAGCACCTTACAATTTTGGTTGGGCATTATGGCCACTGAAAATTAAAACTAGATTACCCAGGCTTCCTTTTAGTTAAACAAGATCAAGTATCCAAGGAATATAGCATATTTAAGGGAAATGGTGTGGGTAATGTTTAAAAAGTATACCTAAAGAAGAGACATGCCTTCCTGTTCCTATTTCTTGAAATCAGGAAATAGACATATTGACTAGATATGGGATAGTTTGGACCATGAAATAGAAGCTGTTGGGATTAATGGGACAAGCCTGAAAAAGCCATGGTCCTGGACAATCATGGAATTGCAAAACTAGGACAAGATTGCTCTAGTTATATACCAAGTAAATGAATTTCTATATTGTTTAAGCCAGTGTTCATTTTTGGCTTTCTGTAATTTTTAGATAGACTTAATGCTAATGAATATAAGCTGCTACTTTTCATAGCACAAACTGGAATTTTTGAACTATTTTGCTTTGTAATATTTTTCATCCCCATTCTTCACTTTGCATTTGTGTGTCTGTGCTGGCTGGTTCACCATAGCAAGCACTCACTATGCCACATAATGGCTCAGAAAGACACCCTTTAATTTTTAGCAATGGAACAGGAGAGAGGTGGGTTTTGCTACTTTGTTCATTTCTTACACCCCTCCCTCAGCCTGCTGTAATTCTCCTCCTCCTCCAATTCTCCAATTCTCCTTGTCTTGCATGCCCCCCCCCCAGCTGCACATGACCTAGAACTGGAAAGAATTCTAGAAGCCTCTGTGTTTCATAATTACACCTTCTAATCTGTCACCTGGTGCTATCAATTCTGTCCTTCAAATATTTTTCCTGTTTGTCCCTGACTCTACATCCCTGTCTGTTGTCATATTCCCCTGCTCAGGCTTTTGTCATGTCTCCACAGCATCTGTGCCCACACTTTGCACACTGCAGCTCTTTTCTTTCCATCTCACATGCTGTTCTTATCACCTGGGAGAGATGGAGCATGCACACTGAATGGGAAGCTTTACTGCTCAGAATTGCTCAGGGATTGTTCATCATTCCCGGCAGTAGTGACATATGGCATTCTCATGAGCTGTGTGGTCAAAAGTGATACCTGAATGGTCCTTGGTATTGATGTCGTGGCAGGTGAGGCAGGGCTCTGGCCAGCCTGCTTTCCTCCACCATAGGCACAATTGCATAAGAGCCTCACTGACATTTCTTCTCCAATAGCATATGTGGTTATGCCTCTGTTAAAGATTTGCTTTCACCTTAAAGACATCATTTCAGTACATTATATTTTGTTAGAAAATAAGCCATTTCCCTGAGTATTTCAATTTTTTTCTGATTTGTACTTTGAATTTGCTCATAACATTTTTATATTTTCTTATTTTTGATGTACATTTGCACTCTTTCCTTTATCCTTCATCAGTCTGTTTGGAAGTTATCCATTTTATTCATCTTTCAAATGTCCAACCCTTTGTTTTGGTAATGTTTTCCCTTTAAGAATATTTTACTTCTAGTTTTATTGGCTGTGAATTTAAGAATGCAGTCTGTGAAGGTGGTATACATATTTAAACTCTTTGAATTTTTTGCTTCCCTGGTGTTCTTATAATCTTCAATACTGTCGGGGCGCCTGGGTGGCTCGGTCGGTTAAGCGTCTGACTTCGGCTCAGGTCATGATCTCACAGTCTGTGAGTTTGAGCCCTGCGTCGGGCTCTGTGCTGACAGCTCAGAGCCTGGAGCCTGTTTCAGATTCTGTGTCTCCCTCTCTCTCTGCCCCTCCCCTGTTCACGCTCTGTCTCTCTCTGTCTCAAAAATAAATAAACGTTAAAAAAAATTAAAAAAAAAATCTTCAATACTGTCTATGTTTTGACCCAGTGAATGAATGACTGCATTTTAATAGAGAAGCTTAACCCATTCATGTTTGTTTGATAAGTCATTATTTATTTTCAATTCTATCATTTTATTATTTTTAAGGAATGTATAAGTATTGTTTACTTTTACTTTACCTACACTGTATCACTCTTCATTGCTCTTAAAACCCGCTGGTGAAATGCCGCTGCTTCTTAAATGCTGTATAGGTGTTTAGCACCACAAGAATTATTTCTTTGGATTTAGAGGTGAACGCATGTATTTTTCCTTCTTCTTCCTCCTCCTCCTCCTCCTCTTTTTTTTTTTTTTTGTCTCTCTCCATCTTTCTATCCCTCTATCCTTCCCTCCCTCTCCTTCTGCTCTTCTTAGTTGGGAGCTGTAATAAATGTAACATCCACAACACTTTGTACCTATTTTATTAGTCATCATTCTTGGTCACAAGTAGCATAATTGGTTGGAAACATAGAAGATAGCTTAAGGGATCTGTGCAAATGTTGGGGGACCCTGTGTAGATAACAAGCATGAGCCAGAACAGTCTTTGCAGCCAGGAAACAACTGGATAGGATACTACTGTTAGTGCCCCCATTACAGGGCACTCATTGCCTCTTATTTCCATTACAGGAACAAACTATCATTGCTGAACTGCTGACTTCTTTACTGCCACAATGATTATTAACATCTGGCTGTCCATCACTTCCTCAAGGTGAGTCATGAATGGCAGTTCCTGTCTCCATATTCTGGAAACCTGGAGTGGGTAGAGAAATCATCTGCCTTCTTGACTTTCTGCCTACCATCAACCATACAGAGATGGAGTTTCAGAAGTTAGGAAGGTTGTTTGTATGCTGAATAAGCACATATCATATTTCTATTGCATTTAAACCCTTTGTCTTGCCTGTATACATTAATAAGTTCTAAAAATATGTGTGTGTACACACATATATACACATTTAAACCCTTTGTCTTGCCCGTATACATTAATAAGTTCTAAAAATGTGTGTGTGTGTGTACACACACACATATATATATACACACACACACACATATAAAATTTGAAAAAGTGAATAGACTGTAGTAGACTAAAATAAAATGACGAAAGTAAAATAGAATTTGAAAAAAATTTACATAAAAGCAAAAAAATATAGTAAAAATTAAAGAAAAATATTTTAATAGAAACTGAAGGTAAAAATGAAATTTTTCTCTTTCTGCATTCAAGAAAAAGAAAAGAAAAAAGAGAAAAAAAGAAAAAAGAAATCATTTGAAAATTTGAAAAGGTGAATACACTGAAGTAGACTAAAATAAAATGATGGAAGTAAAATAGAATTTGAAAAAATTTACACAAAAGTAAAAAATATAGTAATAAAAATTAAAGAAAAATATTTTTAATAAAAATTGAAAATAAAAATGACTTTTTCTCTTTCTGTATTCAACAAAAAGAAGTACACACACATATAAAAGTTTGCTTAAATCTTTTACTTTGAAAAAGAGAAAATCTCCCATCTAACATAATGGCACTTTTCTTTATACGTGATGAATGCAAAATATGCTGAAACCATTCCTAATGGGAGCCAATTCAAATTGTGAAATTTTTCTGTGGACATCTCCAAGTTAAGAATCACTGGTTGATGTCCATGTATCTTCTGGCTCATTTGTTCCATTATTATTTTTCAACCCACGTGTTTATTTGCAAATTGAACTACTTAAAATTCCCCGTATATAGTACTAACTGAGAAGAAAAAAGGAAAGAAAAATAGTCATCAGTTGTATGTCACGCATGCATGGGTTAGTCCCTTCTTATGTGTTCTGTTGTACACTACAACCACTAAATCTGCAGGGTCTGGAATCATTGGGAGAGAATTTATTTGTAATGAAAGAATCATTACATTTAAGTAATGAGATCTGATGAACTCTTGATTCATGAACTCAGGTGTTCAATTTATGAGGAAAATAGTACCTACATAGGTTATGGGTTCAGAGTATATATCACATGCAGTAGTTGACAATGTAACTAATTTCCATCAGCCTATAAACTTTCCTATTTATGTGTAAAGAGATGGTCAAAAAAAAAAAAAAAAAAGTAATACAACGTGGGATACCGTAGCATTTGCTAAATAGAGAGATGATGTATACAGATGCATAATGAGTAAGAGCAGCAAGTCCAAATCTTGAATTAGCCTATATTCCAATGAGGGTAAGGAATTAACCCTTTTGTATTGAAAGGGATCAAATGAAATCTATAAGCCACCAAAATAGCTGGTTGGTGGCTAAAATATGGTGGCCCATGGTATGTTCTGGTCACTGGCAAAATAGACTCACAACAATGTTTGCAGTGCGTCCTATTGATCAGAAGAGTTCATGTCACCGAACTGCTGCATAGTCTCCATGTCTTTGACCATAGAATCTCTACTCTTGAGTCTACTGAGTAAATGCTATATGACCTGAGGAGGAGGCTGCCTGAAACAGGGGACTATGTCATGTTTCTACCTTATTAAGAGGCATCTTCATCAGGGGCTTTCAATCAACATTTGTGCAGGAAATAGTTCATAACTATTTGTTCAACCTAGAAAAACATTATATAATTTACTGAAAATTATGAAGTTAGCCTTTAGATATACTACAGATTATAAATACTCTGTAAGAAAAAAAAGATGCAAAAAGCAAAAAGTTAGAAATAATTTAATAAAATATTTAATAAAAGCCTATATGTCATTAAAAGCAAGAGCAGAATGAAATTAAATCATTGAGTCCAAAATGACATATTAAGACCATTACTGGATCTAAAATATAGACAAGCCATACATAGTTTACTTCACTTAAGCTCGTTCCATAAACGTAGGGATTGATTCATATTAAGAACTTTTTGTTACTCAGCAAATTAATAACTTAAACAGAAAAAAGTGTCTTCCTGCCATAGATGTTGAAAAGTCTCTTCATACAATTTTATATCCATGTCTAATAGCAATGATTGGTCTCTTAACCAAATAGAAATTATATATGTATGTGTATATATATATATATATATACACATATATATATATCCTTATGCACGTGCATGCACATACATATATCCTTACCATAATTACACTGTGACAAAAGTCACAGTTAAGTTAGTTGTGAAACAGAAGAGTCACTATAGTCAAATTAGCTAGAAGAATTTCTACACTGTTCCTGAAGTACTAGTCAATGAAGTTAGAGGAAAAAAATGAGCTATTTTAAGCTTTATGTGAAACCAATACTATTAATATCAGATTAGATAATTCTATATCTTGAAGCTCTAAAATTTGCCATGAGGGGGGAACATGACTCATAAAGTTGTGGCTATTAAACTAAGAAAACAAAAAAAGGTTTTCTAGGTATAAACTATTATTAGCCAGATTATACAACAGGAGAAATAAGCCTGTTTACAACAGCAACCACAAAAGTAAAATACCTAGAAATAAACTGAATAAGGCCTCAACCAAGCCTATATGAATGTAGTGGTAAAACTTTACTGAAGGACAGTAAAAGAATTTGAACTCATCAAAATAAAAGCTCTATTCTTTTATTGGAGAGCAGCATATATTTAACTTATCAATTAATCTTGAGACTCACTGTGATACCTGTGAGGGTAACAATAGAGTTCTAAAGCTCTATGCAAAATTAAACATGTATAATTATATAAAAGGAGAAGGATTAGTGGAACTAGTTTTACCAAATGTTGAAATGCGTTGCTGTGAAAAAGTAGTACAAATATATGTTGGTCTCTCTTCTTGGCTCCTGGCATAGAGCTCCTAAAACCCTTGTAGTTTCCTAAGTGATAAGATCACTAGGAGCATCTTTTGTTCTAATATTTGGTCTCTGACCCAGCTCCTGACACAGGGCTTCTGAATCCCTTGGAGTTTCCTAGGTGATAGGACCATATTTTGTTTTTTTTTTGGACCATATTTTGTTTTAATGAAGCAACTCTTGAATAGCTCCTGGACTGGCTGGTCACCAGAAAGATTAAGCCATGATTGGGAGCTTGGAACTTTCCACCTCACTCCCTCATCCTCCAGGAAGAGGAGAGGGGTTGGAAATTGGAGTTAATGATCAAGCATACTCATGTAATTAAGCCTCCATAAAAACCGCCAAAGTACAGAATTTGGAGAGCTTCAGGGTTGCTGAAGTACCAGGAGGGTGGGGCACCTGGTGAGGATATGGAAGCTCTGTACCCCTTCCCCCATCTCTTCCATCTGTATGTTCATCTGTGTCCTTTATTATCTGCTTTTATAATGAGCTGGTAAAGGTAAGTAAGTTTTCCTGAGTCTGTGAGCCATTCTAACAAATTATTAAACCCAAGAGTGGGGTCATGGAAATCCCAATTTATAGCCAGTCAGAAGTACAGGTGACAACCTGTGATTTGCGATTGGCGTCTGAAGTAGAAGAGGGGCAGTCCGATGGGGCTTTGTTAGAAACAAGTTAAACTGTGGGACCCCCAGCTGGTGTCACAGAGAATTGGTTGGTGTACAAAAACCTACACATATTTGGTGACCAGAATTGTCAACAGTGAAATATTGTGAGTGTGTAAGTAAAGGAGAGAATGCAGGAGTGTGTTTTTCCTATACAGTTACCATATTTAATACAGTTATGTCATGCAGTGTTATTTGGATAAGATCTGAAATAGATGACGTTTGAAGCCTTGTGGGTATCTGGTAGAAAGGGCAGTATAAACAGGAAAAAAGGCAAATGCAAAGTCCCAAGCCCCAAGGCAAGATTGTGAAGCAGCAAATATGACTTTGAGCTTGGAGTAAAATGATGACGGGAAGATTGGGAGATGCAGTGAGAATCCGTAGGGGGGAGGCAGGGGTTGTAGGGTATATGGGCCTATTAAGTCATAAATAGAAAATGCTTGTACTCTCAGTGAGATGGGAAGTCATTGGAGGTCCTCGAACAAAGAAGTGAAATGGTTTGATTGACATTTTAATGATTTCACTCTGGCTGCTATGTTAAGAATAAATGATGGTGGACAGGGAAAAAGATAAGTAGACCATGTTGAACACCTGAGAAAGTCCGGGCAAGAAAGGGTATCTTGAATAAGAATTGTAGCAGCAGAGTGAGTGACACATAGTCTAATTCTGGATATATTTTGAAGGTAGTATCAGTTGGGCACGCTGATGAATTTAATGTGGAGTAAGAAAAAAAAGGCAAGGGTGACTCTAAGGATTTTGATTTGAAAAACTATATGGATGGAATTACTACTTACCTAGATGATAAAGTGGAGTGAGACTAGAAGATGGATCATTGATTGATGAGAAAAGATATGAAGTTCAGCATGATTAGAAACGGGAATATTTTGGCCCATGGCAGTATCCTCTGAATTCGGAACAAACAAAACTAGATAGATTCGCAGCACTGAATGTTTATATATAATAGTAGTGTTTTGTAATACTCAAATTTTGGGAGAGCGGATACATTTGATAAAATCCACAGGCAAAATTTTACGTGATATCTTTCAGTGTTTTGTGCTTTATTCAGTTTTTAATATTTATTATCATATCCTATATGTCACGTATTTATTCCAAGTAAAAGCATGCTTCGTTTAGCTTACAAATTACTTAATATTTTACTTTCCTATTAACAAGATAAAAACATTTTTAAACGTGTTGAAAAATTTTAAATGCTGCTTAAAAATAGTTGACTAGGACATTGTAGTTGTTAAAAACCATTTAGTATTTAAAAAGAAAAACAAAAAAGAAGACCATTGGTCAAAGGGAATTTGAGAGTGAGGTGGTTGGAATAAGGAGTGTGGTGGGTTTACACATAAAATTGAGGGCCCACTTGAGGTAAGTGATGAGGGCCTAAAAGCAGTGTCGCTGTGGTATTTTTCTCTGAACATGCTCTGATGCAGAGGTGTAACCACATACAGGTGGAGAGTTGTATTTAACCCATGGTTCTTATTTAAGTGACTACAAAGACGCAAAAAAAGGAGAAATCGAGTTGAAGATGTTTTTCAAGGAGTGATTATGATGCTTCCTCAAGGGACCTAAAGTTTCCGAAAGGAAAGTAAATATATGAGGAAGAAGCAGTGGAGAGAAAGAAGGGTAGCAATAGCAATTGATTGCTGGCTGAGTAAAATCGAATGATTGTTATAGTCAAGGTATTAGAGAAAATAAGTTGGTAAGCTAGCAGGTCACAGAGTGGCATTATTCAATTGAATTTCTGGAAAAAAATATTAGGAATGACAATTATGGCAATTATAGTATATGACCATGAGTGTGAGTGGCTAAGGTGAACTGGAGACCAAGGTAATTGAAAGAGGGAATGTAGAGGAACTGCTAGATCAGTATATTAGAAGGACCATTTATGTGCATATTGTACATGTTTATACTGTATATTTTGAAGTTGCCAGGAATTGTGTATTGGTTTTGTACTACTTGGATAAATTACCACAAATCTGGTGGATGAAATCAAAACCTATTTTTTTTAATCTCATAATTTTCTCAGTCAGAAGTTTAGAAGGGTAAGGCTGAATTTTCTGTTTGGGGTCTCATGAAACCTAAATCAAACTGTTGGCTGGCCTTGGCTTTGATCTGGCGGTTGTAAGGTTGAATCCACTTTGAAACTCATTCAGCTTATTAAGTTGCTTGCAGCTGTAGGACTGAAGTCCCTGTTTCCTTGCTGGCTTTGATCGCAGGCTTCTCTTGGTCCTTGGATAGTCCTTGTATGTGGACTCCTTCATCTTCAAAGTCTTGAATGCTTCTCATGCCCCAATCTCCCTGGCTTTCCCTTTTACCTTCCTCTTCTGGCTCTTTTTTAAGACTTTATTTTTTTAGAGCAGTTTTAAGTTCACAACAAAATAGAGAGGAGGATACAGAGATTTTTCAATCCATGAGCGTAGCCTCCCCCATTGTCAGCATCACTCACCAGAATGGTATATCTGTTACCAAGGATGAGCCTGTACTGATACATCGTAAACACCCAAAGTCCATAATTTAGATCATGGTTCATGATTGGTAGCATACATTTTATGGGTTTGGACAAATGTATAATAACTCATATCCATGTTAATGTCATATTGAGTTTTTTCACTGCCTTAAAAATCCTCTTGTGCTTCTGCCTACTTATCCAGGTCCTCTGTCCCCCAAACCCTGGTGACCACTGATTTTTCTCTAGTTTCCATACTTTTGCCTTTTCCAGACTGTCATATAATTAGAATCATTAGCATGCAGCCTTTTTAGTTTGACTTCTTTCACTTAGCAATATGCATTTAAGTTTCTTCCATGTCTTTTCATGACTTGATAACTCATTTATTTTTAGCACTGAAAATATTGCATCGCCTGGATGTACTCTATTTATCCATTCCCCTACTGAGAGACATCTTGGTTGCTTCCAAATTTGACAATTATGAATAAAGTTGCTATAAACATCCATGTGAACATTTTTATGTGGATGTACATTTTCACCTCCTTTGGGTAAATGTTAAGCACAATTGCTGGATCATATGGTAAGAGTATGTGTAGTTTTATAAGAGACTGCCAAACTGTCTTTCAAAGTGGCTGTACCATATTGCATTCCCACCAGCAATGAATGAGAGTTCCTGTGGCTCCACATCTTTGGTAGTATTTTGTGTTGTCAGTATTTTGAATTTTGGCCATTCTCGTAAGTGTGTAGTGGTACCTCATTGTCATTTTAATTTGCATTTCCCTGATGAGATATGATGTGGAGCATCTGTTCATATGCTTATTTGCCATCTGTGTATCTTTGGTAAGGTGTCTGTGAAGGTCTTTGGACTCTTTTATAATTGAGTTGTTTGATTTCTTACTGTTGAGTTTTGAAAGTTCTTTATATGTCTTTTAATAACAGTCTTCTGCCAGATGTGTCTTTTGAAAACATTTTCTCCCAGTTTATGGCTTGTCTTCTAATTCTCTCAGTGTTGTCTTTTGTAGGGCAGAAGTTTTTTGAATTTTAATGAAGTCTAGCTTATCAATTATTTCTTTCATGGATCATGTCTTTGATGTTGTTTCTAAAAAGGCATTGCTATATCCATAGTCATCTAGGTTTTCTTCTGTCTTATCTTTTTGGAGTTGTATAGATTGGCATTTTACATTTAGGTCTGTGATCCATTTTGAGTTAGATTTTGTGAAGGCTATAGATCTGTGTCTCCTTACAACCATGGTAGGAGCAGGTGGTATTTATAGTTCCCTTCATTTCCTCTCCAATTTATTACAGTGACACAAGATCTAGCTCTAGTTTTCCTTTGCCCTTCCCTTTTAATGCTGAAGAGCTCATTTTGCAGGGAGGAGAGAATGGGGCTGAACATTTATCTTTCTTTCTTTTTGTATTTCTATTCACAATATTTATCTGCATTATGTAGATGACTCTGACTGACTAGGAATATGGTCCTAAACATGGCAGTGAGAACAGAGAATAAAAAAGTCAACATTTCAATATATTATTTCACCACATTATTTAAGATAGAATAAATACCTGGGAGTCAAAAGATACAAGATGACAAATTTTATTACCTTAAATGTAAAGTCTTTTTTATGGCAAAAACATTAAATAAAAATAATAAGAAAGGATAATGAAATATAATGTGTATTAATTATGACCAAGAACTAATTTGTTAAAATAATTCTACCAATCAATAATATAAATGCCAAATCCCTGTAAAGGAAGAAAAGAAGATAAGAAGGAAGTGCATGGGTTGGCAATATATGCAGGAATAAATACGGTTTATAAGTAGATCAAAAGAAGCTGAAAGTCCCTCATATTGTGCTATTCCATATTGTCAGTAACGCAAATTAAGACAGCAATTTAAAAAAGAATAAAAAAGTAAAGAAATAAAAAAGGTGCAAATGGGTGGCTCAGTCAGTTGAGTGTTAGACTCGGTTTCGGCTCAGGTCATGATCCCAGGTTTGTGGGACGGAGCCCCGTGTCAGGCATGGAGCCTGCTTAGGATTCTCTCTTTCTCTCTGTCTCCCTCTGACTCTCTCCCTTACTTGCATACACACACACTGTCTCTCTCTCTCAAAAAAAAGATAGCAATTAAATAGCATTTCCCACATTTTAGATTATCAGACAAAATTTTCAATCATATACAGTGTTGGAGAGGTTATAGGAAAGCAGGCTTTTTCCTGCATTGTTGACAAAATGTACTTTGGTGTAAAAAATGTGGTGGGAGTTCTTCAGTATTTATGAAAATTTCCCTGACCTGCATTCTGTGATTTTCACAGATATATGCGTGCACATGTTCATGATAGCTTTGTTGATATAGCAAAACCTGAACACATCCTGAATGACCATCCAGAGGGGTACAGCCATACAGTAGAGCACTGTAGAATGAGTTTGAGTTCTAGAATATGCTGTTTAAGTAAGTTAATAAGTTGTAAACACAAAAAGACATACAACAGAAAAGTGTTCAGTCTGCATCCATGTGTGTAAGAAGTTATATGTGTATATAGGTAGTGTGTGTGCTCTTGGAAAAAAAAATCAAAGGAAGATTCATTAAGATTCTGTCAATGGCTATTACCTCCATCAGGTAGGAACATATTCTAAAGTGGGAGAAAGAGATTTTTCATTGTGCCACCTTTCTTGTTTGAAATTTTTTATCACACTTTTGTATTTTGGTAGTAGAAAAATGATTAGTAAAAGAAATCAGAAGGCTCCTAATTAAAAACCTGTCATATGAGGTTTCCTTTCTTTTCATTGTTTTAGAATGTTTCATCTACAGTTGGAATCTGGGAACAGAGGGCACATCTCTGAAGACGGTTCAGAATTAGAAGCTAAGGGCGCTTTGTATTATTTTCGTTAGAGTGATATTTTTGCTAATTCAGCATAAGTATTTATCCTACAGTGAGCAGCTATTTCATTGATTCTTTTTTTTTTTTATATTTGGGGTTTAGAAGTAGTGAAATGCTGTTGTGATTCTCCTAAGGTGGCTGCATATTTATAACACAAACTGTAATGATTCTGTAGAAATGATTCTGATTCTAGAGAAAACCTGCATTGAACTGCAAATGAGTTTGCAATAATTCAACAGCAAGAATGTTTTCTTAATATTATTTTACATTCATATGATGCCTGTTATGCATAAGATACCCTGCTATTGTAAGGACTACAATTGTCTATCATTCATTCACCTTTCTTAATTTCTTAATTCGTCCATCACTTATTTACTGTCTCCAATATCTGGGGTACAATTGTAGGTTTTTAGATTGAGTTTTCATAAGGAAAATGTCTGTGCTGAAATGGGGCTTATATTTCAGTTGTGAGGAGGGGAGACAAACCAGTAAACCAAAAAAAAAAAAAAAAGCGAGAGGTAAATAAGATAATTTGAAACAGCAATAGTACTTAACAGACGCTGGTGGCAGTGGAGGTGAGGTTGGGGTTGGAGGTGGGTTGTGGGGTCTTATCGTTTATGGCAGTTAAAGGGAAAACATCGTATGATAAGATAAAGTTCCAGAGAACTGAGTAGTTTTCTTTATATTTACTTCTCTGTTCTTTTCAGCATCCATTTTGGGGCGGGGGGCAGGGTAGGTGGGTTTATTCTTATAGATGCAAGATTGCCATCATCACAGAGAATTTAATGAAGTAAGGGATTCTGAATTTGATTTGAAGGCTGTATCTGTTCCAAGTTAAAGCAAATAGTAGACTTAATCTAGTCAGAGAAGACAGTAATTTAATGCAAGACAAACTTTTTTTTAGATCATCTGTTTTCTAATTCATTCATATAAAAATGTCCTTTTGAAGTATCTTTTGGGTCTAGCTCAGTGATATAAGATTCTCATTGACTTTTTCTTTTTTGATAGCAGGCTTGGGGTTTTTTTTGTTTGTTTTGTTTTTGTAATTTCAAGTCATTCACTCAATCTGTCATAGATTATAAAAATTGTATTAGTTTGGATCTACTTACAGGCAGCAAGAACCACTATTTAAAGTGTCTTACAATTTGGTGTTTAGTTCTTATAATAAGAAAACTAGAAGGAGGTTGTTTGGTTCCTGGCTTTAATACACTGGCTTAAGGAGTCATGCTTCTGGCTCTCCATTCCGTTATCCTAATAGTCAGTATTTTGCTTCTTGTCCTCAATATGGCTGCTGCATCTTCAGGCATAAGGGGAAAAGTCAGTGCCAGAACTGTTGTCTCTTAGCAGGAAAGCAAAACGTTTCCTAGAAATCTCTTGGCAGACTTCTGCTTTAGTCATTGCCTAGAACCAAGTCCATTGGGAACCCCAGCAGCAAGGAGTGCTGAAGAGGCAGGGAATAGGGCTGTAAATGTCTTAAAAGAATCTACACAATTCCTGGAGCTTGATACATTGGCACTCCCAACAAAATCAAGAAATATGGGTAACAATAGACATTGGGTAGCCAAAAATGGGTAATTTACCACAAATGCTGCTTCAATAAGTTTTAACTTACTGAAAAAAAAACCTATTTCATCCAATATATTAAACAGAAAAAGATGTTCTCTGGAGAAGGATTTAGCTACTTGCCATTTTCCCAAAGTTATTTTTTTTAATTAATTTTTTTTGAGAGAGAGACAGACAGGATGCAAGTGAGGGAGGAGCAGAGAGAGAGGGAAACGCAGAAGCAATGCAGACTCCAGGCTCTGAGCTGTCAGCACAATGTCTAATGCGAGGCTCAAACTTGTGAACAGTGAGATCATGACCTGAGCTGAAGTTGGACGCTTAACAGACTGAGCCATGCAGGTGCCACTCAAAGTTATCTTTTTTTGAACTGGGCTTAGTTCTAATTATTGATTATAAATAAATTATCATCACAATGAACTGGGATGATAATAATAGTAAAGACTTGTAATGACTCTGTGTTCTGTGTGCTTTACATGTAATAATTAATTTAATCATCACAACAGCTTTGGAATGAAGGTACTATTATTATCCCCATTTTATAGGAAATTGGATCATGGGGATATTAAGTAACTTGCCCATGGTCTCACAGCTAGTCATTACCGGACAAGGATTGAAACTCAGGCAATTAGCCTCAGAGATGCCTAATACTAAGGTGGAATTGTGAGAAGAAACCGTAGGTGCCTCTAGTTGCTGAGAGCTGCACCTGCTGACTACTGGCAAGCGTGTGGGCACCTCAGTTCTACAGCACAACAAACTGAATTCTTTCAACAACAACAGGAGGTTTGGAGAGAACCCTTAGCTCAGGTAATGGATGGAGCCTTTTGATATGTCATTTGTGGCCTTTTGCAACCCTGAGCAGGAACTTAGATAAAATGTACCTGGAATTCTGACCCACAGAAACTATGAAATACCACAGGTGTATTGTTTCAAGCCACTAAATTTGTGGTGACTTTTATACCACAATAAAAAAAATCAATACTGTATTTAAGCTCCAATGCCTGTATGCTGTATCTTAAATGAGATAATTGTTCATTCTGAGCCTTTTTTATGCATTAACTCATAGTAAATCATAACATTAATAATCATGGCTAACATTAACTGAATACTTTGCTTCATTCCAAACAAGTAGTCAATACTTAAAAAACAAAAACAAAAACATTTATTTAATCCTCATAGCTATCTTGATGTAGGCACTGTAATTATACATCTTACAGATGAGAAAATTGAGAAAGAGCAAAATGTGAGGCAGAGTAACTTCTATAGCTAGAAGTAACTATAGCTATGGTTACTTCTAAGAGTAACTTCTGTAGCTAGCTGCCGTAACTATGACAGTTAAGAAGCAGATCCAGGATTTGAATCTAGATATAGGAACCACAGGGTCTAAACTCATGACTAAGGTTTCCCGCTACCATGCCTCCACTTGTAGACTTTGCAGCATTACTATTTTCTTCCTCAGAACACAGTCTTCAAGAGGAAATTCAGGTGGGCCCTGAATATATATATATATATATATATATATATATATATATATATATATAACCTATGGCAAGTCAAGAAAACAGATGAGGAAAGTTAGATTTTCTTATAATCAGAGTGAGAATCTGTGAATTTTTGTATAGTAGCCATAGGAAAAAGATATCTACATGATTTCTTTTAAGGTGTACAACCTAAGCATGTACAATTTTTTTTTTTACTATCAATCATACCTCAATAAAACTGGAAAAATAAATACCTTAAAAAAAGAAGAAATGGTGTCAGCATGGGAAAGCAGCAAATGGGTCCACCATTACTTGGGCATTTGAATGAATGTTTAAGAAGCTTCAAAAATGGTACCCATACCAATCTATGTTTCTTTTCTTTGCCATAGTGTTTAATAATATTTTTTCACGTTGTACACTTTTAAAAATGGATGATTGCAGGTAGTTATTAAATGCTGTTACCATATTTCCTGCTTCACTTCAGTTGACTAGAGCCTATATCTCTTAAGAGTCTTCCTTGGTCTTTTCAAATAGAAGAGGAATTATTTTGTGGAGCACATGAAGTTTTTGCAATACTTCTGAATCCACAGGAAATGTACCCAGAAGTAATATTTTGGTGTCTATGTAACTTTCATATGTATCTCTTCTTTTTGATCTAAATATCTTTAGAAATGGATCTTGGGTGGGGGAGGGGGAAAGTGGGTGATAGGCATTGAGGAGGGCATCTGTTGGGATGAGTACTGGGTGTTGTATGGAAACCAATTTGACAATAAATTGTGTGTGTGTGTGTGTGTGTGTGTGTGTGTGTGTGTGTGTGTATGAAATGGATGGAAGGAAGGAAGTTAATTTGTATTGGAAATCAATTAGGTGCCAGTCATTTCATGTGGTTCTTTATATAATCTCCTCGTATGAGTTCATTTTTATTGTTCACATTCTACATATGGCAAATCTGACAAAAGGAAGGTTAAATGATTGCCCAGGACCACATAATCCATCAATGGCCATTTGGCAATTTGAACCCAGGTGTCTCTTTCAAACACGGTGCTCTTTTACCTGTAAACACACCTTCTCCTAGGCTTGGTGTTATTGGTATGCTTGCCTCTTTTATTATTGGCAGTAGCCATCTGCCAAATAAATTTCCAAGTACTTTTGAAAAAAAAAAAACGTTTGGAGTATGAATACATGTCTGTACTGCTTGCAACATAGTACAAACCCCATACGAGCAGGTTTTAATGACATCATCTACTTTGCTGTTGGAACTCTTCATATTTGGGTTTGAAATTACTGCCCTATCTTGTAATAAAGATAAATTTCCCACCACAAAACCTCATCCACTTGAAAATATATAGCAAGTGATTTAATTTCAGAATTGAAATGTATTTGCAAAAGTTGGGCTTATGCCATTGTGTATCTGAAAATGATTTAAATTTTAAGAAATTTACTTCAGTGTATTTTACATGACATTGTCTCTATATGCCTATTTCTAGTTATATATATAAAGCCATTAAGAAGTATTAATATGTTTAGAGACTGGATTTTCTGAACGTTGAACTACTTTTATGCAAAGAGACAAAATGGCTGGTTCCTGTTTAGTGGAGTGCTATTAAAAATAATTAGTTTCTGGTAAAGAGTAGATAATTAGTAAATTACATGATTGCTGAATAAACTTTTTCAAGATCAGTAAATGCAATCTCCTTCACCAGAAATTTAGAAGACTAATTTGAATAGTACAACTGAAAGTCTACTTAGAAAACAAGAACAGTATTTATTATATCTGTAACAATATTAAAATATTTGTAAGTATTTATTTATAAAAAAATAAGTATATATTTTTTATTTTCTCCCCTTTACAATGATCGATACAACTTGAGCACTCTGTGTGTTATTTTTTTTTTAAAGATGAGAGCATAGTAGTTTTAACTTCAAATTGAAATTTGAAGCAGTCCTTAAGCTGCCAGAACTCTTTATTATCTGTTTTCCTGAAATGATTTGTAACTCCTAAATAGCAAAATATGATTTTCATTTTAAAGAAGATGAGCAAATGCATCAAAACAAAGAGAACATAGTGTTGAATACATACAAAAAATGGTATTGTTATAATCTGGTACTGTCATTGAAAACTCCTATACTCTGTGGCCCCTGGATTAGAGAAAAGTTAACAGTTTCCCAAAAATGCACCACAAATACTGCAGACAAATTAAGAAATCTACCTTGAACCGGCCAGTCTTCGAATAGCTCCTCTAAGTTTCATCTCATTCTGTTTGATGACTCTGATATAAATGAAGTGTATGAGGCAGGATTAGAGGGGAGGTCAGAAAAAGGCAAGCATGTGAAGAAGAAAATACCAAAGGCACCCACACATCCAGAGAAACTTATGGAGGGGTGAAAACAGGATTCAAGGAAGAGAGGGCCATCTCAAGAAGGATACAACAGGATTTCTCAAAGCTTGCCATGAAAACTTAAAAAAAGAGAGAGTACATAAAATGATAAAACAGATGGAATGAATTATATGAAACTCATTCGGATAGGAATGGTTAATCCCTAGACACAGGAATAAATACATGCTCTGGAAAAGGAGTCTCATAGTACTGTAATAGTATTGTTATTTAAAAACTTTAGGAATTTAGGTCTGAGGGGTACCTAGGAGGTAGAAAAGGATAATCATGGATTCTATTCAAAGAAAATATTTCCTAAGCTCGTGTTTCTTGTTTATACCTGCCAATAATGCAATGAATATCTCTTTTAAAAAGCAATTCATTTTGCTTTTATGTCTGTTGGCTACTGAAGTATATAAGTGTCATTATAGGAAGTGTAAGGTGCCTCTTTATCACAAATCTCAACCATGCAGATCTATGTTGACAACAAATTAGAGATGCTTTTGCAACTTTCCTTTACCATATTTAGCTTCAGCATTTTGTCTTCACTGACATTTTCTTTTTAGTTGATCATTTTCTCAACAAGCAAGAGAAAACATATTCTTTTCTTGAAGATTTTATTGCTACTGATCCAAAGTGATGCAGCATAAGAAACACATTTTTGGTTTACAAAAATACACTTGACCTTGAAGTATGGAAAGGAATGCTCTGCACTACTAAATAAACTGATTCATCCTTCCATTGAAGATATAAGAAGTGATATACATAGAACATCAAGCTGTCATTTCTATTTTTTGGGTTGTCCTTTTGTTTTAACTAGGAACATTTGAAAAATATCTTTTAAAAAAAAGCACCTATCTTTGAGACGTTTTCCTTATAACTATCAAGAAGAAGCCTGTATTCAAGTACTTGAGAACTGTAAAAGACAACATAAAGCCAAATTAAAAAGCAAACCATTGTCATATTACCACATTATTATTATCACATTAAAATTGGGTATATTTTTATAAAACCAGTCTAATTCTATCATTGCTTCTCTTTTAAATTTGTGTTGCATTTAATTCAGCCAGTATCGGGAATGTGATTTTATTATTGTTAATCTTTTTTTACTCTAAGGGAAAAAAAGAGCTATCAAGACATTTAACTTTCTATTTGTTACCAAATACCTTTATATGAATTGAAGAATAGGCCATATCATAATGCTGAGTATCCTCCAGGCTTAAATAAGTTTCAGAAATGCTAAACAGTCTTTCTGCAGTTAATATGGCCAGCAGTCTGGTTTATTTATTTTTTTAAGCACAAATGTTTCTCTTTTAAACAAAAGCTATAAAGTATTTTGTTTTGAAAATTGTTCTCTATTGATCATTAACATGAGGAATAGGAAAATAAACAGTCTTTTAAAGAAAATAATATTGTTCAAAGGATAAAGTATAAGTTGAATCTCAGCAAATGGCAATGCTAGAAATCTTTCAAGCTCAAAACTGTCATCTAAATATGAAATGAAATAGTAATAAAATAAAAAAAAATGCATGCTCCCATACAAGAAAGAATTCAAGGAGTACTGGGCAGGCCATAAAGATCTTAAAAAGACCAATTTTCTATCAACTAGCTGCTCGTGTATTATAAGCAATCTTGGCTATAGCAATATTTAAATCAACTTAGTTACAAATGAAATACTGAAAAAAAATCAATAATATTGAAGGTAACATGTAATTAGTAACATAGACTTCAATGAGTTGGAAGATTGATCTATCAAGAGACACATTAAGCTTTCACTCTAGATGTCAGTAGTCTCTTTAATTTTCAGATATCAGTAGGACTTACGGTGAGATACTAGAAGAGTAGGAAGGGAAATGTTATTTGAGTAATAAGGAAGATTCTTCTAACTTAGAAATCTGCCCTCAGTGGTATTTTGATCCTGGAACTCACAGAGTCTCTAAATGGTTGTTCTTCTAACTAGTATAAGGACATCACCTAAGGATGATCCAAGAGTTACTTCCAAAGATACTTGGAGTTGTAAGATACGTTTTGCATTTCATCCTATTGTGCAGTAGTAACAGGAAAAGAAGTATAGTAGAAAGATTAACAGCAATTATTAAACTAGCATGGTTAGGGAAAAATATATTTTCTTGGCTCAAGTTTGGGTAGATATAGAAAAAGATACTGAAAATACTTTCACCAGTATTTTCTTATAGAAACTATAACCAAATTAATATTGGAATACATCAGATGTACATATAACTCTGCACTTTACTCTTAAAATGGGTTATATATCACAATAAAAGTATCAAAATACATCTGTCCTCTTTAGCCCCAATCCCAAGAATCCATTATACCTTTAAAAAGTATAAAGTGTAGGCTATTACGTGTGCTTTTTCTTGACAATAATCAGTTTTTATTTTACAGATATAGTTCAAGAAATATAGCACAATTATGATGATAGATGAAATTTGGCTACTTCAGTTCTTCAAGTTGGTAGTTAATTTCTCTTCCCAATTTAAAATGCCTTGCATTTCTTCTACAGTTTTTGTTTCTGCTACTACATATGATCAAATATATATCCTCAGCTGTTGGCTAGTATTCTCCAGTGTGAGCTACCACTGTGAATGAAAGTCTTAATGGGAAACAGGCGTACTAATGTGGACAGCCAGGCCTTATGTTTGCATGCTATTTAAGTTGGCAGTTAAAGACTTCAGAAGAATTTTTACTAGATATTTATTTTTAAAATACAATATTTTTATTACAAAATGCACTTAATATGCAGAGTACATATTAAGAATCTGTAAAAATCCAGAAATGATGTAGAAAATAAATTCATTATAGCTAGATATAAGATTCAGCAAGAACACAACATAAGTTGCATTGAAGTATACATGCATGTAATTTTTCTACAAAAACTATGTTGGCTCTTTCCATAATTTGGCAAGTGCTGCTATAAACATTGGGGTACAAGTGCCCCTATGCATCAGCACTCCTGTATCCCTTGGGTCAACTCCTAGCAGTGCTATTGCTGGGTCATAGGGTAGATCTATTTGTAACTTTTTGAGGAACCTCCGCACTGTTTTCCAGAGTGGCTGCACCAGTTTGCATTCCCACCAAAAGTGCAAGAGGGTTCCCATTTCTCCACATCCTCTCCAGCATCTATAGTCTCCTGATTTGTTCATTTTAGCCACTCTGACTGGCATGAGGTGATATCTCAGTGTGGTTTTGATTTGCATTTCCCTGATGAGGAGTGATGTGGAGCATCTTTTCATGTGCCTGTTGGCTATCCGGATGTCTTCTTTAGAGAAGTGTCTATTCATGTCTTCTGCCCATTTCTTCACTGGATTATTTGTTTTTCATGTGTGGAGTTTGGTGAGTTTTTTATAGATTTTGGATACTAGCCCTTTGTCTGATATGTCATTTGCAAATATCTTTATGTCCATCAACTGATGAATGGATAAAGAAATTGTAGTTTATATATGCAATGGAATACTACTTGGCAATGGGAAAGAATGAAATATGGCCTTTTGTAGCAACATGGATGGAATTGGAGAGTGTTATGCTAAGTGAAATAAGTCATACAGAGAAAGACAGATACCATATGTTTTCACTCTCATGTGGATCCTGAGAAACTTAACAGAAGACCATGGGGGAGGGGAAGGGAAAAAAAAGTTAGGGGGGGGAGCCAAACCATAAGAGACTTAAAAACTGAGAATAAACTGAGGGTTGATGGGGGGTGGGAGGGAGGGGAAAGTGGGTGATGGGCATTGAAGAGTGCACCTGTTGGGATGAGCACTGGGTGTTGTATGAAAACCAATTTGACAATAAATTTCATATAAAAAAAAACAAATAGCAAAAAAACCTAGATTGGCTTTTTATTTATACAATAGTACATATTAAGCCTTTTTTTCTGTGCTGGGTACTAGTTATACACATTTGTGCAAGATGGAAGTTGTTCCTGTTTTCAGGAATCTTAGAGTCTTGAAGGAACAGTCAATATGTGTGAACACAGCCAAGTGTATGAAGTAGTATGATAAAGAAGTTTCTGAGGCACACAATGAAATCTTTGGGTAGGAAATATCAGGGTTCAGAATATGTCACCCCAAACTTTGTCATTTTGAAATATTGATTATTTTGAATTAGTCAGTGCAAGAAGAATACTCTGACCCTCCTTTGTCCTGAATGCCAGAGATAAATCTCCCATGTGGCAGGCTTCCCTGTACCAGGAGTAGAAGGCATCCTTATCACTAGAAAGACAGAATTTAGGGCCAAAAAGGTATATAAACAAACCTTGTTCCTTAATTTTACTATCCCTAGCCCAAACCCCTTTGTCTTATCAATTCTTCACAAATTTTTTTCCTAACTTCAATTTAATTGTATTAAATTAAATGTGCACAATGTAAGCTGTATGAAAACTTTTTGGTTACTTCTTTGAATCTCATATCTTTGTGGGGCTCTGTAGTAAATACATAGCTGAATTTGTTTTTCTCCTGTTAATCTTTTTACTTCAGAAAGGTCTCTGCTAAGAACCTAGAAGGGTAGAGGGAAAGTTAGTTTTTCTACACTACAGAATGATGGGATCAGGCATTGAAGACTTACTAATGGAAAGTACCATCAAAATTAAGTATATATTTAAAGAATCAAACAAATTACAAGAAAAGAGAGGGAGAGGAAATGGCATCTGCAGAAATCTTAAGAGACAGTATGGAACATAAAGTCAATTGAAAGAAATTAGATATGATTGGAAAAAGCAATTTAGTCAGGGGAAGAGGAGAGTAGTAGGTTTGCTGTCCCTCCCCCAAGAGTTTATGTCTTGCCACCAATCATGGCCTTCTTGCCTGCTGGTATTCTTCTATGTACACTCTCTCGGGTCTTTTTTCCCTGCCTCTAATCTTCCTTCTGAACATTCAGTGGAAACCCAGGAAAAAGATGTTACAAATGTATGAGAATTCTCCTTGCGACTGGGGGTCCAGGGTGTTCTAGACTAACAAGTTAACCAAGATTGGATCTTTAGCAAATTGTTCAATTTCTCCTTACCCGGTTTGTTAACACTGCATACTGTCCGTCCCATTTCTCCTTAGAGGATTCTGTCCCCCTTGAAATTCAGATTACATAGTTGCTTTATGATCCCAATTCTCTGATTGACTCAATAAAAATTATAATTTTATTTTTCCAACTTTTTCTCAGTGTTACAGTGGGAATAACATTCTTTGCTGCTTTCTACATCCTAAATGAATGGAGAAGACCAGATATATGTTTGTAAGAGTATTAATCTAGTGTGGTGTGAGAAGTGAACTGTAAGGTAAAAAATGTGGAATCAAGGAGAGAAGTTATTTGTGGAATGCTGTAAAAAAGGTAAGAGAGTATTGCACTTTAGACCAGAGTAATACTACGAGGACTGGAAAAAATGTTCATGCTTTCCGAAGAAATTAGGGATAATTGACAGGGCTTAGTAATTAGGAATATGACAGGGTGGGAAAAATCAAAGATGATTTCCAGGTTTCTGACATATGAGTAAAGGAGAATTTTGAGCCACTGTTTTTTTTTTTTAATTGAAGAATAATTAACATACAGTGTCATTTTAGTTTCGGGCATACAATGTAATGATGCAACAATTCTACACGTTTCTCAATGCTCATCACCATAAGTGTACTCTTAATCCCCTTTATCTATTTCACCCACACATGTCCCCCAAACTCCCCTCTGGCAGCCATTAGTTTGTTCTCTGTATTTGAGGGACTGTTTTTTGTTGTCTCTTTTTCTTTGTTCATTTATTTTGTTTCTTAAATTTCACATAGGAGTGAACTCATATGGTATTTGTCTTTCTCTGACTAACTTATTTCACTTAGCGTAATACCCTGTAGGTCCGTCCTTAGTGTTGCAACTGGCAAGATACCATTTTTTCTTTTTTTTCCAAGTTTTTATTTAAATTCCTGTTAGTCAACGTGCAATATAAAATTAGTTTCAGGTGTAGAATTTAGTGATTCATCACTTACATACAATACCCAGTGCACATCATAAGTTTCCTCCTTAATCCCCATCACTTAATTAACCCATCCCCTGGCCCACCTCCCCTCTCATAGGCCTCAGTTTGTTCTCTATAGTTAAGAATTTGTTTCCTGGTTTCCCTCTTTATCCTCCCATATTCATCTGTTTTGTTTCTTAATTTCCACATATGAGTGAAATTATGTTATTTGTCTTTCTCTGACTTATTTCACTTAGCATAATACTTTCTAGTTCCATCCATGTCATTGCAAATGATAAGATTTCATTCTTTTTAATGGCTGAGTAATATTCCTTATATACATATATGTATATGGGTGTATATGTATACATATAAATGTATATACATATAAGTACATATATAAATGTACATACATATATGTATATGTATAAATTTATGTATGTGTTTCATATATACATATATGTATAAATGTCTTCTTTATCCATTCATCTATAGATGGACACTTGGGTTGCTTCCATATCTTGGCTATTGCAAATGATGCAAATAATGCTGCAGTAAACATAAGGGTGTATATATCTTTTTGAATTAGTGGTTTTGTTTTCTTTGGGTAAATTCTCAGTAGTGGAATTACTAGATCATATGGTAATTCTATTTTTATTTTCTGAGGAACTTCCATACTATTTTCCACAATGGCTATACCAATTTGCATTCCCACAGCAGTACACGGGGGTTCCTTTTTCTCCACATCCTCACCAACACTTATTTCTTGTCTTTTTTTTTTTTTTTAGCCATTCTGACATGTGTGAGGTGATATCTCATTATGGTTTTGATTTGCATTTTCCTGATGATTAGTGATGTTGAGCATCTTTTCATGTATCTGCTGGTCATCTGTATATCTTCTTTGGAAAAATGTTTGTGTCTCTTGCCCATTTTTTAAATTGGATTTTTGGTTTTTTTGCTATTAAGTTGTATGAATTCTTTATACATTTTGGATACCCCTTATTGATTTTATCATTTACAAGTATTTTCTTCCATTCAGTAGGTTCCCTTGTCATTTTGTTGATGGTTCACCGTGCAAAAGCTTTTTATTGTGGTGTAGTCCTACTAGCTTAATTTTGCTTTTCCTTCCCTTGTCTGAAGAGAGATATCTAGAAAAATATTACTATGGCTGATGTCAAAAAAATTACTGCCTGTGTTTTCTTCTAGGAATTTTATGGTTTCATGTCTGATGATTAGGTCTTTAATCCAATCCAAGTTTATTTTGTATATAGTGTAAAAAGTCATTCCATTTTTTTCTTTTGCATGTAGCTGTCCAGTTTTCTTAGCACTGTTTGTTGAGGAGACTGTTTTCATTCCATTGTGTATTCTTGCATCCTTTGTCATAGATTAACTGACCCTATGATCATGGGTTTATTTATGGGCTCTCTATTCTGTTCCATTTATCTATGTGTTTATTTTGGTGTCAGTACACTACTGTTTTAATTAGCAAAAGTTTGTAGTATATCTTGAAATCTGGGATTATGATACCTCCAGCTTTGTTTTTTTTCAAGGTTGCTTTGACTATTCAGGGTTGTTTTTTTTGTGGTTCCATACAAATTTTAGTATTATTTGTTCTACTTCCGTGAAAAATGCATTTGATATCTTGATGGGATTGTATTAAATCTATAGATTGCTTTGGGTGTATGTTTATTTTAACAATATTTATTCTTCCAATCCATGATAATGGGGTATCTTTCATTTGTATCATCTTTAATGTATTTAATCAATGTTTTATAGCTTTTTTTTTCAGAGTAAAGGTCTTTTCTCTCCTTGGTTAAATTTAATCCTAGGCATTTTATAATTTTTCTGTGTAATTGCAAGTGGGGTCATTTTCTTAATTTCTCTTACCTGGATATTTTTCTTTTTTTATCTTCTTGATTTTTATCTTTTACAGTCATACATGGTATTATATTGTTTAAATTAGTATATTGACACCAAGGAAAATCTTCATTTGTCAGTTTATTCAGAAGTATGTATGCTTGTGTTGTCAGTGCAAATACCTAGTGACAGATACACTTTTTCCTAATTATATGAATATTTATGCCAGACTCTTCTCATCACTTCTTTTTAGATCAAGGAAGGGGGTCAGCTTATTTAGGGACTTTTCCTTATACTTTTTCCATTTCTTGAAGACCTCAAGCTTAGATGCCTCAATCTGACTTCGAAACTCAAGTGGAAGTCTTGGCATATACTTGGAAACCTCTCTATCTCCAAAACTCAGCTGAGAAACAAACTGCAGGTTCATGTGGACAATTTATTTGCAGACTAGCACATCTAACTTGTAATATGGACAGATGTCTTATAAATTCTTCATAAAAGTTGTTCTGTCCTTAAGATTTTTATAATACCTGATTCAAAAGTAGTGTTAGTCAGCAAGTCTAACATTAATTCCCCTCTAGGTTAATTTTAAGTAGTTCTGCAGATAGGTGAGCTAGGAAGAATCAATGATGTACGGTGTCTTCCCAGGTCAAAAGTTACAGTATTCAAAACTCATGTTGAATTTTGGGTTTTTTGACATGGTCATGTTTACTCTGTTCCCTTCCAAAGGATGACATAGATATTGAGGACTGTCTTGTTAGTGTTGGGAGTTATAGCTATTCACAGCCATGCAGTTTGTCAGGAAGAAACTTCAACCAGATCAGAACATGTTGCCCTCTTGCAAAGCAGGTATCACTCAAGAAGTGGGAAACTGCAAAAGGAGAGATGAGAGAAAGATTTACTAAATTGTTTCAGGAAACTTAACACCTAAATATTATTCTTAAGTACTTTTTATTCTTATAATATTTCCAAAGGAAATATGTTTTTAGAAGAAAAGATTTGGTAAAAGAAATATTTTTTTTAGTTTAGCTGGAACTTAAGCCCAGTTATCCTTCAACATCTCATGTTGTTCCTGGCTTTAATATGAAGTATGGAAAAATTATTTCCACTATGCTTCACTGTGGTTTATTCTTATTTATTTTTGAGGGAGTGGGACATTGGGGACAGAACATCTATGAAAGTGAGAGAGATCCTCTGGATTCTTCTCTGACATCACACTAAATCATAATATAACAATTCTAAAATCATCATTGTGAAATTCTCAGTTACCAATCAAAAAATAAAGGATGTTGTAGGTACCATATGTTTTCACTCTTATGTGGATCCTGAGAAAGTTGACAGAAGTCCATGGGGGAGGGGAAGAAAAAAAAGAGAAAGAGAGGGAGGGAGCCAAAGCATAAAAGACTCTTAAAAACTGAGAACAGACTGAGGGTTGATGGGGGGTGGGAGGGTGGGTGAGGGTGGGTGATGGGTATTGAGGAGGGCACCTTTTGGGATGAGCACTGGGTGTTGTATGGAAACCAATTTGACGATACATTTCATATTAAAAAAAGATGTTGAAGGAGAATAAATCAGCTGGAAATTATAAAATGTATTTCTTGAAATCTATATATAATATTTTTTAATGAAATGGATAAAAAAAACCTATTGGTAAGTTAGTATTAGAATAAAAACCATCAGGGGCACCTGGGTGTCTCAGATGGCTGAGCGTCCGATTCAGCTCAAGTCATGAGCTAACGGTTTGTGAGTTCAGGCCCCTCATCAGGGTCTTGGCTGCCAGCGCAGAGCCTGCTTTAGATCCTGTCCTCGTCTCTGCATCTCCCCTGCTCACTCATGTACATTCTCTCTCTCTCTCTCTCTCAAAAATAAACATCAAAAGTAAATAAACATTCAATACTTTGCCATTAAAACAAGGATAAGAAGGCATAAATCTTAGAAATTTGGCTTTTTTTTTCTGCATCTTGTGGTTTACTCACCTGCAATGAGAATCCCACTAATTAATAACTAAATGAGAAGTCAGTAAGTAACAATTCAAAATGTAAAAATAAAAAAAGAAGAAAAAGTCTAAAGTTATAAAAATAATGCATTTCACCTTTCCTTTACTTTTATGGGATTTTTAATCTCACTCAGCTGTCAGTCATTCTCATTATTTTGAGCACATTTTTCAAACAGTTTAAATTGTTCCCACAGTGGCAGCCAAACCAAATAAACAGTCAAACACTGAGGAGTGTGTGATTTCACCAGAGACCTGAAACAATGGAGTGCCCCAGAAATTTCTATTAGGTGAAAAGGGGTAGGAAATCTCAGTGACAGCTTTAAACAAAGAAGGAAAACATTCTCTCTAGTTTCCCATCAATGTACGCCATTGAAACCAAAAAAATCTTAACAACCTCAAATAAATAACACCAACAATGGTAACCTTGCTATATATCAGATAAGAACTGCACGTAAAAATGCAAAAAGTTGTAGTTTGTAATGCAAAGTAGCTCATTAGGTTAGTTATGCATATATGTTTGAAAAATACCACAGTCCTTTAGGTAAAGAAAGGATAAATATGGTCGGATTTTATAATGTATATTTAAAGTTATAAAATATATATGCTTAACTGGAATTTTCTCTTTTCTAAATGTTCGCTTTATGACATCTGAAGCACTACATAATCATTTTACAAAAAAAAAAAGATTAATGCAGACTTTTAAAAGTTGGGTTCTTAAATTTTTGAGATTCAGACTTTTAAAATCTTTGAACATACACATTACCATCTTTTTCCCACTTGCACCGAGAGCCAAATTAAATTAAATCTAAACCTGTGTTCCCCAATTACCTAATTCTGATCCAGAAAACAAGCAAACAAACAAAACTGGTAGCTGAAATATTTAAATGACTTGAAATTTACGAGTTCTTAGCCAAAGGGGGGGAAATATCAGACTTTACCACTGCAAACTATTCAGTGGGATATAATTATATTTTATTGTTAGATGACATGACTGAGAAATCAATATACATGTAGATTAACAGCTTGTTGTAAATAGATTAAACACACTATTTTAAATTAAAAAAACATTTTTTAACATTTATTTTTGAGAGAAAGAGAGAGAGACAGAGTGGGAACAGGGAGGGGCAGAGAGAGAGGGAGACAGAATCTGATGCAAGCTCCAGGCTCTGAGCTGTCAGCACACAGCCAGACGCGGGGCTTGACCTTGTGAACTGCAAGATCATGACCTGAGTCAAAGTTGGAAGCTTAACCGACTGAGCCATCCAGGTGCCCCACACTATTTTAAACTTTTTATTCTGTGGTTTCCATTAGAAATAAATTAACCAATATATGTAAATATGTTCAGTTTTGTGTCCATTTAATTTTTCCCTAAGGTCTTAGCAGAATTATATACCATAAGTACATGAAGAAGAGTAAATAACAGGTAAATCAATCAATAACACTTCAGACCTCAACAGAAATTACTCTTGTTGAGGAAATTAGAGTCACGAGGAAGCTAGTTATAAACATCTTAAAGTTATATTGTAACTTTCAGAAATATTACATTTGTCTTAGAGTTCTTATTTCATTTTATTTTAGTATTATTTTTTGTAAATATAAAGCAGTTGCTGTCTTTATTTGAGGATTCCTATTTTAACTCTGGCAACAAGACAGAACTCAATCATTTAAATAACTATATATTTAAAAAATTATTACAAAGTAATATAAGCCCATTGTAGATAGAATATCAATACTGATGACTAGGATTAAGAAAAAACATTTATGATTCACCACTCATATTCTTCATATATTTTGTTTTCTCTTATTTATTTTTAAGTATTTATTTACATATTTGAAAACATATTTCAGTGGGAAGGGTTACCAACCACACCCAGGTTTGATGACTCATTAGGAGAATTCTAAAGGACTCAGCATATGGTCATATTCAAGATTATGATTATTTCAGGGAAAGGTTACAAAGCAAAAATCAGCAAAGGGAAAAGCCTCCTGGGCAAAGTCTGGGGAGCCCAGCTGCAAGATTCGAGGGTCCTCTCCTAGTGGAATCCTGCAAGACATGCTTAGTTCCTTCAACAATAACTTGTGATAGCACATGTGAAGGGTTGCCAATGAGATAAGTTTGCAACAGACTCAGTGCCCAGGGTTTTTATTGGGTATTGATCATGTAGGTCTCTTCCGCCTGCCATATAACCAAATTTCGGACTCCCAGAAGGAAAGCAGATGTTGAGTATAAATGGTTTTTTTTTTTTTTTGCCTACTTTATGTACAATGAGCCACTCTTCTCAGTTAATGGTGTTGGGAACTCTCCTGAAATCCAAATTCTCAGATGTCAGCCAAGAGATAACTTTATAAATAAGCCTTTCAAAGAATGACAGGCATGCTATGTTGACTCTTTCTGCCCAGTTTCATATTATGTTATTGACTGTTTTCTATTTAATTTTTGATATATGAACCTCTTTCACTATCATTAAGTATTTTTTCATAGTAAATGGATACACTGTTTTTAATTTTATGCATGTACCATGGTTTATTTAATAAATCTATTGGCAGATTTTTTTAAACTAAGGGCCCAAATCTTTACTGTAAAACACAAAAATTCTATGAATATTAATATTGTTCCCTTGGTATAAGTTCCCAAAAGTGAGATGGTAAAGGGTTTTGATGCATATTATATGATAGTCCATACTGTCATCTAGGTCTGTAATAAAATACATACCCAAACACCAACAGTGTTTATAAGAAATTGATATTTACAATAATTTATTAATTTGCTAAGAGAAAAGTGAATTTTGGTTATTGTCTGATTTAACATCTTTGATACTATTGGTGTTGAACATTTAACAATATATTTATTAACCGTTTATATTTTGACTTTTGTAAAAATGTATTCATTTAACCCTATTAAATGAATACATTTTTTTACCAGCCACTATTACAAAATAAAGTCACAATTGAAAAGATGTATTTTTAAAATTTTTTTAATGTTTATTTATTTTTGAAAGAGACAGAGCACAAGCAGGGGAAGGGCAGAGTGAGAGGGAGACACAGAATCAGAGGCAGCCTCCAGGCTCTGAGCTGTCAGCACAGAGCCCGACTTGGGGCTCGAACTCACAGACTGTGAGATCATGACCTGAGCTGAAGTCAGGCCCTTAACTGAGCCACCCAGGTTTCCCAAAATTGAAAAGATATTAAAACACCAGTTGCAATGAGCAGTAATGAGCTAGGTGCTATTCCATCTTTGTCCAAATTAGTTTTCACATATCTAGCTTCATTCATTAATTCGGAACTTCTCACTACTAGAGAATGATGGGCATGGCATTACTTTCTTCTATATTAGTACAAGTGATAGATTTTTTTTTCTGCAAAATTTATAGTGGGAAGTTTTAGGGGTTTAAACAGATAATCTTCTACACTAAGGGACATTCAGAGGATCTTTTAAAACTTAATTAATTTCCTAATAATTGATTTGTTTTTAGGATTTAAGAGTTGAGATTTTAAAAGCAATTTTTTAAATTTAAATACGTGTGTTAGCCAAAGCATAAGAGACTTTTAAAAACTGAGAACAAACTGAGGGTTGATAGGGGGTGGGAGGGAGGGTAGGGTAGGTGATGGGTATTGAAGAGGGCATCTTTTGGGATGAGCACTGGGTGTTGTATGGAAACCAGTTTGACAATAAATTTCATATATTAATAAATAAATAAATAAATAAATAAATAAATAAATAAATAAGAAAATTAAAATGTGTTTCCAGTTATATTACATGTCTAAAAATGTAAGATGCAATTTATTAAATGTGAAATTTAGGTACTTTTCCCCATGAATTAAACCAGCTTTCTCTATACCTACTTTATAATTAGCCTTTCTTTTTGTTACTATTAAATATTTGTTGGGCTCTTAGCTTTTGGGGAAGGAAAATCTCAATCTCAAATATTCATGTTTCTACAATTGGTTTTCAAACAAGTTTCTAATGGGCAGTGATCATTCTCTTTCAATCCCACTGCCAGAATGAAAAAGAGGTCAACATTCTGGCCTAACTATGTTTTATCTCAAATGCAACAGTCTAGTTTGTTTACATTAACTTTTAAGGGGCTGGTTAAACAAGTTGAGAGTAGAATAGGCCTGTTAAACAGCATAAGGTTGCCCTTTATTCAGAACTTATTTAAAAAAAAATTGGAAATATTGTCATTATTTACCTAGGAGGGAATAGAAAGCAAATGACAGATAAGGCTATGCAATAGCTATGATTAAAACAGAAATCAATGAAGTCTAATTTATTCTGTATCATTTTATGAAGCCAGGGAGCTTTCTGAGGAGGAAGGCAATAAATTAGAAGTAGATATTAACTTTTTGTTAAATACATGAATGTGAGATAGCTAAATAGTGATTGAAGGAAAAAAAAAAACAGAACTCAAACATTGTTAAATAGCTAATACTAAAAATCTTTGAAACACACTGTGGAAGAAATTTCTTTTCATTTCAGTTAATTGTTTGCATACAATCAGATAGGAAGTATAATAAAGAATGTTTGCTTGGCATTTAGAAGGCCACTATAAGTTGATAGTCTAAATGATGACTTCTATATTTAGAGGAAATTAGTCTAAATTAATTCAAGAAAGAGTTCACAGGGTATGGTTTTTGACAGTCACGAAAGAATTCTAGTGCACCTGCTTAGGAATATTTTCCCCCTGTATAAAGGTGTCTGCTATTTTGCTTAGTTTGTGGTAAGTAATTTGCATAAATCCATAATGTAGCTGTCAGATTCTTTTTTTTTCTTGCAGCATTATAATGCTAATAGAGAAGTGAAAAAAAGCAGAATTAAAAAAAATCTTTTTAGACCTGACACCTCTACACTTGACATCTGTATACTCTCTGTGATAAATATAGCTTTAGCTTTTCTATGGTAATGCTTTCATAATCTTAGCTTCTGGGCATTGGTGCTACACAACATTTGCAGAGGACAATAATATTTTACTCATGGAAGTTAGAGAGATGTTTTTTAAAGTGTGAGGCATTCTCCCTTCATTTGAATGGGTGGGAGCAGATTGTGGATAAATAGTTGAATTGATATTTGAAAACATATAGGCATCAGTTGCCAATCACTTCCTCAGTCTTTTTCATCTGAAAGTTTTTAATTAAAATGTTGTAGTTAAAACGACACTGTGATATGGTAATATCGACACCAAAATAGATTACCTTATCGACTCTTTAAATTATTTGTAATTTCTGATCTAGGGGGAAAAACCTCTCAAATAATTCATCTCAAAGGTATGAATCTTTCGGGGCCTTTTGGATGCTCATCATTTTGAGCAAGTGTTAGTGACTCTAAACAGAAGTTTGTCTTTCACACATATAAAATTTGCTCACGCTCAAAGCAATAGTAAGAAGTGAGAATTTTTCCAAATTCAGGATAAATGCAAAACAAACAAACAAAAACAAATAAACCAATAAATACATACTTTTTGCTATTTCATCTAAGGTCCTAGCAAGACACCCTTAGGTCAGTAGGTTTAGTGCAAATAGTCACATTATAGCTAAACAGTTTCCAGAGCCTCTAATCAAAAATTGTTTTCTATGCACATTTTTCTTGTTTAAAAATATAGTTTTATCTGCAGAAGGTCTTCAAGTTATGTCTATAAATATGTCAGAATGATGTAAGGAGGCAGCCATGTTGTTAACTGAATTTTATAAAATTCCAGAAAAAATGTGAGGCAGCACAATGCACCAGCAATTCTTAAGAGAGTATCTGAACAGGCCACCTTCATTCCCATTGACAAGGAAGATATTAGTGTACTGGAAGAGAAGAAAGAGAACAAAAATTGTAGAGGAGAAGAAAATTGTGTATAGAAAGAAAGCTTTTAACAAAATTAAGTATGCAGTCAGGGGTGGGGGTCCCTTAATGATATGGCTCATCAAATAAAGACCCTCAAAAGACCCTCAGCAAAAAGTATCATACAAAGTTGTCAATTCACATCAAACTGGAAAAGCAATTTAAGATTCTTTCTGTTTTTTTGGTCTCTCTATATCTCTCTTACATACTCACACACGCAAATACAACTATGAAAAATAATTATTTTTTAAATCCCAAGTGCTCATAACAAAGATAACAACATTCAAGGAATTTCTGAGTGTACATATAGAAGGATATATAGGATAGCTAGAAATAAACCATAAATAGTTTCTTCTAATATATTTTAAAAATTATTTATTTCAGGGTAAAATTTACATACAGTGGTATCCACAGATGTTAGGGGTTAGGGAATTTTGAAAAATGTAGATGTCCTGTAATCAAGAGGTAGAACATTTCTTTCATACCATAAATTTATCTCACATTTTCCTTAGGTTAATCTGCCCTGCATATAAGCTATCACTCTTCTGATTTCTGTTAGAAGCTTCTCTCAGGAATTCTCGGAAAACTTGTCCCATGAAAATCTAGTAATAAGATAAATTGGCACTGGATTATGGACAATCCAGTAGGATCTCTTGGTATCATTATCAGATGCTAGGGACAACCTGAGCTTTTCCTGATTGTTCCTTGGTTGAGGCCTGGAAACATGCCTGACTGTCCACTGTATACTCAACAGGACAGATTGTCATGGATGATACTAATGATATAGTATGCTAATAATATTGCTTCCATGTAAGCCATCACAACTATTGGTCCTGTACCCCTAAGTAAAACAAAATGCGTAAGCAGAAGAAACACAGCATTAACATGTGGGTCCTGGAAGGCAAGAGAGAGAGAGAAAGGGAGTGAGAGAATGAGAATTTCACATATTATCAGAATAACCTAATTATCAAAAGGTAGAATCCAGTGAAATTACATTTTTGAAGGCAACTAATAACAATATGAACAAAACCCACCTAAAGATATTTGATTTTCAAATTAAAAAACCCAGTAAATAAAATGGTGAGGGTATTCACTCTTATAATTTGAGTATGTGGTCAGGAAGAAGTGGGAGAAGTATCTCAAGACAAAGAGCAAAAACAGTGGTGGAAATTGTGAGAGAAAAAAATGAGAATTGGAAGATCCAGAAGAATCAATCTGGAAATAGCTAGCTACCAGAAGGAGAAATAGGAATAACTGAGCTTGAGACAATAGTTAAAATATAAATCTGGGGAAGGCATATTGAAAATCTACCCTAAGATTTAGGCAAGATTGATTAGAAAAGCAATATAAAACCATATCCTAAAATGGTGTTAGACTATAGGAATAAACACAAATCATAGTAGCTTCCACAACAAAATAATAAAACTTAGAGAAGAAAGGAGTCAGGCAGGTGTTGTAGTTTTCATCGGTATCGCATGTAGACTATCGAAAAAATAATAATCAAATACCAGTCAAAATAACATTCAGCTGTTAGGGGCAAACATGTATTTGCAGATATACAAGCATTTAGAGACTATATCACATGAATATCCAATATGAGGAAAAGTCTCAAAAAAAGGGTCTAACAAAGTGAAAAATGAATTAGAACACAAGTCTCAATATAGGAATAAATAAATGAATGGAAGAAAAAAATCATGAGCCCTTGTGAATTCATGCATACAAAATACAGAAGTGAGAATTAAGCTCTTTTGCAAAATCATTATAAAATTCTCATATTACTAGTTAGGATGAAGCAATAAAGAAATATAGCCTGTTGGTGTTTGACACTATTAGTATCATGTGATAATTTTTATGTAACAGTAGAGAAGTAAAGTCTCATTGAGTTGAGCCAGTTACAGTCCTTTTGTGCACTGCACAAGGGCATTGCATCTGAGGGGTCAACCTTTATATTGTAGATAGACATGCACTTTATTACAACCTGTAATTAACAGATGAAACTAAACAGATTGAACAGATTCAATTAAAGTTATTATTCTATCAGAATCTTTGTATTATGTTAATTTTGCAACTGATGGAGGTATAGCGTGTTGAGGAAACAAACATTTTTCTATAAACAGGGACCAAATGAACTAGTAGTCGAGTTCCCGCTTGGGGGCTGCAGACAACTGAGATATCAGTGGTGAAATTCCTGAAATTCTTTTCCTCTGAAAACTTTCACTGATACTTGATTCCCTTGCCCAGTCCACAGTTTTGTAAGTAACTCATTCCTTGCATTAAGTGCGTTCTTGCCTGAGAATATCTATAGCGTAACCTGTATCTGACTGAGGCAATAATGTTGAGTATTTTTATAACCTTTGTGTATACCTCCAATTATTCCTGTTTTTATTGCTGATATTATTATTTCTCTTACTGTTTTGTGTCTGGCATGATGCTATGTGATTTCACATATTATACAATCCCCATCACAGACCTGAACGATGGACATAATGGTCACTAATTTTAGGGTGAGAAAATATGGGTCAAAAAGGTTAAGTATACTTCCAAAACAAACTGGTAACTTATGAGACAGGATTTATACTTATGTCTTTTGGAGTTGAAATTCTTTACCTGTTAAATATCTCTTCTTTCTTCTTCTTCTTTTTTTAAAATGTTTATTTATTTATTTTGAGAGAGAGAGAGAGAGCTAGCATGCAAGCAGGGGAGGGGCGGGGGGTGGGGAGAGAAAATCCCAAGCAGGCTCCTTGCTTGTCAGTGCAGAGCCACATGCAGGGCTCCAACTCATGAATTATGAGGTCGTGACCTGAGCCAAAACCAAGAGCCAAATGCCCAACCAACTGAGCCACCCAGGCACCCCCACTTTTGTTTTTCTAAAAATATCATTGAGATCATTCACATTTAAGATTATTTTCCCAAGTAATATTAATTTATATAAACTTGTGTTATTGATACTGTCTATGCCAATTCTTTTAGATACTTTTATGTAATCTAAAAACATACTAATTTTCTTAGCATACGGGCTGTGGTGAAACTTACACTAATAGCATTAGACAATTAACACCTCTTTAATATAACATATTGTAAATTGAGCTATGGTGACAGGAAGACGTGGTAGCAAACTAATTAGCAGATTGAAATTGATTCTTGCTCAATAAATATTTAAGAGGAAATAAAATTTAGTGCTGAAAAAACTGAAATGACTTGATGTTCAACCAAATGAAATACTGAGGGTATATTAATAGCTGGTAGTAGGCGCTTTTTTGTATGGCTGAAGTAAGTCAAATGTTTCTTTCAACAGTCACGAGTTGAGACTGTTCTTTACACGAGTAGATTTATTGAAGTTCTTTTAAGATGTGCTAAAATGTTTATTAGGAGTCTTCGGTAGCAAGTAACAGAAACCCATCTCAAAAAGGCTTCACCAAAAGAAAAAAATAAATAAAAAGAGGAATTTATTGGCTTCTATGTCTAAGAAATCTAAGTGTCATGCTATTAGCCACATGCAGGCATAAGGATTCACATAATGTTTTTCGGATGTTCTCTCTCTCCATAGTTTGATTTTGCTGCCAATTGTGTTACCGACTTCATTTTTCAGTTTCTCTCTGTGGTAACAAAGGTTTCTGACTCCTCAAATGTATCTCTTATTATGGTCTGTATGTTTGTGTCCCCCCAAAGTCATATGTTGAATTCATCTAACACCCAAAGTGATATTAAGAGGTGGGGCCTTTGAGAGGTGACTGGGTCCTCAGAGCAGAGCCCTCTTGAATGGGATTATTGCCCCTGTGAAAGCTGCCTGAGAATGCTACTTACTTCTGTCTCAATGTGAGGATACAGTAAAAAGATGCTTCGTAAGAACCAGGAAGTCAGCCTCACCAGACACAGAACCCAATTATACAGGTACCCCAATCTCTGACTTCCAGACTCCAGAAGTGTAAGAGATCAGTTTCTTTGTTTACAAGCCCTCCAGTCAGTTACAGCAGCCTGGGCTGTTTTGTTATAGCAGCCTGAACAGACTAAGACACCTCTCGGTTCCCTCCTTACCCAATTACCTTAGCAACCATAATAAAAGAGATCACTTTTCCTCCCACACATCCACATGTCCATTGTGAGTAGAATATTCAGTAATTGCACATGATTTGAAACAAAAATATTTAACACATATTTATATATTACATACTATATTCCAAGCACTCTTCTAAATGTTGGAAATGTTAACTCATTAATCCTCATAAAAACTCTAAGAGAGATGTACTATTATTATCTCTCTTTTATCTATGAGGGGGTTGAGGCACAGGGAGGTTCAAGTCATATATTTAATAAGCCAGGGTTAGGCCACAGTAGACCAATTCCAATAAAAATGCTATATTGATTCTTCATCAAGAGCAAAATACAAAAAAAATGTTGCCAAGGTAAAAAATGTTCTTCTAATTATGTCACCATTAGGTAGGGCTTATATCTGAGGTAGTAGAAAGGGTCACTGCTGGGATTAGAGAAAAATGGGAGGAAAAACTTCCCAGAGGAATAGGGATGTTGGGATGAAAAGAAATACATCAATACATGTCCATCCAAACAAAAGGGTGATATTTCTAGAAAAAAAATGTGTATGTGTGTGTGCATACATATACATACATATATATGAAAGATATACATATAGAGTAGGAATATGTATATAGATATACATATCTATAGATGTATACATATGTATACATATACATATGTATATAGATATACATATACATCTAGATGTATGTATATGTGTGCATACATATACATACATATATATGAAAGATATACATATAGAGTAGGAATATGTATATGTATATGTATATGTGTATATATACACATATAGAGTATATGTGTACATATACATATGTATATGTATATGTATATATATATACATATAGAGTAGGAATATGTATATGTATATGTATATGTATATATATACACATATATTCAGCTTGTAAATACACACATATGTACGTGAGAGAGATACAGAGTTTTATTGTATGTAACAAAGGCTGATTAATGAATGTTAATAGTCAAAATAAGTATATCATTATGGTCTTAAGAGTATAATGGAAGATAATCAAACTGAGTCTGTGCTTATATACTGATAGTTTAAATATGATTGTGATGTCAGATAAACTGAAAACAACTCCTGGGAGAAACTATTTCTTTTTCTTTTTCTTTTTCTTTTTCTTTTTCTTTTTCTTTTTCTTTTTTCCTTTTCCTTTTTCTTTCTTTTCTTTCTTTTCTTTCTTTCTTTCTTTCTTTCTTTCTTTCTTTCTTTCTTTCTTTCTTTCTTTCTTTCTTTCTTTCTAAGTAAGCTCTATATTCAATGTGGGGCTTGAGCTCACAACCCCAAGGTCAAGAGTCACATGCTCTACCGATTGATCCAGACAGGCACCCCAAAAACTGTTCTGTTTCTCGCTGATGTTCTTTCCTCCATTTAATCACAAATCCTCAGAATCTTTCTTCCTGAGCCAATAGTAAAAGAGAATTTTACTGATAAGACATTAGACAACTTGCTCCATTCTGATGAAGTCTGCTCTGAATCATCCTAAATGAGATGGGTTATTGCTGTGATTTGATTATTCTTCTTGAATTATAAAAAGTGAGCTGCCATAGTAAAATCTATGTGCATTAAAAAAATTCTGTAACTCAGTGTCTTTTCCTAAACTATCTAGAATGTTTTCATCCTTTGCGCTATTTAATCAGCTCCCTTTACCCCTTGTTAGTGATGAACGTAAATGACTTTACCTCCTGCCATCTCTTTGGGTGAAGGCAATAATGATGTGTGTACTGTGGGTGCCTCAGTACAGACTATGCACACACCTTTGTGCGCAGCCCCATGAGGGCATGTCCCTAAAAAGCGCCCCTGGTTCTTTCCCTAAACCTTCTTTTCCTGTCCATGTCATACTCTGGGTCTCAATGTTACATGGAGAAAATGAAGGCTATGTTTTATTTTTGCAAACTGCTACTGGAGAGTATATACTAAAGATCATAATGACCACTTTTCTGTCCTCAAATTTGTAAATATTTAGTTTAGTTGATTGTTATATGGCTTCATTTTGAATACTTTATTTTTTTGTTTCAAGGGTCTACAAAAAATAAAATCATGAATTATTTCCTTCCTGGATTATTAAAAAGCTCTCTTTGAGTAAATGAATGGTGAAAGGCAAATTAAAATGCAAATAAAAGGTGAATATTATACTGCAAGTAGAATAACTCAAATTATTCTTACAAAATTATAGGAATTAGCAGTGTTTTTATTATCAGATTGACCCCAGTTAATATCCTAGACCTACTACTTACTAGTGAGGCCCTCAGTTTAATGCAAAGCATGGATAGTAATACTTATATTCTCAGACTTGAGGATTAAATAAAAGCTTTAGATGCTAATCACATAGCAAATAATAATGACATAGTAGCTAGTTAGTAAATGGCAATTGTTTTTACTTTCTTTGCAATCATGGTTTAAATCAGGTTTAAACCTGCCGACAGGCACTCCATCTTCCGGTTTAGGGTTTATTCCCTTTGTGTACCCTTCTAGCCTTTTCATATCTTCTTCCAGTATGATAAATGGGACCTCTAGAGTCCTCTAAACACATTAGGCTTTTTCTCTACCTCATGTTCATTTTTTTTTCTATCACCTAGGTCTGAAAACCCCTTTCTCCACCTTCCTTGTCTCTTGAAGCCCTCCATATTCTTAATGGTACAACTCTAAATTATCTCTTTCATGGGGTCTTTACCAACTCTCCCTAGTTTTAATTTCCTTGTGCTCCCATTGTATTTTGTTTAAAATGATATAGTGTTAGTAAAGGTTCTTCAGAGAAATGGAATCCAATAGGAGTTTGTATACGTAATTAAATTTATCAATTGATTGGTTGGCTCACATGATTATGGAGGCTAAAAAATCCCATGATCTGCCATGTGTAAGGTGGAGACCCAGGGAACCCAATGGTGTAATTCAATCTGAGTCCAAATGTTTCAGGACTAGGGTTGCTAATGGTATAAAGCCTGGTTGGAGGCTAGGAGACAATCAATGTTCCAGCTCATTCATTCAGGCAGAAAGGGCCCAGTTCCCCCTTCCTTCACTTTTTGTTTTATTTAGGCCTTCAGTGGATTGGATGGTGCCCACCCACACTGGGCAAGTCCATTTGTTTTACTGAGTCCGCCAGTTCAAATGTTAATCTCATCCAGAGACACCCTCACACACGCATCCTGAATAATGTTTAACCAACTGTCTAGGCACTCTATGATTTACTTAATTTGACACGTAAACTTAACCATCACAAATAAAATAGCAGAATTTAATATGTGAGTGCTAGAATTCTACTTAACTGAGTGCATTTTACCAAGAATTTTGAATAGTAAAAATTTTTTGGAATAGTAAAAAAAATCTTCTTGTTTGATTCTTTTTTAAAAGGCTGGTCAGAAAATTGAGAAACCTATCTTTTAAAATTAATAAATTTCCCAGTTAAAGACCAGTCAGTCCATCATCAGCAACAAAACTGGAAACCAAATAGAAAACACCCTTCCGGGACTCAGTGGTGTATCTGTGCTTGAATTATATTGCTGGAAAGAAAGTAAATTGAGAAGGAGTATTACCAAGCTAAACCTGTAAACCATATTGAAGGCATTAGATTTATGAATGAATGCCAAGAGTAGTTTGAGAAAGAATACAGAACAGGGTGAGACTAGATGTCTTCAAACTCTTATTAACTGTAGAATTTTTCGTTCAAATGAAATAGTTCATAAATGGGTGAAAAAAGTGATAAATCAGAGCTGTTCTGACCTTTGGACTCCCTTATCCTCTGTCTGGTCTTTGATGGTAACTGTCAGGAACACTCTCTGGCTAAATATATCACCCTTGCTTAAGTTTCTAAGCCCCTTTAAAACAAACGAACAAACAAACAACGAAACAGATTTATTACAGCAGATGATTCAAAGTGGAGAACTAATGTAAGAGGAGTCCATGTTTGGACTACCCTGAGCGGATCTGTTGTTTCAGCAGTTTTGTCTCAAAATCACACCATGTCCTCTGCAAATGAGAGCTAGACACGGAGACTGGAGTGAGCAGCAAGAACTTGATCCAGAAGGGCACAGGGCAGGGCTGTGGGGCATTGGCAAAACGAAAAAGCTAAGTAAGCTAGTCAAGAGGGAGAAGAGAATGCAGTAAACACACATACACACAGATTGAGGTGACAGACACCCTGTGGACCTCTCCCTGAGGGAGAGTGGGAGTGCCTTCACTTTTTAATGAAGTTCCTATTTAAGTTCAGTTTGTGGCAGGCCTAGCATTTCTGTACTTTAGACTGTCTTAGAAATCTGCTCTCACATGCAAAAAGACTTAGCTTTCATTTCATTGAAGTTTAGAGGGATTTTGTTCCTTGTGTTCAAAAGATTCTGTACTGGTACCAAACAATTGAGCTATGAATGTGGTTACAAGCAATGGGATCTAGAAAATTGGCAAGACTAGTTAAGGTACCATGGCTGGGAAGAAGGCATGCAGAATCCTTGACCCAGGAAAAAAGCTATTTGTTCATGGATTTGTGATAGAAAAACAGGTAATGCAAACTTTTAGAATCTAGAACAAACAGCTTCTTAGGGAGAACATTTGGGGGGATTTAGAAAAATATCAAGTTGGTAATGTTTATTGTCATTTCTTGGTTACTCCTCTGGTTATTAGAACTTTGGGGTCACCAGTACACTCCTGTTTAGTACTGTCTGACTGGAGGCAGATGATTAAAAGTGAAAATAACTATATAAAATTTCTGTATGAAGCCATTTCTACTGGTTGCTTGCCCTCTAAGACTACTGGGATTCAGGTGCAAGAATCAGCTTGCCAGTTGAAACCAATATCCCAAATGTGTTGTATTTTAGGTTAAAGTCACTGCTTTCATTGAAAAAAAGCAATACAAGAAAGAAAATTCTGGCAATTGCAATTGAGGGCCTAGAATGAGCAAGATTCTGTGTGCTGTTGGGAATTTCTTCTTGGGGAGTCTTAGGAGGACCAGTGAGTGTAGGAAGTCAGGCTGCAGATCCACCCAGACTCCATTCATGTTGAGTCGGATGAGGTTGTTAATAAATTGTAGCCGTGTGTGTGTGTGTGTGTATAAGACGTTTTCTTTATCCATTCACTCATTGATGGTCATTTAGGTTGTTTTCATATCTTGGCTATTGTAAATAATGTTGCAATGAACATGAAAGTGTATGTATCTTTTTAAGTTAGTGTTTTAGTTTTTTTTGAATATTTAGATATATATATGTACATATTTTGAATTTTTGGATCATATGATAATTCTATTTCTAACTTTTTGGGGTATATCTATACTATTTCCCACATTGTCTGTACCAGTTTATATTCCCACCAACAAATATAGAACACTTGCTTCTCCACGTTCTCACAACACTTATTATTACTTGTCTTTTTGATAATAGCCATTCTAACAGGTATGAAGTGATACCTCATTGTGGTTTTGACCTGCATTTCTCTGATGGTTAGTGATGTTGAGCATCTTTCCATGTGCCTGTTGGTCAACTGTACGTCTTCTTTAGAAAAGTGTCTGTGCAAGGGTGCCTGGGTGGCCCAGTTGGTTAAGCTTCCGACTTTGGCTCAGGTCATGATCTCATGGTTCATGAGTTCGAGTTCCTCATTTGGCTCCCTGCTGTCAGCTCAGAGCCTGTTTTGGATCCACTGTCCCCATTTCTCTCCCTTCCCCACTTGCTCTCTCTCTCTCAAAAATAAATAGGGGCGCCTGGGTGGCGCAGTCGGTTAAGCGTCCGACTTCAGCCAGGTCACGATCTCACGGTCCGTGAGTTCGAGCCCCGCGTCAGGCTCTGGGCTGATGGCTCAGAGCCTGGAGCCTGTTTCCGATTCTGTGTCTCCCTCTCTCTCTGTCCCTCCCCCGTTCATGCTCTGTCTCTCTCTGTCCCAAAAATAAATAAACGTTGAAAAAAAAAAAAAATTTAAAAAAATAAATAAATAAATAAATAAATAAACATTTTTTTTAAAGAAAAGTGTCTATTCAGATCTGCTGCCCATTTTTTAAATTGGATTATTTTTTTGCTATTAAGTTGTATGAATTCTTTATATTTTGAATATTGACTCCTTATCAGTTACATGCTTTACAAATATTTTCTAGCATTCAATAGGTTGCCTTTTTGTTTTGTCAGTGTTTTCCTTTGCTGTGCAGAAGCTTTTTAATTTGATATAGACCCACTTGTTTATTTTGCTTTTGTTGCCTTTGCTTTTGGTGTCAAATTCAAAAAAATCATTGCAAAGATGTCAAGGAGTTCACCACCTATGATTTCTTCTAGGAGTTTTATTGTTTCATGAATAATTACTTTCTTTATTGTCTTAGTCCAGACTGCTGGCCATTCCACCATAATTACTGTTGCATCTCTTCTTGTAAAGCCTTTCTGTTTCCTTAAGATTTATTTGGAACTGAACCAAATGCAGTAGTTCATAGACTATAGACCTACAGATTGCTGGAGGACTTCCACTGCCCTGCTTCAGGGCTTTTGTGTATGAAACCCTAAATTACTTCAGTGCCTTTGGATCACTATATCCTATTTCAAGTGCATTTTGACATTTCAGATATTTCCTTAGTTCTCCCTGACATTTCAAAAACAACTGGCCATTGATTTTTTTCATTAGTTATGTGTCCCAAGACCATCTGACACTCAGCACCTGATTCTGAAGCACCCTGTATTCAAATATAACAGCTGACAAATTGCAAGGCAGGTCTTGACTAACCAAACTTCCTTCATTTCCTGCCACGATGCAGTAAACTTTATCCTGCCACAAAGCTAGGAAGCTTCCTCTGTCATGACATCCACTGAGAATGCACAGTTTGAAGCTGCCACTGTGGTGAATGGTAGAAATGTACTCTGGTGACTGGGGACTATTCACTAATAATAGCGGAACAGAGGGTAATGGCAGGTATTTATGCATTATAATGAGTATTTATTTATTATGTGCTGCTTGTAACTAAAGACACTTGTTATTATCATTTATGTGAAGATCATCTTTGGAAAAGCAATCAAAGCAATAAAATAGCAGCTTATGAATAACAAAGCAGCAGACTCAGATCTGATAAGCTTATTATTAAGGTAGTAATTTAATATTTATGTAGCATATTAAAATTATATTTCTTATATACTTCTCCAGTGAAGTAATATTACTTTGTGTCATATGTATAGCCCAGGATTTTTGTAACTTTAAAGGCATTTAAAAATTATAAATCATTTCTTAAAAGGTCATCTGTTAAGAGATTTACAACCTAGCCTGTTGATGACCACAACAGTGGCTGACAGGAACAGAGCAGGAAGTTTCTTTTAAAGCTCATCCAGGCAGTGTTTCAAGGGAAGTTTTCCAGATGATCTATTTCCTGATAAGACATTTGTTCTCATGAAATAATAAAAAGACTCTACTTGCAAACCAGCTGTGGTTATGGTGAGTTAGTTACCTAAGTCAGCCAGTTCTATTTCTACACCCTGGCAGATGCAGAAGGGAAAAGAGAGCTAACAGAGGCTTTTAAAATGACTCAGTCAGTTAGGGGAGGAAAAAAAAAAACAGGGATAAGAAGGAGACACCTGACGATTCATAAATGTCATTTCCTACATGAACTTGGAAGTTCTTGAGCATTTGGAACCACGTCATGTCTATGTGTGAAATCCAGAGAAAATGTTTTGTTAAATGTCTCTTGTCACTTAAGTATATTTCAGTTTTTCTTTTACGTGAAGAAAATGTTTCCAGTTTGATGAAGTCACTGGCCAGAAGTGTTTTGTTTTTATGTTTGGGTGTTTTCCCCAAAATTATTAACATAGAAAATGTGTTGTAGAGAGACAACACAGAATAGGTGGTGGTATTAGGATCAATAGAGACATAGCTTAATTCCATGGATATATTAAACACTTTGTTCCATTTTATAGCTATTAATCAAACTCTCAAAACCTAAAAAAAATTAACAAGTCAATATATATATATATATATATATATATATATATATATGCAATATATGAGGATTGTGTATTTGTCTTGTGTAAAAAATGTAAAGTAACACTACCAAAAGGTATAATATGTGATTGTGAAGGAAGTATTTCTGGATCCCTCATAAATGTTTATATATAGAAAAAATATTTATTTTGCCTTCTGGGTATGTAATAAACTATTAAAAATGACTTATCCTTGTGTTATTAACTTATATTACATGAAGCCATCATGTGTTTAAGCCATAATTCTACTTCAAGTGAGGAAGTCTTTATTTAAGAAGTGGAGTACAATGTACAAAATATCATGGGAGTCACTCTTGCCATCTTGAAAAGTTATAGAATATATTAATATATTTGAATATATTAGAAGTAAAAATTGACAATACAGTATGTCTTTGGTTGACTATTTTTAGTTCTAGTTAACAAAGGAGTAATTGTAAATATTGTAGCATTGTATGAGATATTTAAATTGGATAATGCACATATTTTAATAGCTGTACTAGGGAAATATCCTTTACATATATATCTATCTGAACTATAAATTTTTGGTCTATGAATAGCTAATAATGAAATTAATTGTATGATACACATTTTAAGGAGTTTTAAAAATATGTATAGGAATATACAAAATGGTTTGTGCAATACTTTGTGTATATGTGTGTGTTCCAGAATTTCAAGATTGAAAAAGGAAACAATTGCACCATATAAACAGCCCTGACTTTCAAAGAAATATGAGTCCTATGTCGTCTATTCTATGGAAATTTCTGTCTCAAACAAGTTACTTAAGCCTCCTTTATTTTTCTCAGTCTTACCATCATCAGTTGTAAAATAAGAAAACAGTACTTGTCTCATAGGATTGTTAGGATTAGACAGGGTATTATATAAAAATAATTCTAAGGTACCTGGGTGGCTAAGTTGGTTCAGCTTCCAACTCTTGATGTCACCTCAGGTCATAATCTCATGGTTTGTGAGTTCGAGTCCCATGTCCGGCTGTGCGCTGAGAGAGCAGAGTCTGCTTGGGATTCTCTCTCTCTCTCTCTCTCTCTCTCTCTTTCTGCCCATCCTGTGCATGTACTTTCTCTTTCTCTTTCTATCTCTCAAAATAAATCAACTTTAAAAAATGTTCCTATAAGATGCTTGAAAGTAAGTATCAAAGTATATATAACATATTTTAATAATTATATAATCAATAAATTAAATATTTAATAATTAATACCAATAGATATTATATTGCATATTTTAAAAGCTCCATTAATTATTACATTATTTTAAAGGGTCCAAATGTTTTCTATAAAAATATATTTTACATCTTGATCAAGAAGAAAAATGAGGCAGAAATGAAGTAGCTATACATACACACATGATATACACTTTAAACTTCCTGAAAAGTTCCGTTATCATTATCCAAGGAGTTCATGTTTTATGTAGTTGATTGAACTTACAATTTTCTTTCTGAATTTTTATTTCTATATATTATTCTTTGAAGATTCTGCAGAAGTCCAATAGGAATTTTATTTCAATTTTTAATATTCCGCAGCCAAAGATTTACTATGTAAGACTTATTGTATACACACACACACACACACACACACACACACACACACACACACACCATTTATATAATGTACTTAGTGTTAAAATGATCAATAAATGTTTAAAGCTGGTATAACTAGATGACATATTACAACTAAATGCCACACTAGATGCATTAATTTATTATTTCACAATATTTATTGATATCATTGAAGTAATTGAAATGTTGTATTTCGTTTGATAGATAATGTCTTGACTGATACTTATGACTTCAGCACTAAGGGATGCAAAACTATATGCCACAACTTTATACAACTGAATTCTGGACAATTGAAACCAACAGGGATGGCTTGAGCGACATTTTAAAATTGTTTTTTTTTCCTCTGAGTGTTTTTCATTTAATCAAAATATACTCTGGGTTCTATCTTAGGCCCTGAAGTCTTTTGAGGGAACACAGCTAACAAGACATATGTCCTTATATGCTATTTTTATTTGTTAATGTCATGGGATTGTCTTTGCTGTGGCCACAATGAATTTATTCAAGGAAATTAAATGCAGCTTGAGGAAAAATAGAGGAAAAATAGAGGCTATGATGAAAATAAAATATTGCCCAAGAGGGGCTTTTGGCAAAATAGACTTATCACTTTTGTCAAACATTCTTAAAATAGCTATTTGGAGCATTGTCTATGGAGAGTGTGTCGATGTTTAAGGCTAATAATGAAGTAGGCTGCCTATGGGAACACCTACCATGGTCTCCTTCTAGTTACATCCACAGGTCCACTTCGCGGTCTCTTACCAGCAAAATGAGCTTACTTTTCCCATTAATTTAGCCTGTGCTACTTTCTCCATATGACTGACAATCTCTTCTATTCTGCGGAGTCTAGTTTCCCTCTCTCAAACAGTGTGGGTGAGGGTCTCAAGCTCCAATTCTCTTTAACGCATTTTCTTATATGACTCAGGCATCCCACTCATCCTCCCTTTGTATGTTATAGCCTTTGGTTACAATTTTGGTAGAGGAGGAAACGTTCTGAGGGTTTCCCCTGGCTTGTTTATTTCAAGTATCCTTTCAGGAACTTGGGAAGTTACCTAAAGCTGGGTTGACAGATTTGGGTTCTTTGAGAGATAGACTCCCATCTAACACCATTTGTCACCTAATTCCCATAAGCCTCAATTTTAACCAGTAGGTCCTGACAGTATTTTGGGGTCCCTAGATTAAATAAATTCACTATAAGTGTCTTTCCGTCTCTGAATGGTGTGTGTATGTGTGTGTGTTTTCCTACTGTATATATCTAGCTGTCCTGATATGCCAAAGGGATCTCATCAGGGAAGCTTTAAGGAAGATTGACAAACCATTCCTGGCATGGCATTTCAGGGTCCTTCTTTAAGTGGACCTGGCCTTTCTTTCATTCAAAGGTTTCCTGGTCTGTGATCTAGCTCTGGATGGAAACTTGGTGAGGAGATGAGACTTTTTATTGTGGTGACCGAAATCAAACCTGTGCTCACAAGTCCTAGTGTTTCCTTGTGACTATATACTGATAAATTACTTAGAAGGATTACTCTGTTTTATTTTTAGTGATTAACCTTGGCTAAAAATGTCTATGGGTCAAAATATGCTGACTACTTTTATAGTAAGTGTGACTACCCTGCCTCAGGGGTAAGGTAGCCACATGGCCTCTGCCATCTTAGAAACTCACATTTCAATGGTTACAGCTCTCACCTTTATCTCAGACCTACAGAGAACAACGAACGATGGAAATTTCTAAGAATGTAGGAACCCCCCCCCTCCGTTAGTGTACTTGTCAAATTTGAGAGATGATTGGGGGGTTCGTGAATGGGATGCACATAATACAATTTTGTACTCCAATATTCATATTTCCTTACATCTTTGAATTTTTCCTCTATATCCTAATCAGGAAATTCAGGCATCTCAGGCTCATATGATATAAATCACTTTCCAGTCCCAGTCCTAGTCAACCAACCAATTATTGCTAAAGCCACTGCCAGCAGCTGAAGCAAACACATTGAATAGAATGGGAAGTTAATCATATTGATAAATGTAGACATTTAATATAGGGAGTTGATTAGTAAAGCAGAGTGCAAGAGGGAGAGGTAGTATAATCCAGAGCCTACAATTACACGTGCCACTAAGACTCCTAGAGCTCTGTTACGGTCACTGCCTCTGTTGGAACTGCTGCCTCTGATGCAGGGCTGGGAGCCAGGAGCCTACAGTCTGGCTGACAGTGCTGTTTGCTGCTGATGCTGTTGGGACGTCTCTGCCAACCTCAGTAACCTACTGCTACCACTGCTTTGCCCACTTCCACTATATTAGGGGCTCATCGACATCACTCATAGCACACAGTTGCTCCCTGTTGCCACTGATGCCACTGCAGGAATTAGAAGCAAGAAAAATGCCATTTCTTTTCCTTTTATCCTCTGTTCTGCAGCTATTGCCTCATATCAGTAGAGCGCCATTGAAACCTTGGGGGCCAGTGCATATGAGGAATTCAGCTGGAAGGCTTTCAAGACTTGGCTGTGTAGAAGGGGGTGGGGAGGGTGACTGTGTGGGTTAACACCCCCTAGCCGACCCACAGTCCTTTTCCTTTTTAGAATTTACAATTAATCTTTTCAGGCAAGCTGCCAGATGTAACAAACATGACAATCGAGAAATTGTGTAAAAATTTCCAGAAATTTAGAAACCTCAGGTGACATTATTTTTTTTTTCTTTTCAGAATTTTAGCTGGTTCTGGAAATATCACTTTCTTCTTACTATGGCCCCTTTTTACCAGAGAGTGGAATCTTTCCCCTTTCTTTCGCATTTTCCTAATAATTTTATTCTTTTTGCTTTATTTAGAAGAGGAAAAAAATAAATATTTAATCATACTGTTGATAAGTGAAATACTTATGAATCTGTTTCAAAAATCTATTTATATAATGAATGAATTAATCAAGGTTTGTTAGAGAACACAAACACTTTAAAACAGATTTGAACAACTTTCTAAAATTTTATCTTGGTTTCCATGTCTTGAGACTCCTCAAGTTTCATATCAAATGTCATTAAAATTTTTTATTGAGGTGTAATTGACATATAATATTAATATTATTTTCAGGTATACAACATAATGATTCAATATCTGTATATATTATGAAATGATCACATTAAGTCTAGTTAGTATCTATCATCACACATAGTTACAAAATTTTATCCTATGATGAGAACTTCTAAAATCTACTCTCAGTAACCTTATAAGATCCATGAATCTTAGGTTTATCCTCATGACTGATTTTGCCTTGAAACTTAGCATCTGACACGGTTCCCTGATAAGATCCATGAATCTGAGGTTTATCCTCATGACTGATTTTGCCTTGGAACTTAGCATCTGACACGGTTGCTTTAATTGAGAGAGCACTCAAGTGGTTCACCATTGTTTGATTAACATTAGTCTGTTTTACATGTGTGTAGACCACATAAAGATAGGATTGGTTGGTATCTGTTCTGGTTTACCATTCAGTCTCCTGGAACCTAACACTGTACCATGCTTGGCATTCAATAAATAATTTTTGCATAAAAACACGAGAAGGAAATAGTATTTGGAGTGTTAGAGCTAGGTTCAGAGAATGTGTAAGATTTCCATAGGCAAAGAAAGAAAAGGGTAGACTTTGGGATAGAATAAGAGGAGTACAATAGGTTTTCATGGCATGTCAAATAATGCTATCCAGAAAGCCCAGCTGTCGGTTGTCCTGACATTGTCAGGAGGTAAGAAACAAATGGGGAATTACGAGTTAAGGCAGGGTCAGGATAATAAAAGAAGTAGAAAAAAATCAAGAGACTTGGGGAAGATTCAAGGAATATGACTTGTGGGTATTTGGCTGTGGGAGGCAATATGTGTTTCAGGAGAAGACAGCGCCTTTAGTCAAACTAGAGAACGCTGGATAAACAGCTGATTTGGAGAAATGATTATTTTTTCAGCTTTTAATGTGTTCAGTTTGTGATGTTGCTGAGATACTCATCTGGTTGATCATTTAGTTTATCAAAGAGAAGGTGGGTTGGGATGTAATTGAACTCAGACTGAATTTTACTACTGTCTGAATTTCAGACAATCAACTTGGGTCTTTTGTTCTTAATTGTTAAGGAACCTCTTAGGGGCTCAATGATACCTGAGGTCTCTTTTGTTTTCGGGTTTGCCTTTCTGCCCTTCTAAAATGTGTTCAGGGGCGCTTGGGTGGCTCAGTCGGTTAAGCGTCCGACTTCGGCTCAGGTCACGATCTCGCGGTCCGTGAGTTCGAGCCCTGCGTCGGGCTCTGTGCTGACAGCTCAGAGCCTGGAGCCTGTTTCAGATTCTGTGTCTCCCTCTCTTTCTGCCCCTCCCCCGTTCATGCTCTGTCTCTCTCTGTCTCAAAAATAAATAAACGTTTAAAAAAATTAAAAAAATAAAATAAAATGTGTTCAATATAAAATAGACTTTTTCTTCTTTTTTTATTGTGGCAAAATACACATCATGAAATTTACCATTATAGCCACTTTTCGGTGTACAATTCAGCAGCATTACTGCACTCACAGTGTTGCACAACTATCATCACTGCATATTTCCAAACCTTATTCTTATCTCAAATAGGCACTCTGTGCCCATTAAGTAATAACTACTCTTTGCACTTCTCCTCTCAGCCCTAGTAGCCTCTATTGTACTTTCTGTCTCAATGAACCAGGTACATAGAATAGGCAAATTCATAGAAAATACTTCTAAAAATTGAGTTATTATTACCATTTAGAAACTTACAATTTCTGTACCAGTTTGCTTCTATGTATGCATAATAGGTAAACACATACACATACAATATTAGGAAAATGAAAACATATTATTAGTGATAAAGGTCATTCAGAATAATTTTTATAGCGATTTAAATCTAAATATTATAATTTAGTTATAATAACACTGTCATCTCTATAATTGTATATATAAAAGATACATTTGGCTCTAATATATGTTAAATCAGTGTTCTCTGTATTTCCAGAGATGCATTATTTCTTTGTCTAGGTATAAGAATTCATCAGAACAATGTCTCTGAGAGAGTCCCTTTAGAATTGAAAGGATCCTAATCATGTTCTAGAAAAATAAGATATTGCAGGAGGACAAAAATGAAGGCTTGATAGAAATTCTCCTATAAAAGTATAATTCTTCAGTGGTCTGACTTCTGCCTTTGTCAGACAGTGAATAAATACATCATACAAAAAGCATAACGGTGGTGGTTTATAGCTCAAGTGTCAAAAATATCTAACATGAGCCCAAAGCTCATGCTTTACACTCAGAAAATGAAAATGTCTTTGACATTGTTTGACATTGATCATTTTTAACTAGGTTCATGAGTTCTTTTTAAGATTCATCTGCATAAAATTTTAAATCCACTAATTATTGATATAATCATATCCTGAATATGCTCTGAAATTAATTTAATCTGGCAATTTTTCATGTAATTATTTTGTGCAGGCTGATCCTAAAATATACATATTTTTCAGATTTAATTTTATGTGTTGGTTTATATATGACTGACCTTCACCATTTTGATATCCTTTTTGTCCCTGAATGTCTAGGAGCAAATGCTATTTACTCCTATTTGTGGTATCTTGGGAGTGTGTATGTGCGTATGTGTTGGGGGTGGTATTAGGAAATGGACACACTTTGCTTACTTTTCAGTAATTTACAACTTAAGTGAAGAGATAATTAAACGTTAAACTAGTAATATTTGTAATATATGTAATGGGGTCTAGAAAATGGCATACCAATGTAAATAAAAATAATATGGATTGTCTTTCTGAGGTGTATAAGCTTAACTCCTAGGGATGATTTAGATACTGTTATCTTTCTGGATTCTGTTTTGGAAGAAAATTGTCTCTTGTCGTCCTTATCATATTATCTCCTGATTCCTTCTGTCAAGAACAGATCAGTGTTTATTTATTTATTTATTCTTCTGTCCAGCAGATATTTTCTGGACATGTCTCTAGGTCCTGGGATATAGTGACAAACAAGATAAAAATTTTCTGCTTGCAGGGAGATTACATTCCAATGGGGGATAATAAGCACACGAAATACAGTTAATAATAAGTTCTCAGTGGCAGGTTAAAACATATGGAAGTGTATGACTCTTCAGGGTGGGTGGCCAGACTTCTTTAATGGAGGTGAAGCACAAGCTGAGATCTGAATGACTAACACGAGCCAGCCATGTGATGATCAAGGAGAAGGAAAGTCCAGACACAGAAACCAGCATGTGCATAAAGCCTTATAGAGTCAAAGGAGAGAGCAGAAAGAGGGTAAATATAGGTGAGAACAGTGAGTCAATGAGGAAAGTGATGTAAGCTAAGCTTGCAGAGAATAGTGAGGCATTATATCATGTCTGATAAAACTTACATCTCTAGTCAGGCATTTAAGACTCTCCATAAATGGCCACAGTCTTCTTATGTGATTGAACTTCCAGTACACTCCACAATTTTGCTCATTATTATCAAACCTATGTCCTTTCATTCTTTTTGTTTTATTTTGTTTTTAATTTTTTTTCCAAAATTTTTATTTAAATTCTAATTAGTTAACACATAGTGTAATATTGGTTTCAGGAGTAGAATTTAGGTGATTTATCACTTACATGTAACACCCAGTCAGTGCTCAATACAACAGGTGCCCTCCTTAATGCCCATCACCCATTTAGCGCATACATCACCCACCTCCCTCCACCTTGTTTTTTTAAGTTTCTTTATTATCAAAATTCTGTTTTTTAAAGTTTATGTACTTTTAAGAGAGCAAGCAAAAGAGAAAGAGAATGTGAGTGGGGGAGGGGCAGAGAGAGAGCAGGGAGAAAGAGAATCCCAATTAGGCTCTGCACTGTCAGCACAGAGCCCAATGTGGGGCTCGATCTCAGGAAATGTGAAATCATAACCTGAGCTGAAATCAACAGTCAGAGGCTTAATCGACTGAGCCACCCAGGCACCCCAAAATGTATTTATTTATTCATTTATTTGGAAAGAGAGAGAGAGAGAGCACATACACGCATGAGTAGCGGAGGGGCATAGATAGAGGGAGAGAGAGAATCCCAAGCAGCCTCCATGCTGTCATTGCAGAACCCACAAACCTTGAGATCATGACATGAGCTGAAATCAAGAGCCAGAGGCTTAACCAACTGAGCCACACAGGTGCCCCTGTTTTCTATAGTTAAGAGTCTCTTATGGTTTTCTTCCCTTCCCCCACCCCCACTTTGCCTGTGTTCATCTGTTTTATTTCTTAAATTCCACATATAAGTGAAATCATATAGTATTTGTCTTTCTCTTTTTCCACTTAGCACAATACACTCTAGCTCCATCTACATCGTTGCAAATGGCAAGATCATTCTTTTAGATGGCTGAGTAATATTCCATTGTATGTATATACCACTTCTTTACCCATTCATCAGTCGATGGTCATTTTAAAATTTTTTTTTTTTTTTTTTTTTTTTTTATTTATTTTTGGGACAGAGAGAGACAGAGCATGAACGGGGGAGGGGCAGAGAGAGAGGGAGACACAGAATGGGAAACAGGCTCCAGGCTCTGAGCCATCAGCCCAGAGCCTGACGCGGGGCTCGAACTCACAGACCGCGAGATCGTGACCTGGCTGAAGTCGGAAGCTTAACCGACTGCGCCACCCAGGCGCCCCTCGATGGTCATTTTAAACCTAGGTCCTTTCAATCTCTGTCATTTTATAGAATTCCATCCAAGTTAGAATGTATTTCCCATTTTTCTACATACTCAAAGCCCATGTCTCTATAAGCAACTAAACTGGTATTATTTTTAACATAGAAGCATGTGAAAAATATTTCAAAACAGTTAATTTAAAAATTTACCATGCATGACATTTTGATGTAATGTCTAGTTTGGCTCAATTATAATGTTTTTTTTTCTAAGAATTACTGGGGTGCCTGGGTGGCTCAGATAAGTGTCTGACTTTGGCTCAGCTCATGATTTCATGGTTCATGTGTTCAAAACTTACATTGGGCTCTGTGCTGACAACTCAGAGCCGGAAGACTGCTTTGGATCCTGTGTCTCCCCCTCTCTCTCTGCTCCTTCCCCACTCACATTCTGTCTCTCTCAACAATAAGTAAACATTAAAAAATTGCCTTTTCCTTATTAAAAATTAGATATATGTTCCTGGCAAGAAGTTTTGAAGCCACAGATACAAAAGAAAAGAAGGAGAAAGAAAAATGAAGTGTGTTATCACCACCACCTAGAGATATTCACTGTCAACATTTTAATCTGTCTCTATATCTACCTATCATTTATGTATCAATCATCTTTCTCCTTCTACCTGTGTTTCTCTTTTAATCTATTCACATCTAAATGTAAACAACCTACTATCTTCAACTTAAAAATATCTTTTGAACATTCACATGTAACAATTTGTTTTCATTTTATATAGATTATCATTTTGTGGCTATAATATACATATTTAATCAGTACTCTCAAGTTATAGATTTGATTTTTTAAATTATTTGTTAAGCAATATTCCAGTGAAAAAAACGTTTTGCTAATTTTTTGTTCAGTTATATGCTTATGTCTTCAAGAGAAATTCCTAAAAGTGAAAAGACTGGATCATATGTTATACAAAATGTTAAGGCTTTTGATATTTATTGCTGAATTGGCTACACTGAATTGAAATAACCGTCATATAATTCTGTTACTGTTATCTAATAGTACATACATTGGGAGCTTTTGCCTTGTATTAGTTACTTGAGAGTGAAGACCATACCTTTAATTTGAATCCTTCAGATAACTTAGCAAAGTGTTTTCTGCAACAGTAAACATTTTAGGTCGTGATTTTCATGGACCGAAACCAGTACGAATGCTCCTGGAATACTAATAGGCTTCATGTTGTCTTTATTTCTCTCAGACCCACCTGTAGAATGATAACTTGGGTTTTCCACATTGGCTTAATGTGAGCATTAGATTTTTAGGCAATGATTAAGCCTGTATTTTCAAACTGGGGTTCAGGAATATTGTCTTAATAGAAAATCAAATCAGACTGTTTATATCCTCAGTAAAGATGAATTATTTTATGATTCATGAAAACAAAGTTTCTCTTTTGCAATGATAACTCACTATTGAAAACATGTCCATAGAATAAGACTTAATTTTAATTTTTAGGCTGCATTTCCCTACCTGTGGTTTGGCATTCTTATTGATACAGATGCGAGATCTACTGAACAATGAATTAAGAAGTACTTATAAAAACAATCTTTCTTGTTTCCAGTCAGCACTAACTTGTAAATATAGCCAATAACTTCATGCACTTGCATCTTCAAGTTTAAAAAGTTTTACATCCATTCAATTATTTAAATATCATCTTGAGTCAGAATTATTATTTTGAGTTGCAATTCATTCTGTGATCCATTATAACAGTGCTCTCTTGATGAAAAGTATTTGAATTCCAACTTTTTTTCAGAGTTTCACATAAATAAAGAGCATCAGCAGAATTAAACTAGACATTAATGATTAAGAAAAGGAAAGGCTTTGATTTCTTTCCCCTGTTGAGAAGGGTACTTTGGTTGATGATGATGCTACCTTTAGTGCACTCAAGTAAATGTCCACCCCGGGGGTCAGGCAAATATAAAATAATATATTAAAACAATCATAAAACAATTCTAATTTAGAAGCAATTTGGAATGTCTGAGAGATTGCCTGCTGTCTTTCTATGCCTCTTTTTGGCATGAGGGATTTCTCTCAAAACTGAAAACAGGTTAGCCAAAGAAAATACTGCCTTTTTATTTCTCATAGATTAGGACTTTCCGATCTCATTTTTTTTTTTTTTTAGAATTAGAAGGAAATGACAATATCAAGAAAAAAGAAATTTAACTTTAAATGTTTGTTTTTTTATATTCTATATTTCAAATAAGCTTTAAAAAGTTACAGAGTGTTATTTATATGTGACCAGATAAAGCAAAGTCAAGTGAGTTTTGATCACTATGATCCTATCACACAAAACAGTGTAACTCAATAGATTGTCAAGCCACAAATTCAACAGTAGGTCCAGTATGCATGCATTGTGCAGTCTAGGGCAGATTGGGATCGACTCTTGTCAATGCAGTATTGCTCATGTAGGCACATTGAGGGTTCTGGATGTCATGCTGAATCCAAATACTTGCAGCCTTTTTCTTTGTAGCTGTCAGTTTCCTAAAATGTCTCAGAATGTTGTATTTCCTAGACAGTGTAAACATATTCACTGTCAAAACCACTAAGCATTATTGTCTATGTTAAGATATCTGCAGGTTCAATTAGCAATCTCATTTAGTGTTTCAGTCATGATAAAGAAATTTGGCTAAGTATTTAGAGGATGAATCTGAACTAGCCAAGGTCATGTTTTCACATACCTATAGCATAAATATCAATGCTACCTCATAAAGTAACCCCATGTAAAAATACCATGTGTACACTTTAGAAGAATGTAAACATCGAAATATTTAGGTAAATTTTTAAAATTTTCATTCAGATATTTGGTATTGGGACCAAAGCAAAACTGATCTTTTCTCCTTTTTTAAAACAGATTATCCTTATGACTTCTGAATTTCTGTGGAAAATGTCTGTAAAACTAATGTTTATGTCATTCATATTCATAATCAAGAAATCATGCTTTAATTATCATTCCCTTCACTCTCCCATCAGGTTAATACCAACATTTGTCTAACTTCTCTGCTATTTTGTTCTTACGTTCATTTTTCCATTTCTGTTGTGAAAATTCCCACCAGACATGCCCTGAACTATTTCAATAAATTTCTGGGATTTAGGCTTATAATCTCTTTCTATTTTGGCAGCATATCTTTTATACTAACTTCCTGGTTAATCCTCCCAAAGTTAAGATGCGATCATAACACAGTCTTCTCAAAAAGAAAACAAACAAACAAAACAAACTTCAAACCAACAACATCTCCATTGTTTACATGTTCCATGAAAATTTCTCTTATTCTGGTCATTAATAATTAAATTTCAACTAAGTTGTTCAGATTTATGTCTTTTTTCCATACCCTGTGCTTGGAACAAACTGGATGACCGGCTGTTCCCTAGGAAAACCACAAATGTTCCGTCTTAGTAATTGGAATTTGCACTGAACGGTAAGAGGAGATTTAGCTTACTCATCTGGAACATAGTAAGACACATAGATATGAACTGCGAGTTGAATAAAATATTAAAATATCTAAAATTTAAATTATATGGAAGGTTTTCCAATAATAGCTTTTCTTAAAAAAATTATTTACTAAGTAGAAGATAACTCACAAAATGATCTCATATGCCACAATGCCATTCTCCCAATGTACTTGTTACATAGTACTATAGGTCAGGAGTCTGGAATGTGTCTCAACAGACTAAAATCAAAGTGGCTGGAGATTTGCTTTCTTTTCTGGAGCGTCTAAGGGAGAATGCATTTCTTACTCATTTAGGTTGTTGGCAGAAGTCAGTTCTTGTGTTTGTAGGAGTAAGGACCTCTTCTTGAAGCTGTCAGCTGAGAGCTACTCCCAGAACCCAGAGACTGCTATATTCCTTGACGTGTGTCCCTCTTCCTCCGTCTTCAAAACAGCAACGGCAGGTCAAGTCTCATGCTTTGCATTTCTCCTTCCTCTTTCTTCTAACGCTGAATCTCTCTCACCTACCCCTCTGCCGTCCTCTTCTATTTTAAGGCCCTCGTGATTAGATTGGGCCAACTCATATAATCTAGTATCCTACCCATTTTAAGGTTTGTAGCCATAATTTCATTGGCATAGTCCTTCTTGCCATGTAAGGCAATATTCACAAGTTTCGGAGATTGGGTCATCAACGTCTTTGGTGGGAGGGCATTATTCTGCTTACCACAGTGATCAAAATCAAATCCCTGGAGAATCTCTTAGAGGAAGGGAAACCCTATACAGAAAATTTAGAGCAAATTGTTAATGAATTAAACCTTGAAGTATGGAAATTGATGCACATTAAGTCAGATAAAGGCATTTATGGCAATGAATATAACTTAAAAAAAAAAGGTTCAACAACGGAGCATTTGAAAGAGTGATTCGAAAATAGGAACAGCCTGGTATAGCTGAAGATAAAGATTTAGTGAGAAGAGAGGCTGAAAATAGAGATACATTTGATCTTCACTGCTTGCAGATTCTGTATTTAAGTATTCACCTAGTTGCTAAACTTTACTTGTAACCCCCAAATCAATACTTGCAATGCTTCCACAGTCATTTGCAATCATGTGCAGAGCAGTGAAAACTTTGAGTTGCTGGATGCACACACACATTCCCAGCTGAGGTCAAACGAGATGATGTTCTGCCTTCTAGTTTCAGCTCTCAGGCTGTAAACCTGCTTAATGTTATACAGGAAAACAGTTTTGTGGAAGAGCGTGTTTTCACTACTGAGGAAACTCTCTTGTTTTACAAGGACATTAATGCACATGAGCCGATTATAAGGCAAATGGCCTCCGAAGTCCCTATCTTTAACCATTCAAAGACCATTCAATTCATTATTCCTAAGAAATATATTAAACAAGATATCTTTGAACAGGAACACACATAAAATAAGGTTATATTGCCAGAGGCTTGTAAGGTCACAACCCTGTATTTCCACTAGGAGCAATGGTTCCTTATTCACTAATTCAGTGTTTGAGGCAACTTTATAGAACACTACTATGAATAAAGATTATCAACTGTAGACAGTTTACCACCACTCTGAAGGATTTTGAGATTATTCTGCATGAATGGGAATATGTTAATTACTGTTAGATAAAATGATCAAATAGGAACTTTAGAAAAATTGTTGGGGATTATGAAATCTGAATGCTCACAGGGTAAAATACTGGATGCATGGAAACTTAAGAAGCCATTAGTAGTCAAGGCAAAAGATATTACAGGTTTGAATTAGAGGGATTAGGAATGGAAAACAGTGAATTCATGTGAAAAACTTTCAGGAACTAGAATACATGAAATTAGGCTATTGATTAAACATGATGGTGAAAGAGACCTTATAGATGATGCTGATATTACAGATATGAAGTTTTTCTGTCATCAACTGAGATAGTGAACAATATAATTTCTATTCTAGAATTATTGTCAAGGATAAAGCTGAAACAAGTTCCTCACAAAAACCCAATGGCCATAAAGTTAGTGAAAGATTGCCCATTGTGACTCTCTTTATATATCTGATTATATTTAACAGAAGGTAGCATAGGTGGATGGTTACACATGTCTGACCTGGAGACAGCATGGCTGGATTCAGACCCTGCCCTTGGTATTTACTAGATATGTAGTTACTTAATATCATCTCAAATAGGGTAATCATAGACTTGTGCATTTGTGTGTGTAGAATAAAGTGATTCATGAAAGCACTCAAATAGTGTCTGGCACTGGTAAGCACTTAATACATGTTAATTTTGTAATTTGAATGAAGTTTGTTTCTACAAATGACAGGAAACTCTATTATACTTTGAACACAGAGCAACAAAAGTCAGCTTGTTATCCTGATGAATAAAATTCACCATTTTTTCTGTGATTTTTAAACATTTTATATGTTAGTCCTGAAGATATGTTTCATGTATTATATATTTCAAGTATTAGCCTCACATTTCAGGAGGCAAGTATGACATATAATAATGGAGATTGGGGGAAAAGAGGAAAGTGTGTTTGTGTTAACTTGTTCTTTTTTTTTTTTTAATTTTTTTTAACGTTTATTTATTTTTGAGACAGAGAGAGACAGAGCATGAACGGGGGAGGGTCAGAGAGAGAGGGAGACACAGAATCTGAAACAGGCTCCAGGCTCTTGAACAGTCAGCACAGAGCCGAGGCGTGGCTCGAACTCACATACCGCGAGATTGTGACCTGAGCCGAAGTCGGACGCTTAACCAACTAAGCCACCCAGGTGCCCTGTGTTAACTTGTTCTTATTATAACATGATTCCTTATATTTAGACCTTATAGAATATAGTGGTTCTGTTTTCATTTTCCTTTCTTCTTCTTTTCTTTTTTTATTCAGAACTTCTCTTCTGGCATAGATAGCTTTCATAAACTGCTTTACCAAGTCAGCATGCAAATTTGGTCACGGACGTTTAATTTTTCCAAAGAATTTTGGTTGAGTTCCCATTTGCTTCATCCTCAGGATATTCAGTAACTCCCATCTAAGGTCATCTCTCTCTTTTAAATTTCTCAGTGATATTGAAGGTTTTCATAGTTTGAAAAGTGTTGGTCTAACATCCGTGCCCACGTAGAGTATAGCTGGAATCTGATCAGTTTACTGTGACCATTTCTTTCCTCAGTCACCTTCTGTCCTTGTGGAAGACTTGCTGACACAGCATGAAAACCATGTGTGACCAGTGCTGTGATGATGTTCTCCTCTTCCTAATGCCTGCACTGGCTTCTGTGCCTCCTAGCGAGAGGATGATGCCCCCCACCCCCCACTCTGTGCTAATGAGTCCCATTTGTACTTTCTCAGTATTATAGCCCTCAGTGGTGAGATTACTTGATTATTTTTCACAGTCATCTCCCAGGATGCATGCTTGTTCAGGAGCATGGAGTTAGGTAATCTGTAGATTCCAACCCCTCATGGAGCTAGATCTCCTATTCTTTTTTCTTGCCTGAGGATTGAATAGATTTCCCTTAATACTCTTCTTGTAAAATAAGGCCACAGTATACCATGTCCTATGGACAGTGGGATTACTTGTGACATTTCTATGTGCTTTAAGTGTATGCAATGTGATTTATCCTATCTACCCATGCAATTCCCAGATAAACACACAAGCTTCAGTCATTCAGTCAATAGAGGCACATACCTACCTTTATTGATTCCAAATTTTGCACATAACCTCCTTATCACTGTGTGTGCATGTGTATTCCAGCAAGCTACTCCACTACATCAAAAGGAAGACAATTTTTAAAAATTAATGTGTTTATTGGTATGTATATGCATAAATACACACAAAACATTTTTTTTTATTTTTTAATGTTTATTTATTTTTGATAGAAAGACAGACTGCGAGTGGGGGAAGGGCAGAGAGGGAGACACAGAATCCGAAGCAGGCTCCAGGTTCTGAGCTGTCAGCATAGAGCCCAACACGGGGCTTGAACTCCCAGACCATGAGATCATGACCTGAGCGGAAGTCAGACGCTTAACTGACTGAGCCACCCAGGTACCCCCACACAAAACATTTTTTTAGATTTGAAAACGTACCTTACTCGTTACGATTTTACAAGTTTTGGTTTTAATTTTTAATTTAATTTTTAATTGAAATTGATGATTAATCTTTAAAAATAATAGAATCTTTAAATTTTGCTTTTTTTCCCTTAGAGGTAAAAATTTTGTTTATGCCTAAGTAAAATGACATCCTGTAAGCTCTGGCTTCAGTATGAAGATTGGGATGTATGTACCTAGTTGATCCCTATCAATTGCTCCAGGTTTGAGATAATAATGAAGCATGTCTTTGGCAAATTTAGGAACCAAAACAAATGTAGATTATATGGAGAAAAATTATAAGGTCAGCTTGTGGACAGCTAGATTTGAGGATTTGGAAGGTTATTAAGTCCCAGTAGAAAGATTAGAACAGAACACAAGATAAATATTGAAGTGGTGTTTCAGTGGGCAATCAGAGGAACATCAGAGTATAGCCGTTCTGTTCCAACCCTATTTATAATCCAGCATAATATAGCAGTGTGAGTGCCCAGCTTTACAAGGATAAGGAGGATGATGAGAACCATATAGGCACGGTGAAGTAATCAGAGATTATCTAAAATGAAGCTGGACAAAATGAGAATCAGATTCAGCTCTAGGAATTGGGGCTGGCACCAAGGAAGTAGAAGAGGATCTTTCAAACCCACTTTTTTTTTTTTTTTTTTTTTTTTTTTTTTACCACAAACCCACATGCTTCTTACATTTCATTTGTTCTGCACATTGAGTTTGCTTCTTTTTAGGGGCTTTGTATTTGCTAGTCCCTCTACATGCTATATCAACCTCAGAACTCCCATTTGTTTCCAGAATGCTGTAAGGATTTACGAAAATAGTACAGCCTATGGTAAATGATAGAAATACGTGAAGTGAAGCAAAGAAATACAAATAACTAGGACCCATATGGCAGACACAGGAGAAATTAGCATGGTTGTCAGTGACTCGTGAATAGAATATTGGCAAAATATGATGGGAGGGAAAATAACATTTCTAGCAACTAATTCCTATTAAAAGAATTCAAAATAGTGACTCACCTTTTGGCATGAAAGGATCATCTAGAGGACACTAGAAAAACCATTTCTCTATGGCCTAACCAAAATTAGTTAATCACTCACAGCAGAGGTTAGAAGCATTTTCAGATGATTTTTCCAGTTATCTATAGAACTACTCCTAAATGTTGTAACTTAAAACCACAACCATTTTATTTTAGCACAATTTTAGGGTCAGGAATCCCTGTAGGAATGAGACACATGATTTTTCTGCTCTCCATGAAGTTAACTGAGCTCACTTCATGTACCTAGCTGGTGAATGGATGGTGTGAAAGGTCCCAGATGGCTTCACTGACAAGTCTAGTTTCTTCACAGAGACCATGGGAAGGCTGAGTCCAACTGGAACCATCTGCTGGAGTGCCTAGATGTTTTCTCCACACAGTCAGATTTCTTGTAAGGCTTCTAGGGCTCCCAGTGACAGAAAGGAGGAGTTGCCAGTCTCTTAAAACTCCAAAACCTGAATAAGAGCACTTCTGACGTATTCTATTTGACCATTGATTGATGCAGACACAGAGCCTGTCCAGATTTAAGAGGAGGGAGATAACGACATCAATTCTCAGGCCACCTGAGTGGCTTAGTTGGTTAAGTGTCCGACTCTAGCTCAGGTCATGATCTTGAAGTTCGTGGTTTGAGCCCAGCGTCAGGCTCAGTGCTGACAGCTCAGAGCCTGCTTCAGATTCTGTGTCTCCCACTCTCTCTACCTCCCCCCACCCCACCACTCTTTTGCTCAGGCACTCTGTCTCTCTCTCTCAAAAATAAATAAACATTAAAAAAATTCTTTTTTAAAAGACATCAATTCTCTTCGACAAGAGGGCTAATGAGCTTGGGGTTGATTTATTTTACCTATGGACATAAGTATTCCTATAGTATTAGCAAGGCCATGTATAACATGAGGGGGAATGCAGATAGATTTCTAGATGCATTTTTAAAATAAAAGTATGTATATATCTAAGAAGTATGCAAAATGAAGATAATTTAAGAATTTGATATCTACATTTAAAAAAAGTTTATAAATTTATCTCCCCAATTCCATTTTTTTCTTTCTGCAGATATATTTAGTGTTTGTATTTATCATGATGATCTTTTTATTTTATCTTTCATACATATGTTACTAAATAATAATGTGATTTTGTAATAAAGTTTGAAAACAAGTATGTAATACACATTTTTTGTATTCTGTTTATTCACTTAACATGTCAATGATATTTTTCTATGTTGATATGTATGAAACTTTAGTTTATTCATTTTAACTGTTGCATAGCATCCTGTCATTTGAATATGACATAATTCATAATGGACTTTTAAATCATTTCCAGTTTTTCAGTAGTGTACATTGCCATAATGACCATCATTATAAAGTCTTTTCTACTTCTCTATAAGAGTTTCTCTAGGCAATTCATCTAGAAATGGAAATTATGGGTCATAGAGTTTAAGCAACTTCTTTTTTACTAGATTATGTCTTCATCATCTCCAAAGTGACTTTAACAGTGCTCATAGTACTCTCAGCTATCAATGAGAATTGCAATTCTTTTACTCAAAAGCATTAGGAATTATCCCACTTCTAACTTGTTGACAATTGGATAAGTAAGAAAAATGTGGCGAAAAATGTCACATTAGTTTCAAGTGTACAGCATAGTGATTCAACTTCTCTACAGGTTATGCTCACCACAAATGTACCTGCCATGTGTCATGTGTTTTTAACTTACATTTTTCACGCTAGTAGTAAGTAGTTTATCTTGTCATGACATCTTTTATTTGCATGTGTATGCACAGAAATATTTAATGGCAAGTCAGTTGAGTTTATTAATCTTTCTTTATGACTTATGCTTTCTATCACTTGTTTAACATCCACTTTGACTCCAAGTTCATTAAGATGTTCTATGTTATTCTATATATAAGTAAAGAAATATTTTATTATTTGTATATTATATTGGAATATATTAATTGTATTTAATTGTATATATTATTTGTATATTATATTAATTTGTATATTATATTATGTGCTCACCTACCTGAACTTTCTTTTCCAAGTTTGGTGGCAGTAGTAAACCAATTTTATGTTTTTCTATAGATAACCAGTTACTATTGATTGATTGAACAACAGACTAATCTTCAATACTTGCTCTCTGATTTACCAAGTTGTTAATACAATGTTGAGTAAAAGATGTGATAGGGAATATTTGTGTGTATTTTTTTATTTTAAAGTAAATTCTCTAATATTTCACCAGTAAGAATGACATGTTTAGATGTTTAGTAGCTGTCCAATTTTTATTTTTAAAAATTCTCAATTTTCAATTTGCTAACAACTTCTTTAAAAAATCATAAATGGACAGTAATTTTCAACAATTACTTTAAATGTCGAGCTGATTATGAGGTTATTCTCCCATAATCACTTAATCTGATCAATATTTGATTTTCTAATGTTAAATTATCATTAAAATCCCAAGATAAACTCAATTTAGCCATGACAGAAATATTGTTAAAGTATACATTGCTAAATTCAGTTTATCAGTATTATGTCTGGAATTTCACATTTATTCTCATAAGTGAAATTGGCCTATAATTTTTTGTTCTAGTAGAATCCTTGTATAATTTTGGCATAACAATACTTTAAAATGGATATCTTTAATTTTTTTCTGTTTTCTTGAAACATAATTGTTTCTTTGAAAATATAGGGTAGTGATTGACTTTTGTACACTAATTTGTATCCTGCAACTTTGCTACAATCACTTATTAGTTCAAGGAAGATTTCGTGGTAATTTTTTTTTTAGATTTTCTACATAAAAATCATGTCATTTGATTGCTTCTTTCCCAGTCTACGTTTTCTTTGCTTTTCTCGTCTACTGCATTCGCTAGAACTTCTGGGATGATGTAGAAAATCAGTGATGAGAAGGGACATCCTTAGCTTCTTCCTAATCTTATTGGGAAAGCTATGAGTTTATCACCATTAAGTATGATGTAAGCTATAGGGGTTTTAGCCTGTTGATGTGGTGGGTTACATTAATTGACTTTTAAATATTGTACTAGCCTTGCATACCTGGGATAAATCCAACATGATCATGGCATTAATTCTTTGTATACATTACTGGATTCAATTTGCTAATATTTTGTAGAGGATTTCTGTGTTCACAACAGATGATGGTCTGTAGTAAACTTAGCATTTGTCTGGTACTGGTATTAGGGTAATTCTGGCCTCAGAGATGAGTTAAGAAGGATTCCTTTTGTTCTATCTTCTGAAGGAGTTTGCAAAAATTGGTATAATTTCTTCTTTAAATATTGGGTGTAATTTGCCAGTGAAGCTATCTGGGCTTGATGCTTTCTGTTTTGCAAGGCTTAATTATTGATTTGATTTCTTTAGTAGAAGCACATCTTTTCGAATTGTTGATTTTTATGTGAGTTTTGACAGATTGTGTCTTTGAAAGATATGGTTCATTTCATCTCGGCTGTCAAATTTGTAGGCAGAGAGTTGATTGTAGCATTCTGTATTATCCTCTTGATGTTCATGAGATTTATGGTAATCCTCCCTCTTTCATTTTTCATGTTAGTAATTTATGTCCTCTTTTTTTCTTATCTAAAATCTTAACAGTTTTATTGATCTTTTCAAAAGATAGTTTTTGGTTTTGTTGATTTTCTTCGCTGACTTCCTGTTTTCAATTTCCTTGATTTCATCTAATTCTTACTGTTTTTCTTTCCTACTGCTTTGGCTTTAATTTGATCACTCTCTTTTACTTTCCAGGTTTCTTAAGATGGAAGCTTAGATGATTGACTTTAGATATTCTTTTCTAATCAATGTGTTCATTGCTATGAATTTACCTCTAAACACTACTCTCACTGAGTCCCACACATTTTGATAAGTTGTATTTTCATTTTTGCTTAGTGGAAAATATTCTTAAATTTCTCTCGAGAGTTCCTCTTTGACCTATGTGTAATTTGGAAGTGTGCTGCTTACTCTTTACATATTTCAGGATTTTCCAGGTATCTTTCTTTAATTAATTTTTAAGGCAATCAGTGGAACTCTACCTCTTTATAGCTTCCTGACTATAGCTGATATTTTTGACTTAAGCCCATTTTCTTCATTTTAGAAGAATGTAATCCTAAATAGTTTTAAGTATTTTTTGTGTGCATTACTGTTTTCTGAGTTTTAAATTTTGAAGGCTTTCTGTACATTGGCCTAGGAGAGATCTGAGTATACAAATAGTAGAAAGTCTTTCTCTCTCTTTTTGATGTTTATTTATTTATTTTGAGAGAAAGAGAGAGAGAGAAAGAGAGAGAGAGAAAGTACTGCATGTGGGAGCAAGCAGGGGAGGGGCAGAGAGAGAGAGGGAGACAGAAAATCCCAAGCAGACTCTGCATTGTCAGCACAGAGCCTATGACAGGGCTTCCAAGTGGGGCTCGAACTCATGAACTGTGAGATCATGACCTGAGCCAAAATCAAGAGTCTGAGGCTTAACTAAGCCCCGGGGGTGCCTACCCACCTCTCTCTCTTAAAAGGCTGACTGTACTTAATTTAAGTAATTTACATACTCAGGATACTTCTTGGTAAATTAAAGTAGGCAACTAACTTTATAATTATTCTTATAAATCAAATAATACTGCTTATTTTTTCAACTTGGGTTAGTGATCTCTACCTCTAATAACTACATTTGTCCCCTAAATAGTAAGACCCAATAAGTATTTCACATTTAAAACAATGTCTCAATATCATTTTTTTGGTCTTTACAAATGTTTTTTTTATTTTTTCATAAAAATTGCCTAATTTTGTGGTCCCTTAAACTTAAATCATGGCTCCTATCTTTTCTCCACAAATCATTGTTCATTCTTTTTTTTTTTTTCTTTTCCACAATCTTTGTTCTTTCTCAGGTACCTCTAACTGCCAATTCTTTTTTCATATGTAACTGTAGATTTTTCTGATCTAGCAGAACTTAATTTCATATTATAGATCCTGTCCCTGTGAATAATGCCTCCTCTTTATCTCACTCATGCCATTTAGTTGTATATTCATTTATACACAAATATTTATTGTGCACCTACTATGTACCAGATGTTGAATTAGGGGCTGGATATACCATGGCAGGCAAAATCCTTGCCCTCATGGGGCCTATAGTACAGTCAAAAAGATACTAAACAAATGTTCTAATTTCAATAATGTATGTTGACTTTGAGGAAATTATTTTGAAATTAACGTGCTCCTGAAACATGTCCCCTTGTCATTTCTCTCAACAGAAATATCATTTTTCTCTTTAAATGCTTTTTTCTGACTTTCTGCTTTAAGTCTCATATAGCATTCAGATCCAAGCTCAAACCATGCTCCTCCATTAGTTATTGCCCCCAAAGAGAATCAATCACTCCTCTTGTTCCCTCACTATAAATACATCATATACTACCACACCAAGTACTATATATTCATTTGTCTTCCTTGTTAGAACTCCTCCATAGAATATTGGTTCTCAATACTAACTAAACACGTGAATCAGAAGGGGGATGGCTAAAAAAATACCAATGTCCTTAGTGGTATGCTGGCAAATGTTTAAAAACTGGCTCATGGAAGAAGGAGGGTGGGGAAAAAAGGGAGAACGATTGATTTGTAGTATTTGTGGATATCTGTGGTGTAAATACTCCGACCATGGCCAATTTTGGTCTACCAAAAGGATAGTATTGAACATGGAGTAGGGAATGGATTTGCAGTAGCACACCATTTTGGAGTGTTTTATGCAAATTCTTGTGCTCCTCTCATGCCTCCTGAGTCAAAATCCCTGGAAGTGGGACCCACTGATCTGTGTATTAAGAAGACTTCTAGGTGATTCTGATATACAGGAAAGACTGAGAGCCACTGATCCCATATAATACCTGACATGTAGTAGAAGCCTAATATATATTTTCTGAATTTGCTTGCACCAAAGATAATGTAGCCACCTCCACAAACAGCACTTTCTCTACATCATCCACCTTGCTTTATCTGGTTCTGTGACTTATAAAATAATAGAGCTGTACGTGATTTATATAAAAATGAGATATAAATTTGTGTAGGATGGAAAGTGAAATCAGTGTTGTATTCTACAACATAAATTAGTCAAAGGGGATGGAAAATCTGTACTGTGTAAGTTCACAGTTGCAACAATGGAGAGTCTGCATTGTGTGAGGTTATCTTGGTCAAAGGTAGGCAATCACTGCAAAACAGTCTCCTCAGCACAAAATCACATGAAAAAAAAATGAGCTAAAAATCAAAAGAATATGTGAGCATTTCAGCTGATTGTTCCAAAACTGTGACCCTAGATTTGAAGTAAACTGAGAAGGGTTTTATTATTTTATCTTGTTTCTTCTCTTCTGTGATAATTTACTAACATAAGCATTCAAAATCGGACACTGAGAGAAAGACAGCAAGAAATATGCCCATTTCCACAGTTGTTGAGAAAATGAATGCCATTTAAATAATAGTTTCTAACTCGACTAGTAGTAAGTCATCATCATTGTGAGGAGGACACTAACAGAGCAAAAGAGAAAGTCAAAATACCAATCTAATTAGATAGCTTTTCATGTCCTGTGCTCATACTGGGGCTGTCTCATCTTTTGCTCCATTGACCTCAGTTTTAAACTTGGATTTAATAAACTGGCCCTTGTGTATTTTCCCTGAAACTCACCACCAGATTTGCTTAACCTCAAAAGTTGTTTTCCTCACAGAAATGCATTTATAACCATGTTTGTCCCGTAAGGGAAGAAAACACATTGAATCTCTCCACAGCCAGTGTAGCTACATGATTCTAAGGCACCTCTCTTCAAAAACATTTTTGTAATGTTTATTTTTGAGAGAAAGAGAGAGAGATAGACAGCATGAGTGAGCAGGGAGGGGCAGAGAGAGAGGGAGACACAGAATTCGAAGCAGATTTCAGGCTCTGAGCTGTCAGTACAGGGCCTGATGTAGGGCCCGGACCCACTAACTATGAGATCATGACCTGAACCAAAGTCGGATGCTTAACCGACTGAACCACCCAGATGCCCTTAAGATGTGTCTCTTCAAAAACACATACAAACAAACATGCAACCACTCTCACTGCCTCTGCCATCAACTCTGCTGTGGCCACCATGAAGCACTAAAATGTTCTCCTCTCTCTCCTCTAGGTTACTTAGAGATTACTCGATTTTTATCTGCCAACAGAGCTCATTGATTTTCAACCCTGGCTAGACATTAGAATCACTTTGAGAAGTGGTTTCTAGAAACAAAACCAGTGTCTGGGCTCCACATGAGTCAAATCAATCATAATATCAGAAGGTAAGAAAAAGACGTCTCTGCCTCCTCATGCGATGACTATGTACGGGCAGGTTGGAGAACTGCTGAGTTTCTTCAGCTCGGAAGGTTCGTGCCTGAACAGGAAAAATAGTTCTGCTCAGCTGGACAGCCCAATTTGGGTACTGGTATTTTCATAACAGGAGTAATTGGATCCTCCTGCTTGGGTAAGAGCTCTTAAAAACTGAAAGTGTTTCCTTAACTTGAGATATTGCAGTGCTAACTAAAATAATGTTTATAATGTGTGAATCCACATTATGAAACTAGTTCACAGAAATATGTCCAATTCACTGAAAAGTTAATCAGATGCTAGGTTCCCAGGAAAGTATGAACAAGCCAAATAAAAACACCCAAGACGGTTTTCTATCTATAATCTAGTATCAATCTTGGTAACCAAACTGGCATCCTGGCTGGGAACAAAGGATTCTATTACCATCATTTGCTTTCCAGTAAGTATTAGCCTCTTTGGAAAATAATACAACATCTGAAGACGAGTCCTGGTCCATCAAAAAGCCTAAAAATAGTTCATTTGCCTAACTCTCTATTACAATGTAATGTTTATGCACAAAACCCCTCTTCTTTAGATATAAGACCTAGACACTTTAAAATAGAGTGTCAGAATTGCAACAGGCACAGAAGCATGCAGTACATCTATCTTCCACTTTTCTTGGATTTGGTTGCAATGCAATATACCTCGGGATATATTTAGTTTGATGCACTGTAGTTACTCATCTTGCATGGTGACTCATTTAGGCTAAACTACTCTGAGTCTTGGTGTCTTTGTGTTAATATAGCAATAATAGCATCTAACTCACTGAGAATGTCATAAGGATTAAATGAAAAGTTGATGCAAACTGAGTAAGTGATTACTGTTGGTTGGGGAGAATGTGGTAATAGAGAAATATCAGGAAATAGAGAAGGTTCAAGATGATTTAATAGAAAGTCACAGAAAGATAGCAGTCTTCTGTAGTATTGTTGATGTCTGACCTCCCCCTCTGACCTTCTGAGTCATCCCCTTGATACAAGAGCACTCTCACCACACACACCAGCACAGTGAAGTCAAAACGCCAAGAGCTGTCATCTGACTAGAAGGTCAATGAGGATGGATGTCTCATGGGTAGTCTAAAAGGTGATAGATGTCTTTGGAAACCATCTTATAGACCTTCCCCACATGTGTATCCTAAGACTCAGATTCCATAATGTACTTTGAGATCATCCTGTACTCTTTCATAATAGGTTACACAGTGGTAAGGCAAATAATGAACTGCTTAATTATACCTGTATAATATGATCTTCTTTGCTAGGCCCTAAGATGTCTGAGGGCAGGGGTTTTTATCTGTTTTATTCATTGCTGTATCTGCTGTTGCCTGGTACTTAGTAGGAGCTTAATAAATATGTTGAGTAAATAAACATCCTAAAACTATCTCACAATTTGCGTGTGTGTGTGTGTGTGTGTGTGTGTGTGTTTGTGTGTGTGTGTGTGTGGTGAGTTCATCATAATAATAGTGTAATTCAATTTTTTTGTCTCCTAATAATGTCCCTAACCCAAGAATGGCTAGAATAGTTACTTTTTTTTGTGGTGAACTATTGTGTTTGTTTTACTTGCTATATCAGAAGTCCGTACACATTCAGGAGCTATAACTCTCCTAACTGCCTCTTCTAATGTCATCTATAAAAATGCTATCACAAAATGCCCTCATAAAAGTCTGTGTTCCTGGAATGAGTGCTACAAATGATGATAGGTTGGAAGATGTGATCTTCGAGGTTCATTGCAGTATTTAAGGCTGTCTCCAAATTATGTTAAAACCTTTTGTCTATGGTTGTTCACTCTGTTCCACAGTAAAATTTCCTTTCATTTTCTTCCACATGCCAGCTTCCTCCCTAGGCAGACGTTAGAAGCTATTTGCTTCTTTACTGGATGATTGTTATTTTATTCTTCGTGTGTAGGTGGTTGTTTGCCAAAAATAAATGTTTGGATCAAAACAACTTAGTCAGTGATTATATGTAGACAGCCTACGTTTACTTTCTGACCTGCTGTCTTATATACATTTAACTATCCCTTATGACTTTTGGATTATAAACATTTGAACAGAAACTTAATTTCAAGGCTTGTAGGGAGGCTTTATTTCCTCAGGAACGCTTTAATTCTCTTGGCAGACCAGGAGCTCTAGGACTAAAATATAACAAAGTGACTTTATTAAGTTTTCTTAATGCCAAGTTTTTGGCCATTTGAGCATGAGAAACAAAACATTTGCTGACAGTTATATTGCACTGCGTTGAACTTTTCAACGATGATTAATGTACATAAAACTGTTATTTTAGTTAAAGTATAAAAGAATGGATTGATTTTCACAAAGTGGGGTTAACCTTACAGATATTTGAAGAAGATATTTCTAACTTTTTCAACCACCATCCTGTTATAGATTAGCAATATGACTTTGTATTGCTTATCAGATACATTGCCTGTGCAAGCATCTGAAATATGCTACTGTATGATGTCTTCTTAAACCTCAAATGTTTCATAATAAAATATCTTTAATATTGAATAGGATGAAATAATAGCTCTATTTCATTCTTCACAGTTTTTTTTATTACTGTACATGTATTCCCTCCGCATGAGACAGTATCTGCCAAAAGCAAAATAATTGTTTCTCCTCCTAGAAGAATGGTCCAAGAAAGCCTCCAGGGACTTTTCTATGCTAGTGCTATTTTTTTTCATCCATAACTAAAAAAAATATGTATGCAATCTGCTACTTTCATATAATTTACACAACAGAAAAGTAGACATAGAACAAGTTGAAAGCTACCACGTGCCTCTTGGGAAATTAGGACATTTAGAGAGTTTAGTAAACCTCTGGCAATTTTGTCTGTATTATGTTTTAGTTATTGGTAAAAGGAGTATATTTCACAAGTCTCCTACCACTTATACTACTACCATTTTTTTTTACCATTTCAATTTCCAGGAAATCTTTGATTTTCCATATTTACCACTGTACTTATGATAGAAAATTTGGTTTTTTAGGAAACCAGAGACTAGGTCATGGAGGACCTTGAAGGTAAAATCTATGGTCAAAATACTTGATTCTTGAAAATTTTCTTATGCTAATTAAGTATATTAGATGATATATAGGATGATTGCCATTAAAAGACTATGCAATCTACTTTCCAAATTAATTTTCAGCTATTCATACTTGCTAAGTCTTACCAGGACTCCTCTAGGTGGGGGATGGGAGCATGTCTGCACCTCAGCCTACCTGCATCTCTTTGTTGTGTATCCGGCTCTCACTCTGCTTAGAACATAGAGAAAAGGGAAATATACTGATCAGAGTAAAGGATCTAAATTAGGTCATAATTATTGAATTGATTTTTGGTTATGAAAACAGCGTCATTTTGCCTTTGAAAATGCAATTTTGTGTCCAAGTGAAGCCCTGGCTCTGGTTTTTGTTTTTGTTTGGGGTTTTTGGGGGGGCAGTGGGAGGGGATAGGTGGTGATGGGTGGCATTGATGCAGCTTTGATTATCACATTTCCTTCTTTTCTGACTGCCTCTATCAGAAGAAAAGATCATCTTCAGGGCCTGGTTTTGAGAAAGGAAGTGGAATTTATAGTTTTTTTTCTTAGGTAAAAATGCATATATAAACCTACCTTGGGCAGAGTTTTTCATGGGGAAGCAGTGAAAGGACCTTGTTTTCTCTACTGTATAATTGCATGTGTGAATTCTTCGTGAGTGGGAGCAAGCCAAAGCAGGCTTCAAATCATCTGTCATATTTCTCCCCCACAGAGGGGCAGTTAGGGTTCAGACAAGAAGTCAGATAGGAATACATTCGAGGTATTATTTTAAATATTGGCTTTAGAATTTAGAACTGAGCAGGTTCCAAGCATTGAAGATTTCTGAGCTAGAGACTGGTCTTGGGGGAATAGCATTTTCTGGCATTAATTTGTAGGATGGATTTAAAGAATAGGTACTGGAGACAACGATATTTTTTCTTTGCATATGTTATTGCATGTACTGGTTGGGTAATAAGAGTCTGAAACAGAGTGGTGGCAGTAGGTAAATGAAGGGGCAAACAGAATTGAGAGGCACTGTAGATATAAAAATGGCTTACTTGCTAAGTGGTGATTGGGTTGATAGAAAAAAACAAACTAAAATAGACTGTCATATTGTAAATATGGGGCCCAGGACAATGGTGATATATTCAATGGAAGTGTGAAAGACCAAAGGCTGAGCTTACAGATGATGAGTTCACTCTTAGACAAATTGAATTTAAAGTGCTCATGGTATATACAGATGGAGAAGTCTATAAATATTGTTCTGGTATTCAGTGGATGGGTTAGAGCTAATCATCTACACCTTCTGTGGGTCTACCCACTCATTCCTTTTTTCTTAAGGAAAATTAATCACCCATAGCTCCTAACCATCACCCCCACCCCTCACACACACACCTTAACGTCTCCAGCAGCACTGACGAGTGGGTAGCTGGCATTGACTTGTCTCTGAGCACAGCTGAACAGACACTGGCACCAGGTTGGGTTACATCAGAATCTTTCTCATCTCTCCCAGGAATTTGAATTTGGATTTTAAAGACATTTCTTAGTGTTTAGTTTGCTGCTTGAACTTGGGTTGGAACAGCTGTATGTATGCGGAGAAAATATGTGATCAATAAATACACAATGGAATTAAGTCATGCACAGAAAGATACAGAAATGAGAGAACATGTAGAATCAGGGGGGAAAGGTATGGTTAAACACATATATGCAGGCAAATTATCTATGTTAAATCAAATTCAAGGTAGAAAAAATGAACATGAGCTGTGGAGAAAATACCATTTATATAACTAAGTGATAAAAATGATTGCTGCTCAATTATAGCAGATGGCTCTTGTGGTGATGCCCTATTTCATACTAATTTTGCCTTCTTGAAACTGCCACCAATATCAGGGTGGAACCTCAGGAACTATATTTTCATCATGTGATGCTGATAGACTTGAGTTAGACATTTTAACCAACATAGGTATATCCAATCTCCTCTTGAAGAAGTATGGAACGATTGGCTTGAGTGGTAGTCAAAATGTGATTGTGGCCATAGTATGCACTCTAGTACATACTCTATAGTGGAAGTTCCTATAACCTGCCAAGGTCCCTAGTGCCAACTTAAATCCTGCTTACCCTGGTATTTGGTTAAGACTTGGATCCTATAATTTTTTTAAGTTTTTATTTAAATTAGCTTAGTTTCTTTCCATGCTTTTGCTTAAACAAGAATCCTTTTTTGTTGTTACATGCAACTAAAAGACATTTGAAATTTTTTTAATATTTGTTTATTTTTGAGAGAGAGAGAGAAAGAGAGAGACAGAGACAGAGAGAGAGAGGGAGACACAGTATTGAAACAGGCTCCAGGCTCTGAGCTGCCATCATGGAGCCCAGTGTAGGGCTTGAACCCACGAACCGCGAGATCATGACCTGAGGTGAAGTCAAACACCTAACTCACTGAGCCACCCAGGTGCCCCATAAAGACATTTAATTAAATACATGACAGTACATGACAGGAGAAAGATAATACAGATGGGCATTGGTCCATGTACAGGTGACATCCACTTATGCATTAATTGCAGAGCTATGTTTATATTGTTATAAGGGTTCCAACAAAGTAACATGATATTATATGCAGTGCTTATAAGCACTTTACACTTCTTTGAGGCTCTTACCTATACATGAACTTGTTTTTTTGTCTTCACATTAACCACTTAAAGTATATATTCTTATTTTTAACTGTATTATAGGTAACAATGCGATAGTGAGAGAGGTTGCATGACTTGTCCGAGATCCTGTGACCAGGGAGTGGCAGTGGACTCGGGCTCTACATTTTCTAGTTTGTTTTCTTTTTTTTTCTTTTTTTTCCTTTTATTTTTTTTTAAATTCTCAAGTTAGTTAACATACAGAGTAATCCTGACTTCAGGAATAGAACCCAGTGATTCACCACTTACATACAACACCCACTGTGCATCCTGAAAAGTGTTCTCCTTAATGCCCATAGCCCATTTACCCCACCCCCATCAACCCTCAGTTTGTTCTCTATATTTAAGAGTCTCTTATGGTTTGCCTCCCTTTCTGTTTTTCTCTTATTCTTCCTTCCCCTCCCCTGTGATCATCTGTTACATTTCTCAAATTCCATATATGTGTGAAATCATGTGATATATGTCTTTCTCTGACTGAATTATTTCTCTTAGCATAATACCCTCTAGTTCCATACACGGTGTTGGAAATGGCAAGATTTCATTCTTTTTCATCACTGAGTAGGATTCCATTGTGTGTGTGTGTGTGTGTGTGTGTGTGTGTGTGTGTGTGTGTGTCTTCTTAATCTATTTTCATTTATTTTTCTCACTATGTTGCATAACTGTAGTTACCAATTCAGTTATGAAGCATTAATTAGGTTTTGATACTTATATATCAATTTTAAAACTGATTTTTTAAAAATGTAGAATGACTTTATCTTAATGAGCTTTTAACAAAGCAATAACAATTTGAAATCTGTAAAGCTTTAAGATTTTGTGATAGAAATACTGAACACTTCTTTCTTGTTCTCACACCCCTTCCTTAAAGATCCCATCTTTCCCATAACCTTGGAGTTTCCAGCCCTGAGTTCCATGTAAGCTCAGTCCTTTGGCCGTAGTTTATAGGATCAGAGATTGTCTAACTTAGGGCCATCCTATCCGTTTCCCTTTTCTAAAAATTTTGATTTAGAGCCAAGATAGTTCCAAGTTCTAGGAAGAGCCTGTAAGGTCAAGCGGACTCAGGAGTTGAAGTTGGTAGCTTTGGGTTGGCCACTGAAAACTGTGCAAATGACTGAATGTGCAGAGAAGTCTAATGTGCAACAGTCAAGCAGGTAGGCAGAGAAAAGCAGAGGTGATAGACCATTCAACCTCACAGAAAAAAATAAAGAGGGAAATTAAGAGAAAATATAAGTTGTGGTTATTGTTTTTCTATGTGCCAGGTCTCTCCCTGTGGAAGGGCCAGTTTTACTTCTTGTTCTTGGGTTCTGTGTGAAACCCCTGCATCCTTCCTCCAAATTCTTCTTCATTTGAAATGTTTCTGTCATAATATGTTGTCTGCTTAAGAAGACATTTAATGCTCTCTAAAATAAAGGAATTATGTAGCCAAATTTTCATGTAAATATTTTAAGCAGTAATGGCAATAAAATATAAAGTCACCTAGCAATAATAAATGAAATACAAGTTTGTGTCTCTATGGATTTTATTTTATTATTTTCTTTTTTTAAAGATTTTATTTTTAAGTAATCCCTACCCAATGTAGGGCTTGACCTTACAACCCCTAGATCAAGACTTGCACGCTTCACTGACTGAGCCATCCCAGTGCCCCTCTATGGATTTTATTTTAAATTACCTTCTGGTCACTGTCTTCAATGTAATATATATAAATAATGTATATTTCTTTCTAGTCATTATTTAAAAAATAATTCCTGTAATAGTTTCCTATTCTTAAGGAATTACTAAGCAAAGGAAGCATAGACAGTTTTTTTTTTAAATATAAAAATTTCATGTGATAGCAGGTTGGTAGTTCTCCAGTTATCATACTGCTTTCTGTATTAATTTACTAGAGATGTCATAAAAAATCACCACGCTAAATAACTTAAAAAATAGTAATGTATTAAGGCCTAGAAAGGGATTACAAGTGATCTAGAATATATTAGAATAAGTGGAAAAACAGAGTCATAAAGTCAGTTTAGAATCTGAGTAAAGAATGGATAATGCTGAAAACAGGGGCGTTCAGCATAGACCTGAGAAAATCAAGCAAATTAAATGGTGGAGATAATATATATGGAAGAAAGAGGAGACTTGAGTAAACATAACTAGTGTCCCTGAAGGAAAGATTGGAAAGTGTATTAAAGGTTATAGAAAACAACTCTTCTCCTATTAGGTATTATAAAAAGTTGATCCAGGTACTTTCAGCACTGATACATACCTTATTAATCTTTATGGACTTTAAAGATTTCTGCAGGGACATCTGGGCCAAAAAACACACCACATTTATGAAAGAAAAGTCTCAGGGCACCTGGGTGGCTCAGTCGGTTAAGCGTCTGACTTCGGCTCAGGTCATGATCTCATGGTTCATGAGTTCAAGCCCTGTGTTGTGGTCTGTGCTAACAGCTCAGAGCCTGGAGCCTGCTTCAGATTCTTTGTCTCCCTCTCTCTCTGCCCCTCCCTTGCTCATGCCCTGTCCCTTCCTCCTCCCTCCCTCGCTCTCTCTCTCTCTCTCTCAAAAATAAATAAACATTAAAAAAATTTAAAAAAATAAAAAATAAAGATCTCTACAGCAGCATTCAATGTGGAAAGGCAGTGGCACTAATTCTACAAAAGTTATTGGTGATAGACATATTTCACAATACATACAAACACATGGATTATAGGACTCATGAGCTCTTCTTTGAAACAAACACAAATATAAACCATGATAGTATAATCCAATCAGCAAGACGTGACTAAGGAGATGACCTAATCAGATTTAACCACGGGGGCAGTTCACCGAGACTATATTCAAATCATTAAATCTCATAATTATCAAGTAACAATGCTGGTGAAGTGGTTTAAATCACCATGGATACGAAGCAACACCCTTAAGCCATAGGTTTAATGCCTTGACTAGGGTCAGTGCCATGCTCAAACTTTAGTAAAACATCTCAGGCTACATCCACTGGATGGACTGCTAGAATAAATCCTCAAAACACAGTGCTCATCCCGATCCTAGTACGAAGATTCTTTGGTTATGTACTTAAAGTCTTAGAATGCGTTTATATTTAATTTCAGTATAATCTTTCAGGTTGCCTTACAGAATATATGTACCAATTTATACCCACAGTTACCGCACAGGAATTCTTTTTTTTTTTAAGTTTTTATTTTAATTCCAATTAGTTAACATACAGTGTAATATTAGTTTCTGGTGTACAATACAGTGATTCAACACTTCCATACATCCCAGTGCTCATCAAAGCAAGTGCACTCCTTCATCGCCATCACCTATATCACTCAACTTCCCACCTACCTTCCCTCTGGTAACCATCAGTTTGTTCTCCATAATTAAGAGTGTTTCTTAGTTTGTCTTCTTTCTCTCTCTTTTTCCCTTTGCTCATTTGTTTCATAAGTGGAACAAAGAAATCATATAGTATTTGTCTTTTTCTGAATTATTTCACTTAGCATTATACTCTCTAGTTCCATCCATGTCATTGCAAATGGCAAGATTTCATTCTTTTATGTGGCCAAACAATATTCCATTGTATGTATATGTATGAGTGTGTGTGTGTATGTGTATATATATACATATATATATGCATATATATACATCACATCTTATTTGTCCATTCATTAATTGATGGACACTTGGGCTGCCTCCATGTCTTGGCTATTGTAGATAATGCTACTATATAAACATAGGGGTGTATGTATCCCTTTGAAGTACTGTTTTTGTATTCTTTGGGTAAATACCCAGCATTGTGATTACTGAACCATAGGGTAATTTTGTTTTTATCTTATTTAGTTATTAGTCTTATTAGTATCTATACTAGTATAGGTGCTATACTAGTATAGTATAGATAGTAATAAGTATATTAAGAATATTATTAAGAATATATAAGAATATATAATATATTAAGAATATCTAAGAAAAATATTATATAAGAATATAATAAGAATATTATTAGTATCTATACTAACATACTATATATACTATAAGTATACTAATCTTATTAGTATTTAGTTTTTATTTTTATCTTATTTTTTTATGATTACTATTTTATTTTTAACTTTTTGAGGAAACCCCATACTGTTTTCCACAGTGACTGCAGCCAGTTTGCTTTCCCACCAGTTGTGCAAAACAGTTCACTTTTCTCCACATCCTCACCAACACCTGTTGTTTTTTGTGTTGTTGATTTTAACTGTTCTGGCAGGCGGGAGGTGATATTTCATTGTAGTTTTGATTTGCTTTCCCTGATGATAAGTGATGATGAACATCTTTTCATGTGTCTATTGGCCATCTGTATGTCTTCTTTGGAGAAATGTCTGTTTATGTCTTCTACTCATTTTTCATTGGACTATTTGTGTTTTGGGGGGGGTTGAGTTTTATAACTACTCTGTATTTTTTGGATACTAACCCTTTATCAATTTTGTTATTTGCAAATATTTTCTCCATTCCCTAGGTTCCCTTTTAGTTTTGTTGATTGTTTCCTTTGCTGTGGAGAAGCTTTTTATTTTGATGAAGTTCCAACAGTTTATGTTTGCTTTTGTTTCTCTTGCTTCATAAGACCTATCTAGGAAAAACAAAAAAAAAAACAAAAAAAAAAACACCTTCTATGGCCAAAGAAGTTACTGCCTGTTTTCTCTTCTAGGATTTTTATAGTTTCAGGTCTCACATTTAGGTCTTTCATCCATTTTGAATTTATTTGTGTGCATGGTGTAAGGAAGTGGCCCAGTTTCATTCTTTTGCATGTTGATGTCCAGTTTTTCCAACATATTTGTTGAAGAGACATTTTCCCTTTGGATATTTTTTCCTGCTTTGTCAAAGAGTAATTGACCGTGTAACTGTGAGTTTATTCCTGGGTTTTATATTCTGTGTTATTGATCTATGTGTCTATTTTTACTGCACAGGAATTCTTAAGTTACCCATATTGTTGCCAACGCTAGGTGATGCTGTCTACTTTATAGACATACTATACTTTTTCATTGTTTAATTCTATTAATATGATAATGGATGAGATTGAGCATCTCTTTACTTACTTTACTCCCTGTTTAGTTGTTCTGTTAAGTTTCTGTTTATCTTTCTAATCTTATTTTCTACCAAATTTCGTGTAATTTCCTTGGATAGTTTTTGGGGGAGTGGTATATTTTAGGTATTAATCTCACCATTTTTAGATGTTGAAAATATTTTCTCTTCTTTTTTACTCCCTTTTTTAACTTTGTTTTTGAACAGAAATTCTTAATTTTGATGTATTCAAACCCTTATTTTTTGCCTTAGATTTTGTGCTTTGGAGATCTTTTTAAATAAGTCTGTTCTATTCCTAGATGAGGTTCTTCTACTGTATTTCCTTTTTACATTTTTTTTCAAAATGTTTATGCATTTTTGTGTGAAAGAGAGAGAGAGAGTGAGTGTGAGTGGAGAAGGGACATAGAGAGATGGAGACACATAATCTGAAGGAGACTTCAGGCTCTTAGCTGTCAGCACAGAGCCTGACACAGAGCTTGAACCCATGGACTTCTAGAACATGACCTGAGGTGAAGTCAGCTGCTTAACTGACTGAGCCACCCAGGCACCCCCTCCTTTTTCTAAAATAAAAGCTTGACGTGGCTTAATCCATGTTCAGTCTTCCTTGGTATAGTATATACATTAAAGAGTATTTTGGGGGGCACTTGGGTGACTCAGTCATGATCTCTCAGTTTGTGAGTTCAAGCCCACATCCTGCTCCATGCTGGCAGTGTGTAGCCTGCTTGGTATTCTCTTTCTCTGCCCCTCTCCCACTCATACTTTTTTTCTCTCTCTCTAAATAAATAAACTTTCAAAAAAAAAGTATTTTTATATAGAATTAGCCAGTTCTCTCATATCAGTCTATTAGGCAATCTATAATTTCCCATTTTCTGTGTTATCATTGTTAACATATTTCAAACGTATCAACTACATATCAGAAGTCTCTATTCTGTTCCATTTTTTATTCCTGTCATATTCTATACTATCTCTATTACGTTGTCTTTGCATTATGGCTTACCATCTGGTATTAAGAATGTATCTCAGTTATTTTTTTAAGTTGAATTAGCTCTTTTTCTGAATTAGACTTTTTCTTTTTTGCATGCATTTTATAAGGAGCAAAACATTTTTCAGCTAAAGTTTGGATTGTGACACTTCTGGATCTATAGAAAAATTGGGGGCAACTATAACTTTTTTATATGTTAAATCATATCATCTTGAATGCTATATCTCTCCATATATATCTCCATAGATGATAAATCAATTAATCAACATTTATTTTTCAAACCAAATGTATTTTCCCTATGAATATTGCCAATCTTGCTGAAATAATACATATAACTGTATAAATATGGAAAATTAGTAAAAAATATGAAAATAAAATTTAAAGTTACCTGTAATCCCTACAACTAGATACAGATTGTCTATTTTTACAGAGTTAAAATAATAAGGTCTTACATTCTTAGTGGTATTCTTGCATTTGAAAAAAAAAAAAACACTTCAAACATAATGGTTCTAATTCCAGGTTGTTTTTTATATGATGGTCACTATTTTTCTTTCCTTCTAGAAAGTAAAAGCTAAAGTTAGTATGACAGTCCGTAAGAGAAAAAGTATAGGAATAAATTATGTCACACGTAGCCAAATCAGTCTATAATTAGTTGGTGTCCACTGTTTCATAAACACTTGTATTCAATGTAGATGATTAGCTGATAAGAAAAAAAGAGCATGCATTTCTGAAATGTTAGATTTAAGAGTCAAGTCAAAACAAATCAAAATGAAAAGGTTAGCATGTTCCATGTTGTCTTCTCTACTTGAAAATTTGTGAGGAAAAAAAGCTAAAAGATCCAGTGATAGATAAATTTTCAGTTTTTTAGACATGTAATTTCTATAAATTGTTAACCTCTTTTGATGAAGTGATTAAACAGCATGGGTATAGAAAAACCATGACATTTGCAATATGTATCACACTTAGAACTCTTACATTTATTTTGACAATTGAAGGGGATTTAAAATAAATTAGCTTTATTTTTTTGTTTAAAAGATTGCCCTGTAGCTATAACAAGAATCGTAAAACTCTACATTGTAACTATTTACTTTTATCTAACTTTCCAGTTACTTCTCTTACTGTATAATCATGCTTACTACTCCCCTGGGGATATAAGTTTTAATAGCTCACAAATACAAAAAAAAAAAAGTATTTAGAAACTCTCTTTGAGTTTTTAGAGCTTAGAGGTTATCCTAGAGGTTCTTTTTCTTCTTTCCTATTTTTGAGTCAAGACTGACAGCTGCTAACAGAGATAAGATGTCATTCGTGGTGTGTAAAAACTGAATAATTTTAAGTAAATATTTGGTATATCTGAATAGTCATCCCTAACAAAGATCACTGAGGACCAAAGACCTACTATTGAAAAGCAAAAATTTTAAGTCTTTTTAAGAAATATCTATAATATAGGTTTACAGACCTGATGAAATGAAATATTTCTTTTGAAATGATTTCTATAAAAAGAGAAAGCACAAGTCCTTTTCTATAAAAAGGAAAACACTGATTAATTTGCCTACAATAAAATATTTTGTTTTGTTTTGTTTTTACATGTGTTTGTATTTATGCAACACAAGACCTCACGAATAAAAGGACAAGCTACAGACAGGAAAAAGAAAAATGTTTCCAAAGCACATTAACAATGAACATCCAGAATTTACAAAATTCTCTATAAATCATTTAAGGGGGAGAAAAAAACCAAGCAAATAGCAGTCAATTACAAAATCTATAAACAGATTATTTGCAGTAAAGGAAAACTGAATGACCAATAAACAGATTATGCTCAAACTCACTCATTTCACTAACTGCATTTTCACACCTATATGAGATTTTAAAAAAGGGTATATCCATGTTGGGCTTTACTTTGAGAAACAGGACTTCTTCCATGCTGATGAAGTGGTTGGATAACATCATAAAGAGCATGGGTTCTGGAGGCACTGGCTTCTGTTTCAAACCCTCTAACAATCTTTATGGTAATGTGCCTTGAGCAAGTTACTTTATCTTGCTGTGAAACAAATCTCTCTGGGCTGTGCATTTCCTCAGGTCTTATGATTGAGGCACATACTGCACTTTGTTTAAAATTATCTTTTCAAGAATATTTGTATAGTAAACAGTCTTTGAAGATAAAGATAGTGTCTCCCACTGGAGTAAAGGGCATGCATGCTTTCAGGACATTATTAAACTTCCCTAAACTCACTGTTCCTCTTCTATAAAGCAGACCACTGCAGGTGCAGATATCATCTGACTCTGCTGGCAAAGCCCTGTAGGAAGCAGATTTTGGGGGAGCCAGTGCACGAAAGGCTGATACTCTGGCTCTTCCTGTTACTGTGAGCAATAAATTGTACTTCATCTAACCCAGGAGTCTCCTGTCTTCTACAAGTATCCACGAATCTTTGGCAGGCTAACTTGTTAGCTTGTAAGTGGAATGAAATCTCAGACCTTCACACTTGTTTGCAAATGTCTCTTTGCCTGATTTATTTTTCTCATCTGTAGAATAAGTGTGTGTGTGTGTGGGGGGGGGGGTGGTGGTGGTGTTATTTTCTATTCATAGGACATTATTATCTAAATTAAAAATGTGAAACGTTTAGAACAGTATCTGGTACAGAGCAAGTGCTCAATCTGTTTTTGTATATACAAAGGTTCAAAACACTATAAAGAATTACTATGTATTTTATGGCTATATTTTATTATATATATATACATACATATACATACATATATATATATACACATATATACATATATATATATACATACATATATATATATACACATATATACATATATATATATATATACATACATATATACATATATATGTATGGCATTTAAAAATGTTAATAATAATAGACTCCAAATCGATTGTAGTTGTTAATTCTGAGGAGGTAAGAAGGCAAATAGGATTAGGAAATTGACACAGGATGCTTCAACTTGGTTGTGTTTTAGTGTTTTTAAAAGTGTCTCTGAAACAAATATAAAAAATATGTTAAGATTTTAATATTTTTTTTTTAACGTTTTTTATTTATTTTTGGGACAGAGAGAGACAGAGCATGAACGGGGGAGGGGCAGAGAGAGAGGGAGACACAGAATCGGAAACAGGCTCCAGGCTCCGAGCCATCAGCCCAGAGCCTGACGCGGGGCTCGAACTCACAGACCGCGAGATCGTGAGATCGTGACCTGGCTGAAGTCGGTCGCTTAACCGACTGCGCCACCCAGGCGCCCCAAGATTTTAAAAGGCTAGATATTGTATACATTGTTTTGCATTTTATTATTATGCATACTTCCGTATATTTAAAATATTTTATAAAAATAAAATTTAAAAATATGTGCAAGACCCAGTTATTTTGAATGATAATTTTAAGGCTCCAGAGTTGTCATTCCATTATGTGCAAAAGCACATTTAGAAAGTGAATTCTACATTTTTGAAATAGAATCTAAATGACTGTGACTATTGTATCCAATTTTTCCATTTCCCTATATTTAGATATGATTTTTCTTTCTGGCACTTAATTGATGTGTTATATAGTGCTGTAGTTTTAAAGAAGTGACACTTTGTAAAGTCCCAAAACTAGATCACGGGGACCTTACAGCTTCCACCGTGTTTGCTGGAATATTCGCTCTTGGAACCCAGAGCCACACGGAAAAAGGCCAAACATCTCTTTAGTAATCTTGCTGCGAGTGCAGGTGCTTTGGGTGACCCCAGCCCACTGCCAGACAGGCGAGAGAAGAAGCCTCCGCCTGATTCTTCCTTTCAGCTATTGGCCCATCCTTCCCGTCCCACCTGAGACAGCGGACTGTATAGAAGTGGCAGGCCATCCCCTCTGTTTTCTAATTCCTGAGAGCAAAATCTATTGGTTATTGTCACTCACTAAGTTTGGAGATGGTTGCATGTGGCAGCAGGTAGCAGGAGCAAGCTCCTCTTAAAAATACCTGGTTTGCTGCTTACAGTGATGTTGGAGCTACGTGGGATACATACAATTTGAACATTTTCAGCATTTGTTCAGAGGGCCAGAATATGAGAGGAATCCTGCACACGATAAGAAGCACAAAGGATGGTTAAGAAGAAAAAGAAATGAAACAAACAGAAAAAAAATGTAAAGTGCAACATATATATATAGTTGGTACATAATTGATTAGTTTATATATATAGTTAGTATTGTATATATATTTTCCAGGCTAAAAATCTTTACAAAGCAGCTGCTGAGATTTGAGAGCTTTCATCATATCCATCTTTTTATTTTTTTTTATTTTTAATTTGTAGAAGTAATTTTTAGAATCATGTATTTTTGTTTTGGAGTAATCCAAATTTTCCACTGAAAAAACATCTCAGCCTGCCCATAAAACCTTCTTCTTCTCAGGTACCTATGCTGATTAGGTATTTCACTCTATTTTAAAACATTACTAAAAAGAGGGCAGCTTTATTCTTTTCCATTGATTTTAATATTAATCACACAGAATGTTGGTTTTCTAGATTCTTACCAGAAATTATAATTTTATACTCTCTGAAGCCAACTTTTACCCAAAACTGTGTGTGAGAAATAACTTTATGAAAGTGTTCCCAAGGAATAAGCACCCTGTTTATTCCGGATGACTGTTTTTAAAACTGGGGTTCATGGATCAATTGCTAATAACCATTTTGGTAGTTGCTGGAAAACAAAACTGCAGATTTGTGACCCTCACCAAAGGCCTACTAAATCAATATCTCCAAGGACACTTCATTATTCATAAGTTGGTTGAATACTTCATATATATAAATATAGAGAGAGGGGGAGGAACAAAGAAAGAGAGGGAGAGACAGAGAAAGTAAAAACTCATGCTGTAAACATTTTGAAATTTATTCTGATTCCAACTTGATCAAAAGAAGGTTTATGTATCTTGGAGTGCCTGGGTGACTCAGTTAAGTGTCTGACTCTTGATTCATCTCAGGTCATAATCTCATGGTTCATGGGTTTGAGCCCTGCATTGAGTTCTATGCTGACAGTGTGGAGCCTGCTTGGGATTCTTCCTGTCTGTCTGTCTGTCTGTCTCTCTCTCTCTCTCTCTCTCTCTGCCCTTCCCCTGTTCCCTCTCTTTCTCTCAAAAAATAAAACAATTTTTTAAAAGGTATATTTATCTTTATCATTTTATATTGAAGATCTGCTAAATTGTGTTCCCCATGACCTCATTTTCTCAGCTTTCATTCAGCAAAGTTTTAAGATAGAGCCATATTAAATTTCATATCATAGTTGCACTTCAGTTGCTGTTGAGAGCACTGGGTAACACATGATGAAGATTCACATGAAAAATGTCCCATTACTTTAGTACTAGTAAAAATGGATTTCTTCTGAGTAAATTCGTTACCCCATGGTGTCATGGAAATTATTCTTCTCCATTTGCTTTACCATTGACCCCATTAAAAAATTTGTAAAAGAGATTTTTTTCTATTAAAATTCTTTTCTTTTTAATTTAAATCCAAGTTAGTTAACATATAGTATAAAAACAATTTTAGGAATAGACTTTAGTGATTCACCACTTACATGTAACACTCAGTGGTTATCCCAACAAGTGTCCTCCTTAATGCCGCTTGCCCGTTTAGCCAATCCCCCCACCCGACACCCCTCTAGCAACCCTCAGTGTGTTCTCTGTATTTAAGAGTCTCATGTGGTTTGTCTCCCTCTCTGTTTTTATATTATTTTACCTCCCTTCCCTTATTTTCATCTGTTTTATATCTCAAATTCCACATGAGTGAAATTAAATGATACTTGTCTTTCTCTGACTTATTTCAATTAGTATAATACACTAGTTCCATCCACTTTGTTGCAAATGGTAAAATTTCATTCTTTTTGATTGCCCAGTAGTATTCCATTGTATATATATACCACAACTTCTTTATCCATTCATCATTTGTGCTTTTTCCATATTTTAGCCATTATCAATAGTGCTGCTATAAACATTGGGGTGCATGTGCCCCTTTGAAACAGCACTCCTGTATCCTTTGGATAAATACCTTGTAGTGCAATCACTGGGTCATAGGGTAGTTCTACTTTTAAGTTTTTCAAGAACCTCCATACTGTTTTCAAGAGTGGCTGCACCAGTTTGCATTCCCACCAGCAGTACAAAAGATATCCTCTTTCTCCACATCCTCGTCAACATTTGTTGTTGCTTGAGTTGTTAATATTAGCCATTTCACACCTTAGGTGTGAGGTGGTATTTCATTGTGGTTTTGATTTGTATTTCCCTGATGATGAGTGATGTTGAGCATTTTTTTTCATGTGTCTGTTAGCCATCTGGATGTCTTCTTTGGAAAAGTGTCTATTCATGTGTTTTACCCATTTGTTCACTGGATTATTTGTTTTTTGGGTGTTGAGTTTAATAAGTTCTTTATAGAACTTATTATAGAACTTAGTATCCAAAATACTAACCTGGATACTAACCTTTTTTGGATACTAACCTTTTATGTGATAGGTCATTTGAAAATATCTTCTCCCATTCTATCAATTGCCTTTTAGTTTTGCTGATTGTGATTGTTTCCTTTGCTGTGCAGAAGCTTCTTATCTTGAGGTCCCAAGAGTTCATTTTTGTTTTTGTTCCCCTTGCCTCTGGAAACATGTCAAGTAAGAAGTTGCTCCAGCTGAGGTCATAGAGGTTGTTGCCTGTTTTCATATCTAGGAGTTTGATGGCCTCCTGTCTTACATTTAGGTCTTTCATATATTTTGAGTTTATGTTTGTGTATGGTATAAGAAAGTGGTCCAGGTTCATTCTTCTGTATGTCGCTGTCCAGTTTTCCCAACATCATTTGTTAAAGAGACTGTCTTTTCTCCATTGTGTATTCTTTTGTGTTTTGTCAAAGATTCATTGGCCATATGTTTGTGGGTCCCTTTCTCGGTTCTCTATTCTGTTCCATTGATCTATCTGTCTGTTTTTGTGCCAATACCATAATGTCTTGATCATTACAGCTTTGTAATACAGCTTGAAGTCCAGAATTGTGATCCCTCCAGCTTTGGTTTTCTTTTTCAGGATTGCTTTGGCTATTTGTGGTCTTTTCTGGTTCCATACAAATTTTAGGATTGTTTGTTCTAGCTCTGTGAAGAATGCTGATGTTATTTTGATAGGGATTGCATTGAATATGTACATTGCTTTGTGTAGTATCAACATTTTAATATTTGTTCTTCCAATCCATGAGCATGGATTTTTTTTTCATCTTTTTGTGTATCTTCTTCAATTTTTTTCATAACTTTTCTATAGTTTTCAGTGTATAGATTTTTCACCTCATTGGTTCAGTTTATTCCTAGGTATTTTATAATTTTGGTGTGAGTGTAAATGGGATTGATCCTTGAATTCTCTTTCTGCTACTTCATTATTGGTGTATAGAAATGCAACCGATTTCTGGATATTGATTTTATATCATGTGGCTTTGCTGAGCTCATGTATAGGTTTAGCAGCTTTTTGGTGAAGTGTTTTTTGGTTTTCCACATAGAGTATCATATGTCTATGTCTGTAAAGAGTGAAAGTTTGATTTCTTCCTTGCTGATTTGGATGTGTGTTATTTCTTTGTGTTGTCTGATTGCTGAGGCTAGGATCTCCAACAGTACATTAAATAATAGTGGCGAGACTGGACATCCCTGTAATGTTCCTGACCTTAGTGGGAATGCTCTCAGTTTTTCCCCATTGAGGATATTAGCATTGGGTCTTTCATATATGGCTTTTATGATCTCGAGGTATGATCCTTCTATTGCTACTTTCTTGAGGGTTTTTATCAAGAAAGGTTGCTGTATTTTGTCAAATGCTTTCTCTGAACCTATTGAGAGGATCATGTGGTTCTTATCCTTTCTTTTATTAATGTTATATATCACATTGATTCATTTGCAGATATTGAACCAGCCCTGCACTCCAGGAATAAATCCCATCTTCTCATGGTGAATAATTCTTTTAATGTATTGTTGGATCTGGTTTGCTAGTATTTTTGAGAATTTTTGTGTCCAAGTTCATCAGGGACATTGGTCTGTAGTTCTCTTTATAGTGCAGTCATTGTCTGGTTTTGGAATCAAGGTAATGCTGTCCTTATAGAATGAGTTTGAAAGTTTTCCTTCCATTTCTATTTTTTGTAAATGCTTCAAAAGAACAGACGTTAACTGTTCCTGGAAAGCCATCCAGCCCTGGACTCTTGTTTGTTGGGAGCTTTTTGATTACAGATTCAATTTCTTTACTGGTTATGGGTCTGTTCAAATTTTCTATTTCCTCCTTTTTCAGTTTTGGTAGTTTATATGTTTCTAGGAATTTGTCCGTTTCTTCCAGATTGCCCAATTTGTTGGCATATAATTTCCCATAATGTTCTCTTATTATTGTTTGTATTTCTGCTGTGTTGGTTGTGATCTCTCCTCTTTGATTTGTGATTTTATTTATTTGGGTCCTTTCCTTTTTCTTTTTGATCAATCTGGCTAGGGGTTTATCAATTTTGTTAGTTCTTTCAAAGAACCAATTCCTGGTTCATTGATCTACTGTTATTGTTATTGTTGTTGTTTGCTCTAATCTTTATTATTCTGCTCTAATCTTTATTATTTCCTATCTTCTGCTGCTTTGGGGCTTTATTTGGTGTTCTTTTTCCAGCTCTTTTAGGTGTAAGGTCATGTTGTGTATTTGAGACCTTTCTTCCTTCTTTAGGAAGGCCTGGATTGCTATATACTTCCCTCTTATAACCACCTTTGCTGCATCCCATAGGTTTTGGGCTGTTGTGTTTTCATCTTCATTGGTTTCCATGTACTTTTTAATTTCCTCTTTAATTTCTTTGTTAATCCATTCGTTCTTTGGTAGGATGTTCTTTAATCTCCAAGTATTCATGGTTTTTCCAAGTTTTTACTTGTGGTTGATTTCGAATTTCATAGTACTGTGGTCTTAACATATGCAAGCTATAATCTCAATCTTTTTCTACTTGTTGAGGGCTGATTTGTTCCCATTATGTGATCTATTCTGGAGAGTGTTCCATGTGCATTCGAGAAGATTGTGTATTCTGCTTTGGGATGAAATTCTCTGAATATATCTTTTAAGTCCATCTGGTCCAGTGCGTCATTCAAAGCCATTGTTTCCTTGTTGATTTTCTGATTAGATGATCTGTCCATTGTTGTAAGTGGGGTGTTGAAGTCTCCTACTGTTATGATATTTTATCAGTTTCTTTATGATTTTGATTAATTGATTTATGTATTTTGTTGTGTTCAAGTTGGGGTATAAATATTTACAATGGTTAGATCTTCTTGGATAGACCCCTTAATTATGATATAATGCCCTTCTTCATATCTTGTTACAGTCTTTGTTTTAAAATCTAGTTTGTCTGATATAAGTATGACTACTCTAGCTTTCTTTTGACGACCATTAGCATGATAGATGGTTCTCCATCCCCTTACTTTCAATCTGAAGGTGTCTTTAGATCTAAAATTCATCTCTTTTAAGCAGCATATAGATGGGTCTTGTTTTCTTATCCATTCTGATACCCTGTGTCTTTTCATTGGAGCATTTAGTCCATTGACATTTAAAGTGAGTACTGAAAGATATTAATTTAGTGACATTGTGTTACCTGTAGAGTTGGTGTTACTTGTGATATTCTCTGGTCCTTTCTAGTCTTTGTTGCTTTTGGTCTTTTTTGTTTTGTTTCATCTTTTCTCCACTCAAAGAGTACCCCTTAAAATTTCTTGCAGGGCTGGTTTAGTGGTCACAAACTCCTTTAGTTTTTGTTTGTCTGGAAAACTTTATCTCTCCTATTTTGAATGACAACCTTGCTGGATAAACAATTCTTGGCTGCATGATTTTCCAATTCAGCATGTTAAATATATCCTGCCACTCCTTTCTGGCCTGCCAAGTTTCTATGGATAGGTCTGCTGTGAACCTGATCTCTCTTCCCTTATAGGGTAAGGACTTTTTTTCACCACTGCTTTCATAATTCTTTCCTTGTGTGCATATTTTGTGAATTTGACTATGATATACCTTGGCAATGGTCAGTTTTTGTTGAATCTAATGGGAGTTCTCTGTGCTTCTTGGATTTTGATGTCTGTGTGTTTCCCCAGATTAGGAAAGTTTTCCACTATAATTTGCTCACAGAAACCTTCTGCCCCTTTTTCTCTCTCTTCATCTTCTGGGACTCCTATGATTCGGATCTTATTCCTTTTTCGTGAGTCACTGAGTTGTCTAAGTGTTGTATGGTGCTCTTTTGCCTTTTTTTTATGCTTCATTATTCTCCATAATTTTATCTTTTGTATTGCTGATTTGTTGCTGCTCAGCTTCATCCATCTTTGCCATCATAGCATCCATTTGAGTTTGCATCTCCTTTATAGCATTTTTAATTTCATTCTGACTAGATTTTACTTCTTTTATCTCTGCAGAAAGGGATTCTATGCTTTTCTCAACCCCAGCTAGTATTTGTATTATGGTGGTTCTAAATTCTACTTCAGGCATCTGACCTGTATTTGTGTTGATTAAGCCCCTGGCTGTTATGTCTTCCTGTTCTTTCTTTTGGGGTGAATTCCCTAGTTTTTGTCATTTTGGAGGAAGAACAAATTAATAAAATTTAAAAAATTAAAATTAAAATATTAAAAAAACCAAAACAAAATATCCAATAACGGAAGATCCTAGGTGTATTTTTGTTTGCTTGTTGAATAAAATCTTGATATAATAGAGAAAAAAAGGAAAGGAAAGAAAGGAAAAAAGTAAGAAAATTTTTAAAAATTAAAAGAAATTTATAGAATAAAATAGAATAAAATGAAAGAAAGTGAAATAGAATAAAAAATTAAAAAATTAAAATAAAGTAAAAAACTAAAAAAAAACTTAAAAATAAAAAAATAAATATAAAATTTTCTCTTTCTATATCCAAGAAAAATAAATAAAAGGAAAAAATAAAATAAGAAAAACATTTTAAATAAAAATAGAAGTAAAAAAATGAACTAATAAATGAACCAACAAACAGAATGAAACCTGAATGAAGTTACATCCAGCGTCCCCTAGAACTGAAACAATGAAGCACTCTATAGACCATACACTAAGCAGGTGGAGGGACTTGTGCCGGTCTTCTGTGCTTGGAGGGCACAGTTGGGCAGGGCTTGGTGTAATGGCTCCATTATCCACTAGGTGGCGCTGCTTAGTTTACTGGCGTGGATTAGTGTGGTGCACGTGTGTGGGAGAAGTGGCAATGGCTTCACCCAGGTCTTTAGTGTCTGGTACAGGAACTTCGCATTCTCATCGACCTGCAATCAAGCACTCCTTCTTTGTCTTAGGCCTCGGTCCACTCATAGTCTCTACCCTGTCCATGTTCAAGCCATCTGCCTGACTGGCAGCACCTCCCTCCAGAGTTTTATCTCAGATGGGGTTGTGTTTCAAAACCCCACATTTCAGAGACCCCTGCACCTTGGACCAGCACTGACTCTCTGGAGGAGAGTCTTACTGAGCAAACCCGGGTGCCAGGTTGCCCCAGAAAATGTTCCTGTGATCGTACAGTAGCAGGGGAGGTTCAGAGATGGTGGCAAATCACAACACACAGCAGGCACCAGCTTTCACCCCACTCTGGCATCTTTGTCTCAATACCAGCAAATGTGGCTGCCAGGCACTGACCTCCAGAATTTCAGACTCTGTGCTCCACTGTTTATAGAATTCTTGTGATGTTGAAATCCTCTCCTTTTCTCCCATCAATGGTTTTGGGGAACATATTTCTTGTTCAGTCCCCTGAAAGTGTTTTCACTCTTCCTCTTTCTCTCTGGCAACTTTCAAGGTAGTGTTTTTTTTTCCTGCACTCTCCTGATATGCTGCACTCTCCCCCGTTCTCTGTTCTCTATCCACAAAAACAGCTCCCTATACTCCACACCTTTCTCTCCCCCAGTTCGCCTCTCTACACTGTATACCTGCTGAGTTCTCTGGCTCAAGTTGTTCAGATTGTTGTGTTAATCCTCAGATCAATTTCCTAGGTGTGCAAAATGGTTTGGTGTTGATCTAGCTGTGTTTCAGGGATGAGACAAGTGGAGGGTCTCCATGCTGCTTCACCATCTTCCTGGAGATCTCTACAATTCTTGTTTAATACTGAAATTCTATTTTCCCAGTGCCACAAATGTTTTACTTCTTAATCTTATATCATTAAATTTAACATTATCAGCTGCCTTAAATTCTCCTTTGCAGTAGTTTAGGGAAGAAGGAAGGAAGAGAGAGAGAAAGAGAAAAGGAGGAGGAGGAGAAAGTAAGGAAGGAAATCTTTAGAACATTAAGTCTAGTTTGGCTTACTACTCCTTACAAAAATATAGACATATAGGAAGCAGTAAATAGTGTTTGCTAAATTATAATAAATAATATCATTATCTCCTATGCTATAAGAAGTTAATAGTTCATATTCCTTACTCAAGTTATTAACTTTCCTTCTTCACCAATAAGACCTACCCAAGTCCATCAATCACCAATGGGCTGGAGGGAGGTGAACAAAAGCAATGTTCCCAAAGCTGGTGTTAGTTTTATATGAGCCACCAGGAAGGAGACACCTACAGATGTCAGTCAGCCCCTCTGTGACATTTTCAAGCCCACAATATTCCTAGCACCAAAAATACATTTACTACAAAGTTTTATCCAAAACTTCATGGGCCACTTAATTCTACCCACATTTTGGACACCTCACCTCTTTGATTACTTGTCAGAATTGCAGCCACTCCTATTTCTTAACTCTGTCCTTCTCTTGTACCACAAAATTTGTTCTTCCTCTTCTGATATTTCCTGTCCTCACACAAGACAAATCCTCCTTCAGAATATTCACATGTGGTTTTACAAAGTCTAAAAATTTCCCCACATTTTTTTTCTTTTCATAAAATGTTTCTGTTTCCCAGTCCTTGCAGGTATCTAGATTCTCCTCTAGGACCTACCGCTCCTTCTGGCATTTTCTAGTGCTCAGTCTTCCAAAATCAAGTTCCCACTATCTCCACATTTGACCAGGAGAGAAAACAAGAGTGGATGAATCAGAATTCTTCTCACAATGTCATTCTTTCTTTCTCATCTCATGGATAAATCTCCCATTTTTTTAATCCATGGTATCCAGCTATACCAACATCTACCCACTGTTAGCAGTCAGGCAAAAAAAACCAACAACCAACTCCTTTATTTCTTGATACTTTTTGTTCTCTGTTCAAAGTCTTTACCTACATTCTAATTCTATTGTCACCACTGACCCCTCGTTCCTAATTTCCTCCTATTTGAGCTCCTAAGGTCATAGATAGAGCATATAAAAGATTAGGGGGCTTCTCAAAAACTTCTGAATGTTTGAAAAGTAGAAAGCAAAGTAGAAAGCAAGTTATCTATTAGTTTTCTCTTCCCTATGCTTCCCTGATTTTTCTTGTCCTTTCTAATAATTTTCTGTAATTTAATATTATGTACATACTTATATAAGCGTAGATGGTGTCTGCACCTAGAAATGTTCAATGCCAAATTGGGGATATGCTTAGAATACTGATCAAGCGACAGCGTTGGTAAGTGTGGCAAAAATGGCATCCTATAAAGTAGTAAAGGGCACGAAGACTTACAGTCCTGAAGGGAGGGAATGAGGGTGATGGAGAGAGGATCCGATGGGAAGGACCCCATTCCCCATACATATATGCACACATTACCCTTTCTCTCCTTGTCAAGGTTGCAAGCCAGCACCTGAATCCCAGAGTACTGGCAATTGCAGAAGAGCAAATAGCAACTTAGAATTTAAAGTATTACGTAACAACTCCAAGAACATCTGTTCTATATCAATTTCTCAAAGATACAGTTCATTAAAATCAGTCTCACCAGCCATTGTCATTTAGTCACTTGACTCTGTCATTCTTCGACTTCCACCTCCCTGACAGGATTCTGACAAGATCCAGAAGGTCAGTTAAGCTATTTGCTACTCTTTTCCATTAATGGTTTATTAACTAGGCAAGGCTATATATATTCTTTTCAACTATGTGTCTTGAGTCAAAACTAGCTCTGCAGAATGGTAAATTTCCTCCTAAATCATTTTAAAACTATCAGGTGTCTTCCTCCCCATCTCAGAAAGAATATGCATGCTAATGTTTTGAGTTACTTTTATGCATAATGTTGGTTGTATTAACTAGATAGATCCTTTATTTCTGGATAAATCCTTTATTTCTGATAAAAATCAGCATTCTTTGAAGAGTTTTCTTCACCTTATCTGAAAATGTTTTCTTTTTCATTTTTCCTTCCAAGTTTTTTTTTTTCTTTTCTCTCAGGGCCTGATTTAGAATGTCTCTCTTATTGTTAATTATACTCAGTAGAAGTCACTAAAATATCTCCCTCAGTTAACATCCAATTAACTGAATTGCTTTAGAGGTAAACTCCCTCTAAAGCATAATCAGCATATTTGTGGCTTGGTTTCCCTCATTCTGCTTGTGCTACAGAATTTACCTCGTAGCAGAGCCAACACAGTGTATTCCCCATGGTCCGTTCTATGAGGATCTGCTCTTCGCGTTGCCTCAGTCAGAGGGCTTTCCCTGTTTTCAAAAGCAGGACCACTTGCCATCAACATGTTTTCTAGAAACAGATTTTGAAGGTATGGCATTCATAGAAACTGGGAGATATCCAAGGGCCTTTATCATAAGTACAAACCCTTTGAAAGTACATGCCAGAGGCAGGTTTAACTGTAAATCTCTCTGTGTAAAAATCCACAGATTTTTATCAAATTCTCAATGAATCTACAGTCTTAGAAAAACTAAATACTCTAAAGACAGGCACAGTTCTTGCATTTGCCAATTTAATGGATGGCACGTGGTACCATGTGTAAGTAAACTTTTCAGCAAAATCATCAATGAAATTCATACCTAATTTAGATTTTTTGTACCATTAACATGACTTCATTCCTTAGTCTAGTTGAAGATGGCTAATGACTTCTAACCTTTACTTACCCTGCAGCACATTGGCTGGAAGTTCATGCCAATAAGTACATACTGCTACATTCACAGACACACACACACACACACACACACACACACACACACATCACAAAAAGATTTAGCCTGGAGCTAAGAATAGCCTGCCACCTACAGTCCTATACTTTATTGATTCTTCTACATCTATCATTTTATAAATTCTCTTTCAAAGATTCTATGGTAAAAAATTATCTCTTTCATGGTAACATGAGCTTTTGTTTCTTTGTTTCAGATAAATACGTTCTTTGTTTTCAGACAAGCTTTTGGTTTATTCTGGTTTTTCTTGGTTTTTTGTTCGTTTCAAAGGATTGTGTTTCATTTAATGCATCAATATAACAAATAAGCAATAATTAGTAAACTCTGGTACTAAAAGACATCAATAGACTGGGGCCAGTGGAAAATTAAATGGATGCAAAAAATAGAAAGTATGAATTAGTACAGAGTGTTTGATAATATTAAATTTTTGGATACATTATGTTCATTTAAAATGTTCTTTTAAAATTTAAAAGTTGCTGAGGAGCAGTTTCAGTTTATTTTGGGGAAGCCATGAGTCTACCAGTATGGCCAATGATGTCCACATGAAAACAAAATATCCTGCCAGATTAAAAATCAAACACTCTACTTAGTGACAGCAACTGATTGGATGATGATTGAAATGTCCCTAAATGTGCTAGCTTTCTTAATTCTTCACAACACCTTTCATTTTATTTCATATCATTTTACATATGAAATTTCATTGTAACTAATTTTGGGGAATCCAATTACATTTTTCCTCTCTGCTTGGTAAGTGAGAGTCAAAACAAAAACAAACAAACAAAAAAAAAACATTAAGGAAAATTCACCTTGTCTTTGTAGTCCAGTGGCTTGGTGAGTGGAGGATTATCCTGATCGTAGGACTAAAAGATGAGTAATGATGACGGACATTTTAAGATCAGCAGAAAAAGAGTCACAAAGTGGTGTGCACACAAGAGAAAGGGAAGGAGGGAAAAATAAAAAGTCTCAATGAACTTATTTTAGAATATATGTGTATTTTATTATTCATCATGTAAGACGGTTTGTAGCTTTAGGAGGAGGAGATATGTCATATTATATTTACTGCTTAGACTTCTCAGGCTCTTCCTTTGCCCTGGATAGAGTCTGTCCAAATTTAGATATTTCTTCTCAGAATGAAATTAGTCCTTTAATTTAACCAGATATTTTTACTCTAAAGTTATTGGAAGTTATTTATATTAGAGATAAATGAAAAAGATGAATGTATTCAGCAGTTAAGTTGGATACAGAGGGTACTTACATAAAACTACTTGGGTTTGATTTTGATCATCACTCCATTTTCATCGAGGCTTGGCTATTATTATTCCAGCAAGACTTTCTTAACTTTGGCTGTCACTGCTTTTCCTCGTGCTCCATTCTCCATTTTTTCTGATGGTTTTGCAAAGGGCTCTCTCATACTTCTCCATATCATGTTTCAAATAATCTCAAGGGATTTGCCAGAATCTAGATTAGGGATAGAATGACAGTGTGAAAGCATCCCAGCTGATGATGATTCACCTTCTTAGCCACCCCCATCTTGGATGGGGAAACTATTGCAGCTCACTCAACATCCAATGTCCTAGTACAGTAAATAGTATGATGACTTTATTATCCTCACCGAAAATCCATAAATACAAATATCCTTCCTCTTCTCTGAGCAACTGATGCCTTGCATCTCTTCTACCTTAGAACCCCCAATGAGAACACGCCCTTTTGGCATAAATTGTGCTACTTTAGCCTAATACCTCTGCTGCTATAGCCTCTCTCTAGCTTTTTTGTGTTTTAGATATGCAAACAACTCTTTCCACGACCTGTCATTGGTGTTGTTGGGCTCTGTTAGGGCTACATTGTCTATTTTTTAAATATTTATTTAATTAGAGAGTGAGTGTGTGAGCAGGAGAGGGATAGAGAGAGAGAGGGAGAGAGAGAGAATCCCAAGCAGGCTTCTGGACCGCCAGCTCAGAGCCCGATGCCAGGCTCGATCTCGCCACCATGAGATCATGACCTGAGCCTAAATCAGGAGTCAGGCACTTAACCAATTGAGCCACCCAAACACCCCAGGGCTATATTCTCTAGTAATCAGCTAAGAAATTACTGAGCACCTATTATATACCAGGAGGTATGATGAATGGGTGCTAAGAATAAAATAATAGACATGACAAATACTCCCTGCCCTTATGAAGTTTTCAGTCAGGTGGAACTAATAATATTCTGAGGACATCTTTATTTTCATCAGGGGATATCTTTGTTTATTTAGAACTGAATTACATTCTTTTAGGGAAACTGTCAACTCTTGGTCTTTCTCCTAGGCAAAAAATCAAATATACATTCTTGGTGTTTTTTGTTACTTTTTATCAAGCAATACTGAACACTGTACTTTCCTTGAATTCAAAATGCCTCTAATCTAAGAACACTGGTACTGTATTGCCGTGGTAGAATTTTAAATGTGGAAACAGCGTCTGGCTTGTATTTTAATCCAAATCATTAATTACAAGTGCCTTATCTATTCTGTTCTCATGCTGCCTTTCCTGTACAGGTCTGCAGTGTGGGCACCTCTAGGGAGTCAATCAGTTGTGAGATGATAATGTGGTCAACCAGTAATCAGTATCTTTGATTGAGGGTTTATTCTCACTCTATTCTCATTACAATTACTGTAGACTGCAGATTTTGCCTAGTAAACGTCTCTCAGATCTATCACTTTCCCCTCCATTCTTACTTTGTCCTCAGATTCAGGTGTGGCTAGAGCAGTCCCTAAACTACACTCTTTGATCTCTCAAGATCTTTCTTTACATATTAATCATCACAATTTAAATGCACCTTAAAGCATATTATTCCATGTATAAAAGTCTTCCAATCAGTCTTCCCACTGCTTACAGGATTAAGTCCAACCTGCTTAACACAGGCTGTGTTCTTGCATTCTGGTCCTGGCCCTCGTTTGGTCAATGGCCACCAGGAACATAGCTGTAGTCAAACAAAATTGGGTTTCGTAGTACTACAGTAAGGGACACTGCACACCATGGGTAATGATAGGTCATCTCAGTAAGAAAGTTTAAGAAGAGACTGGTTAAAAAATTATGTTTACATTCTGTAATTTGAAGGAAGTTTGAGAAAGCAGGAAGTTTGCTCTGCTTTGGGTGCTGGCAGGAAGTAGGCTAAATGTAGGATTGGGCATATTAATGACTTTTTTTTTTCCCAATCCAGGAGGTAGAGATAAAGGATAGGGACTAACGCTGTGATTAGTTAAGAAGCAACAGCCACTCATGTTAGGAAAGGAGGATAATTGGTCGTTTTTGTGGTTTACAGCGTTCCCATTTTTGTCTCTGCACAGATACCACATTTGTTTACTTGAAATGTCTCTTTAAACTACAGTTAGCTGTGAAAGTTTCTCACACTTTCCTTATTCTTGATGACCTTGATGGATTTGAGGAGTACTGGTCAAGTCTTTTGCAGGACATCCCTTTACAGGAAATTATGTCACAAGTAGAGGGGGGTGTATTTGCGAGGAAGATCACAGAGGTAAAGTACCATTTCTATCACACCGCAGCATGAGAATATATAGTCAACACAATTAATCATGGCTGATATTGACTGGCTGAGGTGGTAACTGTCAAGTTTCTCCACCATAAGATTATTATTCCACCCCCACCCCCTCCCTTTTTTTTTTTTTTTTTTTTTTTTTTTTACTGAACTCTTTGGAAGGAAGTCACTATGCACAGCTCACACCTACAGAGTGGAGATTTATGCTCCCTCTCCTTATTAACAGAGTATCTAAATTATTTGGAATTCTTAGGCAAAGGAGACTTATCTATTTTCCCTCCTTTTTTTCCCATTTACTTATGTCACTATGGGTTCATGTATACTTATTTTGTACTTTGGGCTATAATCCCATATCCCTTTATTTATTTTATTAATTTCCTGTCCAAATAGTTCCAGCTTTGGCCACTGGGAGCTCCCTTAATTGGCTCCTGTGCCCCTTTGACATACCTCCCATCAGTTTTTTCTTCTTATTGAGTATTTCCTCACTTTTGGGCTCCCTAAGATTCAACAACCTCTTATTGTATATTTCCTGTACCAGGGAAATATATCCCGTAGAACTAATCATTTACCCTAGGACACTGGTTTCTTTTTGCTGGAGAAGGGTATTAGGAACTAAGCTCTGAGCTCTAGTTGTGCTCCTACTGGGGTATCAGGCCTTCTCAGCTGTCACAGCAAAGAAACACAAGTGTATATGCTAACCCATGTACATACATATATTTATAAATATTTTTATATGCAACCATCTTTAACTCTATTAAACCCAACATGAGTTCATATTAATGTCTCCAACTCTAATCCATTACTACATAGTTAATTCTAAACTCCTCCCTTGCATATTAATAAATTTTCACTGTGACTATGAGATATCTGGCTCCCACCATCTGCCTTACATTTACTTAATTCTTTACTTGCAATATATATGTATAGCAGAATCTGAATTCTTAACCCATATCCCCATGGGCAACAACTTAATCAACTAGAGTACAGTCATGTGAAATTTCTTTGCCTTTACTCTTAGAGACTCTACATATTTCCAGTTATTTAGGTCAGCACCTTTTCCCTCCATTTCTTTCACTGAAGTGGTTTCATACATTTGTAACACAATTTGATCCTCTTGTTACAGTTTGCATTCCTTCTTGGAGCTCCCAAATTTTTAAATACTTTTTGCTCTTACTTTTGCATATATTAACATTTGTACTTTGTGTTGTAATTGTCTATGGGTTTTGAAGAAAAATGCATTGTCATGTATCTACCATATTTATTATCCATTCACCTATTAGAAGATACATTGGTTGTCACCAGTGTTTTTGTGACAATAAATAAAGCTGATACGCCTCTTTAGGTGTAACCATTTCCTAGGTTGGCTTAGAAACTTCTCTGTGTTTCCATAATGTAATTTTCATAAAAGTATAATCTTCTATTATACTTATTTGCTTATCATTTTTTTTTCTTTTACAGTCAGCTCCTTGGAGACTTAGACCATAACTAATACATCTTTACATCTTTCACTCTCAACCTAGGTTTCAGTGAATATTTTTAATTGAATGAACTTACCAGGTAGTATATACAACAATTTATATTTATATACCTTATGTAATTTAACATCACGCAGACACACTCATAAGTAGATTGAATGTGTCACGCCAGATGAGTTAAAACTCCAAATGTTTTTCTAAAATGATATCCATACTCATATTTTTAAATATGAGGCTCCTTTTGTAACCGTCATCTACTATTTAAAAGAAAATGACATAACTATGGATTTGAAACTATTGGAAAATATATTATAGCTTCTCTTCATCTGGATCACTTGAAATAATGTAGAATAAACACATACATATGAAGGGGATTAGAGGTTTCTTCCATTTGAAAAATAGTTATTCATTTGGCTTCTTTATTCTTAAAAAATATTGTTTTGATTGTGCTTTTTGTGTTATTTCCAGAGAATATTAACCCTTTATGCAGTAGACCGTTGGGATATATCATTCCAGATTATTGTCAAAAAAACCCAAAATGCAATTTCCTTCTTTTTAACTTTATTCAGTTCAAGTTATAAGTCATCTGGCAGATATCATAAGCCATGTGACACTTTTAAAGGCCCACAGGTAGAGAGTGAAGGCAAGAATTAATTTATACTTGAAAAAAGAAAAATATTCAGCATTTCAAAAGAAGTTTCTAGGTTATCCAGATACACATTTCAAATAGAGTGATTTATATAATCACTTGTATATTAAATTATTTTATTTTATTTTTGTTACTCATGTCATTAATAATGTAAAGGTAAGACACTAGCTACAGTCAGTTCTCATTTTTCACAACAGATACGTCTATACAGTCACTGCAAACAGTGAATTAGCCAGCTAATATTAAACCATCTCTCCTAGAAGAAATACAGTGTTAGGTTCTTGCAAGCATCTGGTTACAACATTTTTATCAGCTGATCAATATACTACCTATTTTATGTGTCTTTCTGTTTAAAATATTTTATTCAATATATATTGTTGCTTCATTAATACTGAACTCAGGGATGACAACACTTAACTCATGTTTGAACAAAGCTTATCTAGGGGCCCCTGTGTGGCTCGGTTGGTTGAGTGTCCAACTTTGGCTCAGGTCATAATCTTGCAGTTTGTGAGTTCGAGCCCTGTGTCAGGCTCTGTGCTGACAGCTTAGAGCCTGGAGCCTACTTCGGATTCTCTGTCTCCCTCTCTCTCTGCCTCTTCCCTGCTCATGTTCTGTCTTTCTCTGTCTCTCAAAAAATGAATAAATGTTAAAAACATTTTGGAAGTTTATCTAACATGTATAGGGCACATCACAGTTTTCTCCTGCTTAGAAACACTAGGTAGCACTTTAGCACTATGCTTGGGGGCCAGCTTAAACAGAGAAATCAACAGAAAGCACAAAAATGCAAAAACACAACACTGAATAGACTGAATAGGACACCTGTTTACAGTCTGAGAGCTGGACCAAGAAAGCTGTCTCCTTGTTTTGGTTTGGTTTTTGACTCTCTTTTTTGTTTGTTTGTTTGTTTGTTTGTTTGTTTTTTAAGTGTTTATTTTAATTCCAGTTAGTTAACCTACAGTGCTATATTAGTTTCAGGTGTACAATATAGTGGTTCAACAATTCCATATATCACCAGTGCACATCATGACAGGTGGACTCTTTATTCTCCATCACCTATTTCACATCTCCTCCCCATGTCCCCTCTGGTAACTGTCAGTTTGTTATCTATAGTTAGGAATTTGTTTCTTGCTTTCTCTCTCTCTCTCTTTTCCCTTTATGTGTTTGTTGTATTTCCTACATTCCACATATAAGTGAAATCATATAGTGTTTGTCTTTCTCTGACTGACTGACTTTCCTTCTTCACCCGTTTTACCTACCCACCACCCTCCCCTGGATAAAACCACCAAACTATTCTCAATGACCTGTTTTGTTTGTTTGTTTGTTTTGATTTGTTTTGTTTGTTTTGTTTTTAGATATCATATATAAGATCATGTTATTTACTTTTTTTCTGTTTGACTTATTTTGCTTAGTACAATGCCTTCAAGTTCCATCCATGTTGTTGCAAATGTCTCCTTGTTTGACCTCGGTTGGAAATGTGTGTGTTGGTGGCTCAAATTATTTCCAACTCTTTTCATGTTCATGACAGTCTGAAAATGCCATGAGTATGGATTTGGAGGTTACAAATAAGTTTTAATGAAGAGGTTAATTCACAAATACAAACTCTATGAATAATATGAAGCCATATTAAGTATAAGTGGCCCATATAATATGCATATGATATTAAACCTGATGTAAAATAATTTTATACCTATTGACAATAAAGTATGTGATATGAAATGTTTGCTTTGCAAATTTAAACAGCTTTTTCTTAAATGTAAATTTTCTGTTTGTTTAGAAAAGTGTAGAAAGCTGAAAATAATAATAAAACCATTCTCCATTAAAAACGTCAGTGAATAAATTACTCAGTATTGTTAATCGCTTAATTGTGAGAAGCAGAATGATAGTTGTGAGGGGAAAAAAAAGGTTAATAAAATTTAAAAAACTGCCATCAAGGTATGTCTATTTGGTGAAAAATCAATGGTGAAAAATACTGTGAAATTAATTGCTAATTTATGTCACATGGACTATGTGTTGTAAGAATTCAGAAGAGGTGGGATCAGTGAGGGTTAGAGACACCAGAGAGTTTGGAGATAATGACTTGGGCTGGATACAAGGGGATAGAAGTATCTAAATGGATGAAAATTATGAGAAGAAAGAACTTTCAAAGTCCAGTAATAATGGGAGAAATGAGGCAGAGACTTGGAAATCATAGAAATGATTATGAATAGTAAGCAGAATGAAACTAAGGAATTGAAACTAGAGAATTTGTTTGTGAAATCAAAACTAATCAATCAGATAGGGAAGATGGTACAAAATCAGATTCTACTTAACCTTTAGATCACAGGAATTTCACCTGCATGCAGTAATAATCAAAATGGTTAAAATCTATTGAGTGTTCTATGTCAGGAAAGAGCTTAAAACTTCATATGACTGGGGGATATTCTTTTTTTTTTCTTTTTTTAACAATGACCCTGTGTGGATGAGTATTATTATTTTGCTTGTTTTACAGATCAGAAAACTGAAGTTTGATGAGGAATAAGGAAATGAGCTTAGAGAAAGTAAGACTAATATAAAATTTGGGGTTCGTCACTGAATCAATATGAAATAGAGAAAAATAAACCTCTTTTACATTGACTAATGGAAGAATGGCTTAACCAGAACAACACAGTCTACAGCTAATTATTCCCCAATATTGAGAAACTGCCTTTTGAGAACTCTACCTAATGTCCTGTGAACTATGAAATTTTCCAGTCTAATTTCCAAGGGTAGGGGAAAGAACCATTTGAGGCAATTAGAGAGGGCTCAATTAGGTCTAGACTGTGGACTGCATGAAACCCACCTAACATCTCATAAAAGCAAGACCTGAGAGAGTCAAACTGTCTCTAAGCAATTTAACTACACTCTAGAACAAAGCCGAAGAATGGTCTTAAGAATACAAAAATATTTAGCACTTACAAATGCAAAGTTCATAGTTTCTGGTATCCAGTGAAAGATTGTCAGGCATACAAAGAAGCAGGAAAACATGACCCATAGTGAGAAGAAGAATCAATCAATTGGAATGTACCCAAAACTGTCACAGCTGTTGGAATTAGCAGGCAAGGACATTAAAACAATTTTAACTGACAGCTATATAAAACACAGAAGTTAAGTGGAGTCAATTAACCTTAAAAGGTGATTATTGAAGAAATGAGGTAATTAGTTCTTGGACTAGAGCCCCAGTATTAGAAAACAATATGGTAAGATGGATGTAAAAACCAACATTGAGATGGGAAAATCTAAAGAAATTCTTATGGGATTGTGTATAAGAGACAAAATTATTGTAGGAAAAAAAGTGTCAGATTTGGAGTCATTCCAAAATGAGTCTCAATCTCCATCATTTACAACTTCTGTGACCTTGGACAAAATATGAACCACTATGAGTCTCAGTTTCCTTTGAATATCAGTTTCCTTATATGTAATAGAATAATAATAATAATGATGCCACATTGATATCAAAGTGCTTTAAAATCAGGGGCACCTGGGTGGCTCAGCTGGTTGAGCATCTATCTGGCTCTCGATTTCAGTTCAGTTTATGATCCCAGGGTTGTGGGATCAGGCATCACTGTGTGGAGCCTACTTGAGATTCTCTCTCCCTCTGCCCCTCTACCCCCCTCTAAAAAATAAATATAAATATAAATATATATATATATATATATACACACACACACACACACAAAATGCTTTAAAATCAGACACACTACATATATATTACACATATGCATATGTACACATATACACTTATACACTTCACAGATACAAGTACACACACATATATGCATATTCCCATGAGTTTGACATATGATGTGTTAAGAAACATAGCAAATTAGTTTACATGGCTAGTATGACATATTGAAAGAATTGAGCACAACTTTGTCAGCATTGAAAGACCTGTTATTTAAATACATTTTATAAAGTATATATTGCTAACCAACGAAAGTCGTAGATTTTTGTTTGGGACATGTGGTGAACACAAGAGCTTTAAAAATCAAAGGATAATAGAGAGGATGTTCATCTTACAGCTTACAAATAAAAATGGTTCAGGGAAGCCAAGATGGTTATCCAAGTTAAAAAAAGAACTATTGCGAACCCCTACAGGCTGTCAGAATTATGGCGGTGGAAGACTTTAGGAAGTTAATGAATGGGGAAAGAAAGGAAGAAGATGTACTCATTTTAGTGCTAAGGTCACAGTGGGTCTATCAGAGTCTGAAGAAATACGATTAAAAAGAACAAAAAAGCAACTGTGGGAGGTTGGATTGTGAATTTCTGCTATCCTTTCAATTTTTGAGTTCTGAAGCAACCCAGAAAAGAGCTTTAGGAGGTGGGTGGGTAAGGCAGACGTTACTGGGTATGTCCATTGCTGTGTTTATAATTCTTTAGAGAAATAGGCATTCTTACAGTGATTTTATAATTGTCCAATCTTTAGGGGATTTGTAAAAACATGCCAATGAGCATTTTTAGTGGCATAGATTGGCTGTGTAAATACATGACTAGGATAAATCAGTGTTTTCATCTGACTTACAGTTTTATTCCCTCCAACGTAAACATAATTTTAATGAGCTACTTGAAACAAAGATTAGCTAAGAGGCATAGTAAATGTGGTAGATATCTCAAAATGAATGTGAATTTTTATGCTACATACAGATGTGATTAAATAATAAAATTCAAAGGTAAGCCAAGTATCTTAAAATCACAAACACAAATAATTATACCTGCTGCTACACTTGATAGAGTACTGGCCACTTTTAAGAACATTCTTTATTTGGGGTGCCTGGGTGGCTCAGTCAGTCAAACATCTGCCTTCGGCTCAGGTCATGATCTCGCAGTTGGTGAGTTCAAGCCCTGTGAAGGACCCTATGCTGACAGCTCAGAGCCTAGAACCTGCCTCAGATTCTATGTCTCCCTCTCTCTGCCCCTCCCCTGCACATGCTCTGTCTCTCAAAAATGAATAAACATTATTTTTTTAAAAAAAGAACATTTTTATAATTGATACAGCACCCCCTTTCTCTCTCTCTCTCTCTCTCTCTCTCTCTCTCTCTCTGTGTGTGTGTATAAACGAAAATAATTTCAGTAAGAATACTATAATTAGGTGCAAGTGTCATTGCCATATTTTGGATCTTGTTATTATTGATAATATTACTGGGGAAGGGGGGCTCTGGATTCTGTAGCTTGGTTTTAATGCCGGTTCTGACTTACTAAATTTAAGTAAAAGTATGGACTGATCTGAGGCAAGAAAACAAAAGCTTAGCTGGGTCTTATAATTGTTCTTCATCTATGGATCTTTTTTCTGACGTGCCTCAGAATTTTCCATTAAGTATTTACTTATTTATTTTTGTTTTTTACTTTTGCAATAAGAAGAATATTGTAAGCATTCCGAATCCCTTGATGAACACTTTGAAACTGAGTACTGCCACATGATTCTAAAACTATATTTGGGATTGTCTTCCCTGCTGCACGCTGGGGACAAGGAACTACTAACATGGCAGTATGCATGATTTAATGTGTTGCTTCTTAGAATGAAATCTTCACATACACCAGGGTCTACTAAGGTATTGTGACAATCAGTAAGTTCTGTTTCTTTACTATGCAACACACACACACACACACACACACACACACACACACACACACATTCTTGGGTCAGGGGCTTTATTTAGCTCCTTTATAAAAATGGATGTCAAAACACTGTTGACTCTGGAACCCAATTAAACATGCCTCCTATTCCTCCTCTCCTAACTTCTACACATCCACTCAGAAGAGAAAAGAAAAATGTACCACATGCTGGTTAAGAATGTTGGCAAGAATCACATACTCACAAAACAATGCTTTTAAATGTAAAGCATCATAATATCTATATTTTTTAATTAAAATTGGCAGTGAATAAGACAATGATGGCACTTTGTGTGAATAAAAAAGTGTAAGTCATTCCACCAAATAGAGTAAGGCAAAGACTCCAGGGATATTTATCTGAGTTCCAAACCCATGCTTATTCACTTGGTGTGTGACAGATACATAGCACTTCTCTACTGAAGTTGATGATCGTCTTGAAATATCTGACTTATAGTGCTTTTTATCTATTGTGTTACACTCAATAAATATGAATGAGTTGGACATCTGAATTCAGAAGAGTATGTTATACCTTGAAATGTATAATCCAACACCTAAAACAGAAAAAATACCATGACTTCAGAGTATTTCCGAATATATCTAAGCATTAAATGAGGGTAGCATGTAAATGGTAGTTTTGGTCACCATTCCTTCTGGTGTACACCCACCATTCCTTCTGGTGTACACAATTCTCCTGGGTGATAATTAGGAGCCGGACAGCAATTTTAGTAAACATCTGATACTTTTTCTCTGATTACACACCCATTGGCACAGATCATAAGGACATTGTATTTCTGTGATTACTAGTCTGTGTTCCCTTCTAAGCATTGGTGTCAGTGGATAGAATTGTCTACACACGATGGATCTGCAGCTACATAATTATCTATAGTGACCTTGACTACTGTGAGTAGTAGAGAAAGAAATTGTGCCATATCAAGAGACTCTAGCATATAAACTGAACCTAGCTTCCCAATCTTTTATAAATATTTCAGATTAATGCCCTCATATCCCTTCTCTTTTCCTGGCACAATCCATGTCAGATTTCTCTCCAGATTTTCCCCATGAGAGGACTAGACAGCACATAGTTCTATCCGTAAATAGTATTTATTAAATTTGCATGTGGTTTTCCTTATAATAATATTACTGTGTAGTAGGAACCCCATTGCCATGGCAACCAGGAGTGGCAACATCACATTATCTACAACATAAATAATGCTTACAAAACCCCCTCTTGCATTCTGATCCCACATTGTTATAATAATGTATAATCGCTGCAGTTCTTGCATCGTTATTTTGTTTGTTTATTTACAAAAACTTAGTAACCTTTACACACTCTTTTGATTTCACATATTATTTCATATTTGATTTTCTACTAACATTTCTTTTTCCCCACAGTGATAAGTTCTCCTTCTGGTCAATATCGTATATAAGTTGCATCTTTAGTGGTACAAACTATATTAATTTTAAGTCAACAAGTTATAGTGAAAAATTCAAAATAACTTTGATCCAATTCAGATTATATACATATCTATAGAAACAGCTGATGTCACCCAGATATCAGAAGTAAAGTAATTTAGGTAACACATTGGAGTTCAGGCAGGCTAATCTGTATTTATAGTATGTGTTATGTAAATAGTATATGGTGATAAGTTGGGGCACCAGAGGGATTTAGCACAGTTCACCATGGATACGAGGACTGCAGACACATCAGGATATAGATCATGTTATGTGTTTATCGGAGCGATAAGCATAGTATTGTTTCAGTGTCAGTGCTAGAAAGTGTAGACATATTTCGATTCATGTATTTTTTCACTCTTAAGTCTCTGCTGTATGAGGGCCAAAGAAAAATGACAAGAATTCAAAGGTGAATAAAACAAAGTCCTATTTCTCAAGATCATTTCATTGACAACTGTAACTACTTATTTTGTCAATTATTAAAAAAATCATTTTTCTTTTCATTCTGACAATTTAAAAATCAATGCTTACCTTAAAAAATGAGGTATACATGTACAGTTTATCTTTTTCCCCCTGAAGAAAAGTATTAATCATATTTTCTCGAATTGATTATGCATCAGAATCAAGGAATACTTCATTACTGTTTGAAAGAAACAAAGCAATTTAACATATGCTATCTCTTTAATTGTTATAGCAAAAAGAGTCTAGGCTTTACAGCTAAGTAAAGTTTGAATCCTTGCGCTCTCACTTACTTCCAAAGTCTGAAGTATCTCGCCTATGCCTTCTGATCTCTGATTTCCCTTTGTTACAAAATGAGCATAATTGACTATAAGTGGTTATAAGAATCTAATCTCATGAGTGTTTGTCACATAGTGTTTACTTAGTAAGTAATAGGTAGCCTCATAATTAGTATTTCATCCTAACAAAATATATTTTATTATGAATATGGAGAACAAACAGAGGTCCAAAGAGGTTATGACTCTTAATTATGTATTTTAAAATCACAGTGATTTATACTTTTAATTTATTGTTGATTTATTTCTTTAATTTTAATTTTTAATGTTTATTTTTGAGACAGAGAGAGCAGGGGAGGGGTAGAGAGAGAGGGAGACACAGAATCTGAGGTAGGCTCCAGGCTCTGAGTGGTCAGCACAGAGCCCGACGCGGGGCTCAAATTCACGAACCGCGAGATCATGACCTGAGCCGAAGTCAGACCCTCAACTGACTGAGCCACCCAGGCGCCCCTGATTTATACTTTTTAAATAATTTGCCCTCAGGCTATATTTGCCAGGAACTTGTGTTATATGTAGAGTTATTATGTTGGGGAAAAATAAGATGCCAGATACCATTTAAAAAGAAAATAGACATTCTTCAGCAAGATTATAATCTAAGTAGGAGAATAAACTTTATAAAAAAAGAGTTGGTGAGGGGCACCTGGGTAGATCGGTCAGTTGAGCGGCCAATTTTTGATTTCTTTTGGCTCAGGTCATGATCCTAGGGTCATGGGATTGAGCCCTTAAATTCTCTTTCTCTCCGTCTGCCCCTTTCCCGGTTCATGCTTTTGCTCTCTCTCTCTCTCTCTCTCTGTCTCTAAAATGAAAAAAAAAAAGTGAAGAATAAAAATTTTTAAAAAGTTTTTTAAGTTGGTGAGAATGTGAAATGATGCTGTCATATGATGAAATGAAATAGTTGACATATACAAAATTAACAGGATGGTCAATAAACATTTGACAAAATCAGAAGTTAAAGAGTTAAGGAAGGGGCCCCTGGGTGGCTCAGTCAGTTAAGCATCCCACTTGGGCTCAGGTCATGATCTCATGGTTTGTGAGTTGGAGCCCCGCATCGGGTTCTGTGCTGACAGCTCAGAACCTGGAGCCTGGTTCAGATTCTGCATCTCCCTCTCTCTCTGCCCCGCCACCCCCCCCCCCCCCCCGCCCCACATTCCGTCTCTTTCTCCCAAAAATAAATAAACATTAAAAACAATTAAAAATAAAAGAGTTAAGGGAGACCAGGTCTCTATCACCTCACATGTGTGTACAGGGCTTCAGTGTGTATGGATCATGAGGCAGGACTGCAGAGAAGCACGTGGGCTGAGGAGACAGACAGCCCTGTGTTGAGCCTGGTTTAACCAACTATTAGCTGTGTAACCATAAGCAGATTACTAAACTCTGAGCCTCAGTCTCCTCATTTATACAGTAGGTTCAATAATATAATAATAGTTCAACATGATCTATTGAAGCTATTGTGAAAATTAAATGAGTTAATGCATGTAAAGTTTGTAATACTGTGGAACGCAGTAAGCATTCAAAAAATTGTGATTACAACTCCAGTCAGAGGAAGAGTTCAGTTCAAAAGCATAGGTAAGAAAGTATACACTGCGTACAAAAAGGAAAGCAAAAAATAGATAATTTTGGCGAAGCTCTGTGCATAAAAATTAAGTAGTATATTAGTTTGAGGTCAGATTGTAGTAAGCTTTGAGTAATGGAGATTTTAGACTTTATACGGTAGCCGTTAATGAATGTTTTTTTAATTGAAGTCTACCTGACATACAAAGTTATATTAGTTTTAGGTATATAACACAATGATTCTACAATTCTATACATTACCCAGTGCTCACCATGATAATTGTAGTCACCATCTGTCTGCATGAATTATTACAATATCATCGAGTATGTTCCCTATGCTGTATTTTCATCCCATGAGTTATTTTATAACTAGAACTTTTTACCTCTTGATCCCCTTCACCTACTCTACCATCCCCAACCCCCTTTTGTACAGTAGCCAGTGATGATCTTTACAAAGTTTCATGTCATAGATCAACCAAGTATCTGTGTAATCACTAAAAAACGAATTTAAGGAGCATAATTATAAACAGAGTAGGAGTAAGGCTACAAAAGATCTCCTGCTGTGTCTTAAGTTCCAAGTAAATTGAAGCTCACGTATTAAAGAAAATGATCAACTGATAAAATGGAGCTGGAGGAGGGGTGCCTGGGTGGCACAGTCGGTTAAGCATCTGGCTCTTGACTTCATTTCAGGTCATGATCTCAGTTTGTGGGTTTGAGCCCTGTGTTGGGCTCTGCGCTGGCATTGTGGAGCTTGCTTGGGATTCTGTGTGTCCCTCTCTCTCTGCCCCTACCTTGCTCGTGCTCTCGCTCTCTCAAAATGAATAAAAAAATGGAGTTAGAGGAGGGACTTGATATACCTACTGTCCTCTGCACAAACTACACTAGCTAATTAATTAAGCTCTAAATTCCTAAAGAAGGAGAGATCATATTTTTACTGAAATATGTGAAAACTAGAGGAAGGGACTGAGGTAGCAATATTTAGAAGCATAAGACAAAAGATGATCAGTCCAGGATTCCTGTCCTGTTTCTACCAGTGAGTGTCCAAAATTCACTTACTTTTTCTAGACCCTACTTTCTCTATTTATAAAATAATGAGAAAATTGAACCAGGTGATGTGAAAGGAGCCAAATATAAGTTTGATATTAAACAGCTCTAACTTGATTAGTAAAATAGTTCAAACATTTTTGAAATAATAAATGTAAATATAAATTTGCTTTTATATGAAACAATGTCCCCCTAAAGTAATTAACTCACCATTATGTAATTACAGCCTTGTGTTAGCCATCTTCATTTTTGCTGAAATGTTTTCTGCTACACATTGTGAAGCTCTTTGGAGGTATATGTATGAGTTGGGATGCATGCATGTGTTTGTGCATATATGTGTGCACACGTGTATGCATATGGGTATATGAGTATATGTGGGGTTGTGCATGTGTGTTTGGAGGCATACAGAGCTGCATTTCACTGTGTTTAATTTTTCTTTAGATTTTGTTACGGCTTTCTCAACTTGAGTTAAGACACAATTCAGAAATGTAAACTTCTTAAGTTTTTTAGTGGCCCTTTGTATTAAAAAGTTTTTAATGCTTATTTATTTGAAAGAGAGAGCACATATGCACAAGTGTGTGCACATGAGTGGACAAAAGGCAGAGAGAGAGGGAGAGAGAGAGAGAATCCCAAGCACTGTCAGTCCAGAGTTCCACTTGGGGCTCAATCTCACGACCTCATGATCAGTGAGATCATGACCTGAGCCTAAATCAAGACTCAGACACTTAACTGAGCCACCCAGGTGCCCCTATACTCCAATATTTTGAAGAAAAAACTATGATTCATTTTTTCATAAAAATGTATATCATATCATATTTTGTACAATAATTTTGTTAAGCAGTGACTATCTCATTTGGGGCCTATGTATAAGATGTGTTATTTCTTCATTTCTGTATATTATCAGGAAACACAGGGGAAATGGGGGGATGTTATCATCTCTCTTCCCCCAGTAGCTACAGAGCAGTCACATATTCTTTATTTATATTTTTAGCACCTGTTTTGTCAAAAATACATTTCATCTTTCTTCCATAGCTTTTGTCATGTGAACGAAAAGTTGTGGCAGAAAACAGAAAGCCAATGAAAGGCTAAAAACTCTTAAAATGATGTAGAGTCTATAACTAGCTTTGGGAAACAGGTTAAAAATGGTGACATTATTCTTTATTTCTTGTGCTTTTTATAATCCAGGTTGAATAAAGTAGCAGTTTAATTTTCTTGCAAAAGCATTGTTTATCTCAGGGATTTGAAAGACAAATACCAATAATTATCTCTTTTTCTCCCTACCCCCATAATTATGGACACCCAGCTAAACCATCTGATCTTGAGTTCGCCAGATTTCCTTAAACCATAATGGTCAGTGTGTAGATTTTCACAGCTTTAATATCAATATCAATGTTCTTGATCAGTGAATCTGTATTAAAGTTTAGAAGTTGTATTAGAGATCCACTACCTATCACAACTGATACAGCTAGAGATGAGTCCTAACTTAAGTTGTCAGAACAGAAGGAATGGGGAGATTAGGGAGCAGGTCCAAATATGTGCAATCACTTCATGACTGAATATGAGCATACGATTCCTTGATCTGCAAACCTGAATATAAGCTGTCAGTGTAGGATCAACTTGGATCAACACTAAATATGGATAACAATAGAAAAAGAAGAAATTGGAAAATGAGACAAAAATAAGGACTGTAAAATCTCCAAAAGTGTAATGGTTACGGTAATAACTTCCCTATTTTGGGGACTGTATTCTTAGCTATCGATAAGAGTAAGGATGAAGCTTAGATGCCCTTGAGGGAAGGAGACCATTGAACCTAATCATACTGGAATCTGGCTTGGAAATTTTAGGAACAGACAGAAAACTGTCTCATTATGAAACAAAGTCGGACAAAGTACCTTATGCACAAGTAGGACCTTATGCACATACTGAAAAAGAGACCCCATGTTGATGTTAAACATATCAGTAAAGTCTTTGAAAAATATTCCTCATGCAAGGAATCCAGCCACTCCTTATCTCTTGCTAGTTATTATACTGAAAGGTCAGGAGCCCCTCTCCCAAAGCCATATAAAATATCTTACTTCTTAGACCAATGTTTCAATCTTCAAGTAATATATGTAATGTGACATCTAGGGGAGGTTAAAAAAAAAGCTAAAATTAAAACCCAAGGCAGAAGTCAGAATTTTCTTCATTTATGAGATATAGAAATTATAAACGAAAAAGGTCTGTTAGCTGTTCTAATAGATCTTGTTTCTGACAGGAAAATGATGCCCTTGGTTATCTTTACTTCAAACTGAACCACTTGCAAAATATATTATTATTGAAAAAAATAAATTATCCCTATGACCATTAAGATTTTCTTAAAATGGGATTTGGCTTTTACAGAAAATTGTATTACATTTCATCCTTACTAAGCACTTTATTTCTATGCTTGATATGTATTTGAATTGCCACTTTGGTGGGAAGCCATATTTTAGGATGGTTGGAAAAAACTTTACTCTTGTGTCAAGTGGCTAAGGCTAATCTTTGTGAGAGCTTAAACTGAGGTTTTGATGAAAAGAATATTTAAATACTTTTGAGGTGAGTCCTTTTGCAATTTAATGATAAAAGAACAAAAAGGACTGAAGGATTGTTTAACTTATTTAGCTCACCTGTTTGTTTGTTTGTTGTTTTTTACTTTTCTATCCTCTCCCCCACCCTCCATAATATCCCCACTGGAATCTTCTCTGGGGCGTTTCAGTGACATCTTGAATTCTCTTTCATCTTAGGATGTCTTTGTCTTCTTTTGTGGCTGGGCTATGAAGAGTTAGATGTGTACATGACATTTTGATAGGGCTCTTTTGACCTATATAGCTTCTTTGACAAAAGCATTTTGATGCTAGAAGCTTTCTGACATGCCACTTTGATGTGCAATTTTGATGCAAGGTTGTTTTTGACATGGCTTAAAAAAGGCACTATTAAGCTTTCAGCCTTTATTATTATCAGCCTCACCCTATCCCTGAACTAACCTCACCCTACAATAAGGATGAGGGATGGGGTGGGCTCTGTTCAGAGAGCAGTGTTAGGGCTGGACAGAATCTTAAGCAGAGGGTTAGAGACCCTGGGGATGAGGCCTGGTCTGGAACAAACTGCTGGCATCTGGGAGTCAAAACTTGACCGCCATGCACACATGACAACATCCACCAATTGTTATGATAAGCCCGTGCTCATTCTCTCAGGACTCACCCATAACCATGATTGCTTTATATTAAATTCTCTGATTTTTTTCCCTATAAACTTGAAGACCTATTTAAAACAGTGGGATCACTTATTATTATTGTCTTCAAATGGCCTAGAGCACCCAGTTTTTTTATTACATTTCTCTCTCTCCATATACTTATTACATATAATATTATAAAACTTCTGTAAACTGAAAATTTGGGAAGCAAAATTGATGCTACCTTAGAAATTTACACACATTGCAATCCTAGCATATATCTTTATTTTGTCTTGTAATAAAGGTAATATCTGGGACACCTGGGTGGCTCATTTGGTTAAGTGAATGACTTCGGCTCAGGTCATGATCTCACGGTTCGTGAATTCAAGCCCCATGTTGGGTTCTGTGCTGACAGCTCAGAGCCTGGAGCCTGCTTCAGAATCTGTGTCTCCCTCTATCTCTGCCCCATGCCCACTCATGCTCTGTCTCTCTCTCTCTCTCTCAGAAATAAATAAATGTTAAAAAAATAAATAAAGGTAACATCTAATCGTAGACATTTGCGAATAAGGTATGAAGTAAAAGGCCTTGGGAATTGAGGAACAAGAAACGAGATCTAAATCCAATGCTTTAACAAGGCCATTCTTTCCTGCTATATTAAATTGACTATCAAAATAGCTATGTCAAAATGTATTCTGTTTCAAAATGATCAAGCAAAAAATGATTGCTTTTAAAGACGTGAGCATTGGGAAAGGTAAATACTACTGAATTTCTCCACCTATTCCCATTTTTCTATATCAGCTTTGTTAAATCTTGTGCCTTGATCTTGGTTGAAGTATGAGGGCTGTTTGGCTGTTCTTCACACCAAGATACCATCAACAGCATCATGGTTCAGAAGAGGGATTGCAAATTGTGGTTAGTGCAGCAGCGCTCTGCCTAGCAAAGGGCTACTACATTACCTGATGAGACCCTTGTGAGGGAGACAGCTCTGTTTCTTAGTAATTTCTGGCTCCCATTGCTCGTATCCGGCTGTGGGCAAGAGATGAAACAGGAAGTAGTTGAAAAGATTTTGTGGAAAGACATGGGGACCACATAAAATTTAAAGAACTTCTATTTCCCTGAGATGGGATTGAGACATTGCCTCCTCCCAGGAATCATGGGGTGCGTCCTGCTGTCAGTAAAGTCTATGTAGGATATAAACACCAGAGTATTCTCTTCCTCCCCAGATCCTTATTTACACCAGGGTGGCTACAAGTACAAAGAAACAGTGTCGTGTTGGGGAGAGATCTGTAATGGGAAGTCTTTGACAATAAAAGTTACCTTTTATTTTTTTAAATATGTATTTCATGTTTATTCTTGAGAGAGAGAGAGAGTAGGGGCTGAGGGCAGAGAAAGAGGGAGACACAGAATCTGAAGCAGCCTCCAGGTTCTGAGCTGTCAGCACAGAGCTTATGTGGGGCTCAAACTCACAAACCGCAAGATCATGACCTGAACTGAAGTTGGACCCTTAACCAACTGAATTGCCCAAGAGCCCCAAGTTACCTTTTATTTTTAAAGTGAGTTGCTGAAGAGATTAGTGACTGTGCATGATACTCTGGGGACTTCTTGATTACAAGTAGTAGAACCTGAACTCATCATTTCTTCATCATAGCTAGCCTCTTCTTGACTTTCCTTTACTTATTATTTTATTTGATTTTACTTTTCCCTTATTGGCTAGAGGTTAAAGATTGTGAAAGAAATAGAAAGCTATTTTTAACATCTTTGCATTCTGGCAGACATTAATCTGGCATTATTGTCCCCGAACACATGAAAACATATCCACACACAGAAGCCATACTCACTCAGACCCACTCCTGCCTCACTCTATGAACTCGACTCACTATATATTGAAACACAGACCATAAAGGTATCTAATTTGTGACAGGTTTATTTGTTTGAAAGTAGTTGTATATGGGTAGGATATAAATTATTATTTTATAAATAAATGAAGAAAAAGCCCTAAAACAGAATGAAAGTCTCATATATGATAAGACGCCCTTTATATGGCCTGAAACACCAATTCACCCATCAAAATTGTGTTCAGCTCTGAGGTAAAAATGATATGGAAAGAAGAGAGGTAAATCTAACCTAGGCTGATGAGTGTCTCAATGAAAACAACCTAGATGTAATAAACATGGTTGTGTTACTAAATCATTTGTTCTTTTTAGTCTAGAAACCTGATTCGCAAGGCCTTAGCATTTATATTTCTATAAAAGTGGAGCACCTGTATACAAAGTTCTATTTTGTTTCCTCCCACAAGCATAAGGAAGTCAACCTAAAAGAAGGGATTAGTGGAAAATGCAGAGCAGGGGGACACCTCTAGCTGAGGTCAGCTGTTATGTTTGGCACATAGTAACTGAGGGCAAGGGTAGAAGATGGTCTTCCAGGTAAACTAAGACATAGGGAGTCTTCTGGTCAGGGCAGAGGTGGCACTTCATTCCTTCAGTTGAAAAAGTATCAGCACAGCCAGAAACAGATTTTGCTAAAAACTACCCCCAAGACGAAGCATAATCTCCTTTATTTTTTTTTTATGTTTACTTATTTTGAGAGAGAGAGTATGTGCATGAGTGGGGGGAGAGGCAGAGAGAGAGGGAGAGAGAGAATCCCAAGCAGGCTCCCTGCTGTCAGCACAGGGCCTGGTGAGTACCTTGATCTCATGAACCATGAGATCATGAGCTGACCCCAAACCAGGAGTCAAACGCTTAACCACCTGAGCCACCCAGATACCCCTCCTTTCCTTTACTTATAAATCTAACTGAGGCTAGCTGTGGTTCTTAAACATCATAATTTTTACATATGTATTTTATGTATGTATGAAGTGTTTCATAATCTTCTTTATCGTGATTAACCTAGGACAGATATTCAAGAACTGGCCCAACACTTCCATCTTTATTATCCAACCATTTACAATTTCAGGACTACTAATTCCAGAAATTTGTTTACAACTTTGGTGGTTATCTAAGGGGAATTTTATTGTGTGGTTTATAGATGAGGTAATATCACCTGACAGGAAATCATTGAGAATTTTCACTGGCAGCGTACTTTTCTTGTGATGGAGAGTTTTATTTGTAGATTATTTCATAGTTGCCAAATGTTCCCTTATATGCTTCTTAATTTTCACAACCACTTTGTGAGGGAGGGAAACTATAGCAGCTCTGAAAACAACTTGGTCAGGTAGTGGCTTTCGCACACTGTGCTTGGAACAGAGATGACATAGTGACCCTCTCCTTTTTCCTCACCTCTGGGTAAAATCCCAGACATTATGCCTGGTTTCCTTTTAGATGTGGTTTAGTGCTTGTCACAAGTAGAATGGGAGACCTGGAAATAAGCACGAGCCTCCGCACCACTCTCACCTCATTGTCCTGATAATGTTCCAAGAGGCAGAGCTCAGAAATGGTTGGAGGGGTTTGGGAACCAGAGTAATATCTGGAAAAGGAGTCTTAGGGGCGGTGACCTTGGGCTCAAAAGCCCAACACAGTTTTGTTATTGTTCTTAATATTGCTTTTTCCCTCTCAATTTCTCTCTGCCCAGCTCCCAGCTTAAGTACCCAACAAAGAGGCTGTTGTTCCTATCTCTTTATGAGGATGACAAGAGAATTGAGCCGCCCTTGAGTACGTGCCTCACCATTTTTATGTGCTGTAATTTGAACATTCACTATAAAGCCACTCAAAATAGCTCCAGATGCCACAGGTTACTCATCTCTGCAATGCAATTTGAAAAAGCTTACAGTTCAGTTGCTAAAATATTTATGTCACATAGATATGGTTTACAATGCATGGCCCCTTTATGTGCATTAAACCTTGTTTATTACCAGTTGTTTAAATCCTTTAAAGGAAATGATTATGTATTTTCATACTTACTGGTTTCACTAGTTTTCATGAAGGAAATCAGAATAAGACACCTCAGATTATAGAGCAAAAACTATAATTTTCGTCTATAAATGAATTTTGTATATTTGTGTACTGTAAAGTTTTACCTTATTTTTAAAATACAGTATCATTGTGTAGGACCCTCACATTTCATAAATACTAGCTTGTGCCTTAATTCCTCTTAGATCTCTGTGACCATGCTAATATATCTGACTGGGCCATAATATAGTGGTTATTTCCATCTGATTGAGAGCTGTAAAATGCTTAGAACCAGAAGCTGTATTCAGAAAACCCATGGTTGTCATGGCAGCCATGAAATCCTTCGGTGTTTCACAGTGAGTATTGATCCAACAGGCAAATATAAGCTGTTTTCAAAATTTGGTGACCTTATTGTCCCGGGTAACTTAAAAAGTTCCCATTAGTAGAAATATGTATCTTTGAAAAAACACAGAAGCAAAATAATAGAAATGTGTTACTAAAAAGAATATATTTATTTCTTAGATACTAAACTTCTATATTCTATTTTTCTCATGATTAGGAAAGAGAAGGATTTTGTATCAATTATGCTTTCAAAACAGACCATAATACCTAGAGCATTTAATTCAGTAATTTTCAATTATCCCTTTTACACATTTCTTCCTACCAAAAAAAATTGTGTAAAAGAACGTAATAGCTATGATTTTGGAAGTACCATTATCACCATCATTTTATACGTGGAGGAATCAAGGCTAAGAGAGGTTAAGATGGTTCTCTAAGTTTCTTTTTAAGCGTAAATATAGAATCACTGAAATTAGGGCAAAGACTTTAGGTGGCAAGATACTTTCCCCTATATATCTTCTTTCTCTACTTTTAGCAAACTTATCTTTATCATAGATTTTAAAGTAGCTCAATCTGATTTTAAGGGAAACTAAAAGTAGTACATCATTCCTAGCTATTATACACATCTGTGATATTGCCCCCATGTATTTTATTTCCACGTATATTTTAAAATAGGGGCACCTGGGTGGCTCAGTCAGTTGTGTCCAACTTCAGCTCAGGTCATGATCTCATGGTTTGTGTGTTCGAGCCCCACGTTGGGCTCTGTGCTGACATCTCAGAGCCTGCAGCCTGCTTCAGATTCTGTCTCCGGCTCTCTCTGCCCCTCCTCCAGTTGTGCTCTGTCTCTAAAATAAATAAACATTAAAAAAATTTTTAAATATAGTACCATTTTTCTCGTGTGAATGAAAAAAAAAACCTAAAAGAAATATTGATCAACCAATTTAGGTAATATGAATTGGAAAACCTTTTTTGTTTTAAACTATCAGCCAAAGCTTTATAAACCTTTGCTTGCTTTATACCTTAATAAATTTAATGAACATATCGAATAGCTTCCCAAAGGGTTTATAATGGAAATGCTAACATAAACCAGACTCTAGTCCAGGTAAATATCATTTCCTATTTAACTTCCTAGGCTGTTAAAAAAAAAAAAAAAAAAAGAAGTGACATTTTAGGTATGAGGTAGTCAATCTTCGGTACTTCTCATCACCTTATTATACTGCAGGGTGATTACATGGTTTCCATGAATGGCAAGGCCATCCTTAAAGATAAAAAAATATATAGTAAAGAAAATCAGGAAGCCTCAAGGAATAATTGTGGAGATAGTTAGGCTATTCTTTAGGCAGGTGTAAGATTGGGGGACAATTGCTTACCTATGAACGTAAGGCCCTTTCTATATCCAGCTGATGAAGCCCTGTGCATCCTTCCAAACTTTAGGTTCCCTTTTTAAGTCACTGCTCAGTTTTGAGTTCTGGAACTGTAAGGTAGGAACCAAGGCCATCCTGCTGTCAGGACAGGGAACAGAGATGAAGTCTTTTATTCATCTAAGATGACACATTTGCAGTTAAACCAAGTCATGTATAAAATGTTAATCTGTAGTATAGGGGATTGTGAGCACTTGATTTAATACTGGCTGTCGAGAAGCCCTGAGAACTGATTGGAAATAGTAATCAAGACCCTATATTCCTTTTCCCTGTTCTGTACCCAGTGTAACCAACATGAGCACAGCCAAGTAACACAGGAAATGCAATATAGTGCTACTCAGAAACTCATCTGCTCTTGAGGGCCCAACATGGTTGTAGCACCAAAGTATGTGCTACCAAAGCTTTATTTTAAATATCCAGACCAAGACTTTCAATTTAGCATTCTCAATCAAAGCTCCGTATTCTACAATACCTCGTATATTTGTATTGCTGGTATTTTCCATACTGTTTCTTTGTTCTCCCCTGTAAACCTAAGTGACAGTTAATGATCTCCTTCCCTGTAGTCCTTCCATCAAGTGCTGCCAGAGAAATATGCCTATCATCTCTATCTGTTCATATTTCTGTCCTCTTCAAAATCCTTGGTTGAGTGGCACGTAGAAACACCTACATCTGTTCAACAAATAAAGGTATCCTCAAGTCTAACAGCAAAGATTCTTAGCTGGGAGATGAAAAGAAGTGTCTCATTCCTAAGAAATTAGAGAGAGGGATTGGCAGTATATAACATAAGGAAACATGTTCAGTAACATTCATTATTTTCTTCATGCAAACTACTGAAAAAAGTCATTTTTGCCTCATAGGGATATGTAGAAGATGGCCAAACAAAAAGCAAAACAAAACAAAAAACAAATGACAGAGGAAACATGATTTTTTTCCTTTTTTATTGTTTTTCTTAATTTTAATTTTATTTTGATAAAAATGTTTAGTACCATTTACCCTCTTAGTAAATTTTTAAGTGTACAGTAAGTATTGTTGACTGTCTTTACAGTGTTGTACAACAGATCTCTAGAATTTAATCATCCTGCTTAACTAAAACTTCATACCTGTGATTGATAACTTTCCTTTCTCCTTTCCCTCCCACCTTTGGCAACCACCATTCTACTCATTAATTTTATGAATTTGACCACTTTAGACATCTCGTGTAAATGGAATCATATAGTCTATGTCTTTGTGTGACTGTCTTATTTCACTTAGCATAATGTCTTTGAGATTCATTCATGTTGTTATATATTGTAGAATTTCTTCTGATTGGCTTTTTTTTTTTTTTTTTTGAGAGAGAGAGAGAGAGAGAGAGAGAGAGAGAGAGAGAGAGAGAGAGAAATCCAGGAAGGAGCAGGGAGATAATACCGAGCAGGGTCCTATACTATCAGTGCAGAGCCCAGTGTGAGGCCCCAATGCCGACTGAGACACCCAGGTGTCCCCTCAGGATGGCTATGTTAAAAACAAACAAAAGACAGGAAGTGGTGGTGAAGATGTGGGAAAACTGGAACCCTGTACACAGTTGGTAGGAATGCAAAATATACCACCACTATTGAAAAGAGCATGGAGGGGTACCTGGGTGGCTCAGTTGGTTGAGGGACCAACTCTTGGTTTCGGTGCAGGTCTTGATCCCAGGCTGTGCACTGAGCATGGAGGCTGCTTAAAATTTCTCTCTCTCTCTCTCTCTCTGCCCCTCTCCTGCTTGCACTCTCTCTAAAATAACATTTAAAAAATTAAAAAAAAAGAGTATGAAGGTCCTCAAAAAATTAAAAAGAGGACTACAAGCAGTCCCATTTCTGAGTATTTATCCAAAAGAATTAAAATCAGGATTTCAAAGACGTTATCAGCCCTCCCCTGTTCATTGCACCACAATTCACAGTAGCTAAAGATGTGGAAACAATCTAAAAGTCCATTGACAGATGACAGATAAAGAAATTGTGGTATATGCATACTATGTAATATTTTTTCTTAAAAAACGAAGAACATGCTTTTTAGAAGGTTAAGATAATTAAGCCTTTTAGTTAAAAAATCAAAATTTTTTTTTTTTTTTTTTTTTTTTTTTTTTTTTTTGCTTTGCATTTAAAGACTTCAATACTGCCCCTGTGAATAATACAGGCTCATGCCACAGATCCACCTACATATGCTGCTCTTTCTTCCTCTCCTAACTGGATGCACTATGAAGAGAGTCACAATTTCCTGCAACATACAGGGCCTCTAACAATTTCATCATGAAGCTTTTCCTAAGTCTCTCAAGGAATTTGAAGAGCACTGTCTTCTATTCTCCCAATTTAGCATGGCCAAGAATAATCAATGAAATTATATCCAGAGTATGGTGGGCTCAATATTAATTAAATTAGGACCAAATATAAGCTTAGTTGTGGTAATAATTGAAACATTTTAGCACCCCTTTACTATACACATCAAAATCAGGTGTTGGCGTTTTTAAAGAAGCAGTGAAAGTGACTTTAGTTTGATTAGCTAGACTTTCCATATGAAACTTATCAAGTTGTGTTTGCTTTGAGTACTGTTCATAGGCGATACATAATAAAAATAGATATGTGATTAATAGAATATCCTGAAATATTCATAAGTTATTCTCAGCCAGGTGTATCAGACATTGACAATTCTTTTTTAGTGAAGTTTAACTCAGTGTTTTTAGGTATTTTGAAAAATAGCAAAATTTTAATGTAACATTCTAATTTAAAACCATATTTTTGCTTACAGAAATATATTTGAAACTGAACATTAATACATTTCACATCTTGAATTTACTGTTGAAAAATCTTAAATGCATTATATCACCTATCACCTTACCCATCACCTCTTCTTTGAGTATTAGTTGACTCTTCTCACTTATTAATTTGTCAAATAATATCTCCCTTGGAAGATTGTTCTAACAGCAATAAAAAGAGCTTTGTAAGAATTCTTGAAAATAGATGAATGATCAGTTTTGCTGCGGTTAAAATTATGATACTTTGGGAGTATATAATTTGTTCCGAGAGTGATCATTTGTTGTGAAAATATGGATTTAATCACAAAGTATATTACTGTAATTTATTGCTAAAAATCCCACTTAAATATACAAGCAGAATAAATAGAATATAAAAATTGTACGAAAATAGCTCTGTGTGTATATACATTTTTGTATAACAAGACCTAGTAAAATTTATGAACTGTATGTTTTGATCACTTAAAAATATTAAGTATTTTTGAAAATAGAAATGTTCAATATTTATATAAGCATTTGCTTTATCTATGACTTTTGTGTTTTTTCTTAGATTAGCCTTCTACTCAGTGATTGTAAGCACGTTTACTGATATTCTTCTAATACATTTATGAGTTTGGGGGAGATGCATCTGGACTTTATTTGGGGGGATGTCATGTAGTTATGGAATGACCTTTTCCTACTTGTTTATTTGTTTGCTTATAAAACAAATGTCAGTTACAAACTTCATACCTCAAACTTCTTATGAAAAATATCCATCTTTTGTTCCCACTGAGTTAGTATGCACTATACTTAGATATTTTATTGTCAGGAAAAAATGATTTTTAAAAAGCAGTTAAAATATAACAGAAAAGAGCTTAACTTAATAAAATAAAAAAATGCTCTTATTAATAAAAAGATGTGCAACCCAGTATAAAACTAGGCAAATGATATGAACAAGAAATTTTTATAAGAAGTAAGAACATCCATACCAATACACATGAAACAAAATCTCTCTTTACTCTTAACCCAATGAAAGAAAATGACATAAACAGCAAGATAATTTTTTTCTTTCCTTTAGAACAGAAAAGATCAACAAGTTTAATTTTAAACACTGTTTAGGCAAGTATGTACAAAAACAAACATTTTTTGTACATGTTGCTGAAGAAGTGAGTTGATAGAGACTCTTTGAAAACAACTTTGGGGGCACCCTGAGTGGCTCAGTTGGTAAAGTGCCTCTTAATTTTGGCTCAGGTCATGATCCATGGTTCACGAGTTGAAGCACCGTGTTGGACTCTGTGCTAGTATTTTCTATCTCCCCTTTTCTCTGTGCTCTCCCCCACATAGGTGCTTGCGCGCTCTCTCTCTCTTTCTCAAAACTTTAAAAAATGATTATAGAAAACAACTTCTATAATATCAGTCACTTAACTGACAATTTGGTAATAATATATGTCTTGGCAATCTATCTTAAAATATACCTGCAGTCCAGAAAATGCAAACTAATCTATAGTATCAGAAAGCAGGTCACTAGTTGCCTAGGGAAGGGACTGAGGGGTAGAAGGGTAGCATTAACTAGGGAAAATTTGGGAGGCTGATGTATATATTCACCATTTTGATTGTCGTAGTGGTATGAAAGGTGTACACATGCGTCAAAAGTTACCAAATTGTACACTTTATGTGCAACTTTTTTCATGTCAGTTATGCCTCAATAAATGTTAGTGAAGACAGATATGCTCAAATATGAAAAAAATATTAGCCAAATTTTTTTCCTTGCATCACTCTTTGAAATGGCCACAACCTGTAAGCAATACTCTGCATGCATTGTATCTAAAACGAAAATAACATCCACCAGAAATGCTCATAAATGATCTGGGATGTAAAAGTAATTTTTAAAAATAATAAGCAAAACTTTTAAACAGAAAAAGATAAGACTTGAGGCAAATGGGCGAGAAATCTTTAGATAAACTTTCCTGGTTTAGAAATAGCAAAATTTTAATGTAGCATTCTAATTTAAAACTATATTTTTGCTTATAGAAACATGAACATTAATAAATTTCACATCTTAAATTTACTATTGAAAAATCTTAAATGTATTATATCACCTATCACTTACTTATTATTTTAATTTAAAAAATAAATAAGGAAAAGTGAACATTTTAACAGGTAAGAGGCAAACACTATGAACTATTACAGTCACAGAAGCCATCATATCAAATAACAGCAGCTTCATTATCACAGAGTAACTATACCATTAGAGTATGCTCTTCAATAAGAAAGGATTTTTATTTTTGCAAAGCATACAGCAAAATGTTGATCTCATATTTCTGGAAAAAAATGATAGCTCAGTGGGCATTTAGTACGACTGTGGTTTCAATGTCAGTTCAGTTAAAGCCTGTGCATTACTATTCAGTCAGTGCTGAGCTATTCACTCAGTGACCCTTATGGGCCAGAGAGGTTTTCTATTAGTTCAGTTCTCAAAGACGTAGTTTGCTGACTAGGATCAGAATCATGCATGTACAGCTCTGGGAAAGGAGCCCAGGAATTTTATAAATAACTTTATGGGTTTGCTTTCCTGAGCCCTCTGCAATCTCCCCCGTACTTTCTGGTTCCCTAGGGCTTCCCTTTTGGTCCTTTTGCCAGAAAGCTGGGGCTTTAGTTACCCCTCTCTGGTACCTACTTCTCTAGCTTTGCCAACATCTGAGGCTAAGAAAAAATTGCAAGGAGAAATTGGAAAGGTAATTCAGCTCTTTCTTTTGGGACCGCAAGTGTACTGATTGGGCAGGGAGAATCTACTCTAATAATTTTGGTTCCTGTGGGGTCCCAATGCAGTGCTACAGGATTGTTTGCAACCAGGACCAGAGAACCTCTGCTAGAGCTCTCTGTTTGCACCCCTGTGCCGGCTTCCAGGTTTGGGGCTACATAGGGCTACAGGCTGGGCACACTGGAGAAAAACAAAAGTGATAGATAGACTCATTACTGATCCCTTGGTATTTCAAATTGCCATCTACTTCACCGATCTACCTGCTACTACTTAATTTAGAGTCCTCAAATAGCAATTTCATGCCTTTTGCCCAGATTTTATACCTGTGTTCAGAGGGAAAGACATGATGGCGTGTCCTTACTCTGTTAACAGGAACTTAAACTCAAGCAAATGCTTTCAGTTAATAAACTTACTAAAATCCTTGGTATCATCAGTACAAGAGTGTCCTTTAACTGTTGCTTTGAGTGAAGTATACAACTGAAGTCAATGAAAATTTACATATTATTAGACTTTTACTTTATGTAAAAAATATATGCACATTAATATTGCACTTTAAATTAGACTTATGAATATCAATTTATTTCTTAAGCTTTTTCTTGGTTGACCTCAGAAGTGGCACAGAATTAATTGTCCCTTTAAGTATGCTTGCTTGCTGTTCATTAATGACAATATGCAGTTCATATCAAGCTTTATTTATTGAAGTATAATCAACATATAACATATTAGTTTGAGGTATACAAGATGATGATTTCATATGTGTATACATTGTGAACTGATCCCCACAAGAAGTCTAGTTACCATCTGCCACCATTCAAAGTTAACTTTTAGTATTTGCTACCTTAGCAGCTTTAAAATATATTCTACAGGGGCGCCTGGGTGGCTCAGTCGGTTAAGCGTCTGACTTTGGCTCAGGTCATGATCTCGCGATTCATGGGTTCGAGCCCCGCATCGGGTTCTGTGCTGACAGCTCAGAGCCTGGAGCCTGTTTCAGATTCTGTGTCTCCCTCTCTCTCTGCCCCTCCCCTGCTCATGCTCTGTCTCTCTCTGTCTCAAAAATAAATAAAAACATTAAAAATAAATAAATAAATAAAAATATATTCTACAATATTAAAGACTATGGCCACCATGCTGTATATTATGCCCCCATGACTTATTTATTTTATAACTGGAAGTTTGTATCCCTTTACTCCCTTCACCCATTTCACCCACTCCCCAAACCCCCTTCCTGTCTGGCAACCACCATTCTCTTCTTTGTATTTAGGATTTTGGTTTTGTTTTGTTTGTTTGCTTTTTTGGATTCCAAATATAAGTGAAATCATATGGTATTTGTCTTTCTCCATCTGACTATTTCACTTGCATAATTCCTTCAAGGTCTATCCATGTTGTTATACATGGCAAGATTTTGTTCTTTTTTATAGCTGAATAATATTCCATTATATATATATGGAATCTGTTCCATTATACACACAGACACACACACACACACACACACACACACACACACACACACCTCACATCTTTATCCATACCTTGATGGATACTCAGGTTGTTTTTGTATCTTGGCTATTGTAGATAATGCAGCAATAAACATAGGGGTGCACATATCTTTTCATATCTTTTTGAATTAGAGGTTGGTTTTTGTTTTGTTTTGTTTTGTTGTTGTTTGCTATTTTTCTTCTTTTTTATAAATACTCAGAAGCAGAATTGGTGGGTCATATGGTAGGTAGTTCTATTTTTAATTTTTTGAGGAACCTCTGTATTGTTTTCCACAGTGGCTGCAACAATTTACATTCCTGCCAACTGTGCATGAGAGTTCCTTTTTCTTCATATCCTCAACAATAGTTATTGTTTCTTGTATTTTTTTGTATTAGTCATTCTGACTGATAGGTGATATCTCAGTGTAGTTTTGATTTGCCTTTCCTTTGATTAGTGATGTTGGACATCTTTTCAAGTACCTGTTGGCCATCTGTGTGTCTTTGGGAAAATGTCTATGCATATCTTCTGCCCATTTTAAAATCAGATTTCTTGTTTGTTTTTTTTTTTTGCTATTGAGGTTTTTACGAGTTCTTTATATTTTTTTGATATTAGAACCCCTTGGCAAGACTTATTTTAAATTTAAAAATTGGTTTTGCATTTTAGAAGCTTTTAATTTTTTTTATTTTTGTTTTTGTTTTTTTTTTTTTTTATTTTTTAGAGAGAGGGAGAGAGCATGAGCTGGGAGAGAAGCAGAGGGAGAGAAAGAATCTCAAGCAGGCTCCATGCTCAGCGTGAAGCCCAAAGTGGGGCTTAATCCTACAGCCCTAGACTCATGACCTGAACCAAAATCAAGAGTCAGATGCTCAACCAACCGATCCACCCAGACACCCGTTTTTAAGAAACTTTTACAACAGACGCTCTTCGTCTAGATGTCAGACAGTCTGTCATTTTCTTTACATATTTCTTTTAAACACACCTGTACTGAATGTGAAACAGGGGCCAAAGAGAGTTCTAAGGATACAGAATGAATCAGCTAGAAAAGCTTTGAATATATACATGAATGTTGTAGTATCCCTGGATAGGGAGATATCTTACTGATTGATATGCACACGTCAATCTATACAGTTTAGCCAGTGTTGTGCTATGCTTAGGGAGAAAGCTCAACAAATTTCGAGACTGTGGAACAGTGACTGAACCCAGGGGAGATGGAGTATCTCGACAATCTGGCTTAATTTAAGTTCACCTTAAGATCAAAATATTCACCTTTATGCCTGTATAACAAAAAGAATGGTTTTCATGAGTAACTGAGGCTAAGGAGATTTCACCTGTTTTCTATCATCCAACAAAGAACAGGACTTGACCACTTCTCATCACCTCCACCACTATCTCCCTGGTTTATGTCAATGCCATCCATTCATTACCCCATCTTTGCAACAACCTTCCAACTGATCTCTCTGCTGTGCACACCACTGCCAACGATCCAATTCCCACAGCAGAAAGAATCATCCTTTTAGAACTAAAGTCACATTCTGTCTATCTTCTCAAAACCCTCTAATGGCGTTCCTTTTCCACCTGAATTAAAGCTGAACCCCAAGTCTTTACAGTGACCTACAGTGTCCTACATGATTTGGAAAAAAGATGTCTCTAATATACCCCCTACTAATATTTTCCTACTCTTCTTTCTTCAGCTGTACTGTCCTCTCTACACATGTTTGAACATGGTAGATGTACTTCTGTCTCAGGGCTTTTGTACTTGCTGGTGCCTTTGTTGGAATTCTTGTCCCCTCCACCCACATAGTTCATTTCCTCCTCTCCTTCAAGTCTTGACTCAAAGGCTGTCTTTCATTGAGGCCTTCCCTGGCTACCCTGTTTGAAATAACAACTCTCCACCTCCTTGACCTACACTATCCCCTTTCCCTGCTTTATTTTTTCCGTCATTCTCATTATCATCAAATATATTATTTCATTTTTACTTAGCTTGTATATTGATGTATTATCTGTTTTCCTCTCCTACATAGTATGCTACATGATGTCACAAAATAATTGTTTTCTTTACTGCTGCTATATCCCCAGAGCCTGGAAAGGTACATAGCATGTAATAAATAGTTTATAAATACTTATTGGGTTAATAGGTATATTCTTTAATAGATGCTTATAGGTATAAAAGTGAGGTACTTGCTAAACTTAGAAACCAGAGAGTATACCACTGATTCTGAAAGCTTTCTGATAATGATAGATTTCTTTTTTTTTTAATTTTTTTTTAACGTTTATTTATTTTTGAGACAGAGAGAGACAGAGCATGAACGGGGGAGGGTCAAAGAGAGAGGGAGACACAGAATCTGAAACAGGCTCCTGGCTCTGAGCAGTCAGCACAGAGCCCGACGCGGGGCTCGAACTCACGGACTGTGAGATTGTGACCTGAGCCGAAGTCAGACGCTTAACCGACTGAGCCACCCAGGCACCCCGATAGATTTCTAATCAAGAATATCCAACAAAGTTCTTTGGATAAGAAAGTAGAGACCTACGTCTTCTGGAACTTCTTTTGCAATACAAGGGAATTTGATTATAATTGTATAGAGTTGTTGCAACACCACTAGGGTCCATCTTTGAAATATTTCTCATACACATCCTTGTTTTTCTAGTCTTGTCGTAATTGTCCTAGTTTCTCTTAGCTGCTTTATTATCGTAATTTCATAACTGGCTTTCCCATGTGTCTTATCCCCAAATCTATCATACACGTTGCTTTTTAAATAATCTTTATAAAGAATGGCTACAGTTTTGTCAGCCCCCTCCTTATGTGCTATTTCATAGCATTCATGGCCCTTCCTGATCTGTCATTTTTACTTTAACTAGTAGAAATTATTCCCCATTAAATATCTTTTTCTTCTGTACAATTAGAATCTTTTCTCCAAACCTACCTGGTATTTTCTGTCTTCTGAGCTTTTGTTCAGCATTCTTCTTATGTTCCTCAGTTTGCAATCCCACCCAAATGGTTCTTAATCTGGAATGTGTGAATGAAATTGAAACCTGTGCTGATGTCACTCTAGGGGAGCAGCGCATCTACAGCTGCCTTCATGTTACCCATGGATTGTCTAGCAGGAGTGACCGCCTAATATGCTCTTTGTACTTAAGCTGCCCACTCTGGATTGTTTTCCATTTTCAGCCTCCAGGATATTTTTAGATACTTCCATCCCCAGTCCATGAGGACATGAGAGGTAAGTGATGGAGATCTTCTTCCTCACCAGTATTTGGAATTAGTAATTAGTTGGTGCTAATATGAACTAGCTCAAGATTTCCTCATAGCCAAGATCATAGAAAAATCCACCCTTGTTACACACAGATTAATGGTTCAAAAGTTTGTAAACTTTGTGACTTCCCTGGCTTGGGACTGGGGGCTAGGAGTCTCCCTTTAACAAATTATTGGATAACTCCAAAATAAAGAGAAGATTATAAAATAAGATCCTGTTACAAAGGTATATTCAGAAATGTGTTTTGCCTACAAAGTGGAACAATTGACTTCATCTGAAAGATTGAGGAAAGGCTTTATCAAGAATTTTACTTCCTTTTTTCTTTTGTTTTTCCTTTTCATTTTTCTCTCTGTCCTTGTCTCTGTTTCTGTCTCCCTCATCCTTTCTTGCGTGTGCTTATCTTACTGAAAAATTGGGAGCAGGGTGCATAAGCAGAAAGGATGGTTTTAAAAAGTGATAAGTCAACTTGTATGAAATAATTCATGTGATAAACCAGGAGCAAGAAATTATGGGTCTATGTGTAGAGGGCAGAATGTGAAATGAAGAAAGAAGTTAAAAAAGAGGTTGTGACTTAATCTGAAAGTTGGAATGAGAATTGCATTTATCATTGTTACAAAAATGAGAATTTGGAAACAATTTTCAAATCATTACAGGATGAAATAACCTATATAAAGCACATATGGTCAAATATATATGGCTTAATTATCAGTCATGCTGTCAGTGGCAAGGGTGTCCACGAAAGACCTGACACCTAAGAGTGGCACAGTTATTTAAAATGATGATTGAAATAAGGGGGATAAAAGGAAGTGAAGCAAAGTGTGTAATGTAGGAAAATCTCCAGATTTAAGTTTCTGTTGAGTCTCTGTTTTCTCTCTTTGCAAAATAAATGTTAGGATTCCAAGGCGGTTGCCTGGTTCACAAGGCTGCCATCAAGATTAAATGAGAAAATACTTGTGAAAAGCATTTCCAAAAACTCATACATTTTCTACAGATTAAGGTATTACTAGCAACTTTTTAAAAGGCAGGACACTTGTCATATCACAAGGTATTAGAGAGATAAAGTATTTATTCTCAGAATTAAATTTAACGCCATGCACAGTTACCCAGTTTTTAGTTTGTTAAAATGATTTCTAAGCTTGGAAGAATTTGGGGAAAATCCCTGAAAGGCTAAAATGTAGGGATATTCTGTAACCTCAGGTCTCCTAAAGGATACTAATATCCTCTGTTCCCAGACCGGTCCCCTGTAGTGAAGTCAGTAGAGAAGGGTTAGCATGACCGTGGAACTTTATAATCCAGCCCTGGGCGAATTATTATTAAGGGATGACGTAATGTTCTTTTCTTTTAGTGGATTATGTATTGTTGCCAGTTCTTCTTTGCATTTCTATTTCTGGATGCTTTGCTCTCTTGCTTTGTTTGTTTCCCTATTTATCTACATTATTGGAATAATAATAATATAGACTCAGAAATATAAAAGAAATTGAATCAAATAAAAACAGTAGATATATAAAATTTATAAAATAGAAAGATAATAAAATAGAACCAAAGAAGCACCTTTTCTGCATTTCCTTTATTGTTATATTTCCTTAATTTTAGCTTTTTTAAAATAATTTCTTATTTCTTATTTTATTTGATTTCTTTTTGTTTATACTTAAAAAAGAATCTTGGGGAACCTGGGTATCTCAGTAGGTTAAGCATCTACCTTTGGGTCAGGTCATGATCTTGTGGTTCGTGGGTTCAGGCCCCACATGGAGCTCTGCACTGAGCTCAGAGCCTGGAGCCTGCTTCAGATTCTGTGTCTCTGCTCTCTGCCCCTCCCTCCCTCACACTCTGTGTGTTTCTCTCTCAAAAATAAATGCACATTAAATTTTTTTTAAAAAATGAATCTTAAGTTTGAGGACTTCTTTATCTTTAATACATCTTTAAGGTTGTGGGCATTTTTTGAACGTGTAGTTTTCTATATAAGTTTTGATTAAATATTTTATCTTCATTGTTTTCTAGATAATGTGTAATTTCAGCTTTTTAATTTATTCTTTGAACAAAATATATTTATGTTTCCTAATTTTCAAAGACAGTGTTTTAAGTTAACATTTATCTTTTATTTCTAAACTTTTGGAGTATGCTTGTGAATTGTGGCTTTACTTTTTAAATTTTTAGTACTTATTTGTGCTAAGTACATAGTGTTTTGTTAAATTTTGGTATATTTTCGTGGCAAACCAAAAATATACGTTCTTTATTTTATTGATTTATTAAATAGAGTTTGTTGATTTTATTTATTTGGTGATATTTATTTATTTTATTTATTTAATTTATCCTCTATATCTGTGCTTATTTTTAGCAGCTAGTTCTGTTAGATTTTGGAATAGTTATTAAAATATTCCCACTATTTTATATTCATCATGTTCTAATTGCATTTATAATAGTTTTTGGATTAATATTAATATTAATATGCTGTTGTTTATTTGTTACACTGTTTATATTCTTCATAAATTAAGCATTTTGATGGGGTATCTGGGTAGCTCTGTCAGTTAAATGCAACCAGTTCTGGATTTCCGCTCAACTGATGATCTCACCGTGGTAAGATTGAGACCTATCTCCGTGCAGGGCGTAGAGCCTGCTTAAGATTCTCTCTGCCCCTCCTCCATTCTCATGCTCCCACGTGTACATGCGTGCTCTCTCAAAAAAACCAAAAAACCAAAAAAAAAAAAAAAACCATTTTGCCATTGTATAATTTCCCTTTTTGCCGTGTTACATGTTTTTATCTATTCTTGTGTTTTGTTCTGTTTTTGGGGTTTTGTTTTTGTTGTTGTTGTTGTTGTTGTTGTTAAGTATTATCTCTCGTCCATCCCTTTTTATTTTTGTGAATTTATTTCGAGATTCTGCCCGCAAAATCTTTCCTTTCATGACTTCCATCTCAGATTCTCAATCTCCCAAGTATATAAATCAGGTCTCAAACATGGCCATCTTCTCCTTCGATTCATCTCTAGAATAATTTAATTCTAAAACAGTGTTCTCGATTTTCAAAAAGATTTGTTTTTATATCGTAATTGAGCAAATGCCCTTGTTATTCTTTCTTTGTTCAAGGTGTTAACCGTCTGTTCATATAGTTACATTCTATTTGGAGTGGCTTTTATGATTTGTCTGCCTCTTTGCTTTCCTACTTTGGCTTCATCACTGGGGTTCATGCCTAACTGCTGCCATAGTTTATGCAGGAAGGATCTTTTACGTAAAGGCAGGGCCAGCATCTCTCCCTGGCAGCCAGCTGCCTACAGACCTGAAAATTACCGTTTTTCCATCAGGACGTCAGCTGCAAAAACTGTCCCCCTCTATCCTTCACAATTCAGGTTGAATCTGCTGACCGTTTCAGCTTCCACAGCTCTCTTGTAGCCAGATTACCCCAAAGAGACTCACGGATATTTAGCTTCTTTTCAATTTAGGGCAAAATTGCAACTTATAATCAGTTTTGCAAAGAAAAAAAAATCCAGGCCAAAGCCTGGCTTTTGTTCTGATCCCAGAGTTTGCACACCAGGACTGGGCTATGTCCACCTGGAAAAAGGGGTACATGGTTTTCTACACACAAACGACACCATCTGGCTACCAAGCTGTTTGCCCATAGGGCATGCTTTATTTCTAAGCATCCATCCGAAGTGGGCACCTTTCCCTAGTTTCCCAAAGGCAGAGTGTGGGGTGAGTAGAGGCTTTCCCCCTGGGGTCCACAAATTCTCATACACAATTCACTCACTCTCATTTGTTGATTCTCTCTCTCTCTCTCTGTCTATCTCAAACTCACACTAATCATTACTTCAGAATTCTCAACAGCAACTCTCCTGCCTCATTTCAAGGTCTGGGAACAGGAGGAACAGCTCTTGCCGTCCTGGATTCTGGGAGGGCAAAAATTCTCACCTGAACCCTCTATACCACTGCCTTTAGACCCAGAGACAACTTATCTCCGTAGAAGTAATTAATCACTAAACTGGAGTTGGAGGGGTATGAGCAATGTGGACTCATTGTGGTGTCACTTACCCCGAATCCCATGGAATCTGTCTAGATATTAAATTCCCAAAGGCTGTTTAAGTGTCAGATATGGCAGTATAAACTAAATAGCATGACCTGCCTAAGGGCCAGATCCCCACTCACTTCTCCAGCTCCATCTGGCATATCTCTTCCACTTGCTTTCTGCCAGTCCAGCCACTTTGACTGCCTTTCTATGCCTCAAATGGGCTGTGCTTCCTCAAGTTCCTGGACTTTTTGTTCATGTTAATTCCTACTCTTATGGCACATCTCAGACCAGGAGACGCCTGGCAGACAGCTTTCCTGAAGATCCCAGCCAAGTGAGGTCTTATGGAGGAAGCTGTCATCCTCATTGCTCTTATCGGAGCATCCATATGAACACTTATCCCCTGCACTAGATTGGAAGTTATATGCAGGTGAGCCTGCTGTAGTTCCCCTTGTGTCTGCAGCACCTGGAACAGTGGGAGCCAATGGTTTTTGTTGTGTAAATAAAACCAAGAGAGAACCCAGACACTGCGTAAAAGTTTTCCTGAGAAATCACAAGTCTCCGTCATCTGAGTGCAAAATTTGCTAATAAACTGTTGAGCAGAGAAATCTCATACTAGATTTTCTCACATTGAAGAATGGGATCCCCCATCATTAATTTGTGAAAAATTTTAAATATACAGAAAGTCAAAAGCATTTTATAGTGATCATCCACATATTCATCACATAGACACCTTTAACATTTCACTAGGCTTGCTTTGTTGTAACTCTATCCATCCCTCAGTCTATCCATCAATTCATGATATTTTATACACTAAGTAAGTGGCAGACTTGAGTATATTTCCCCTTAAAATCACTCACATGTATATCATTATTGAAAGCTTAACACTTATTTATAGACCGTTTTCACTCTTCTGAAGTTAAATTTTATAGGCAAATACATAAATTGTAGCTGTAAGTTTATGAAATTTTTGATGAATGTATATACATGTGTAACCCAAATCAATATCGACACATATACATTATCATGATCTCAGAGAGGTCCTTCATGCAGTGTAGCTGGGTCATTTGTATATATATCTCACTGGGCTTTCCACAAAGCTGTCGTGAAATTTAAATGAGATGAGGTAAAATATAAAGACAATAATACAACTAAGTAACACTATCATGGAACAAAACATTTAAGTAAACACAAATCTTAAATAAATGGGAGAATAGGCACCTCATAACTTCCTTTTAAAGTTATCTCCTGCTCTATAATCATCAGAGTTCCTATTATTTTAAGGATTTCACTTTAACATAAAAAAAAAAGGTCTCTACTCATTTCCTATGTGAATCAGGCTGGTAGTCTTGCCTTTGTTTCAGAGGCTTCCGGGTATAGTAGAAGAAACATAGGTTTTGGTGCATAAGGTATTTTATTTTATTCAGTGACTTTAATAAATTATCTAACTCTTTGAGATTTAATTTTACGATTTGTAAAATGTAGAAGGTAAAAATAGCCACTGATAGAATTTGGGGAGTGAGGAGAGAAGAAAATGTTGATAATTATATGAAATAATATAAAGTCTTGGAATCGAGTTCCCTCTACCCCCCCATCCTTGAGCTTTTTGGTTTGAGTGATGCATATATTAAAAGATGATAAAACAAAATTAATTTATAGTTGAGCAATGGCAGAAGGAGACAAATGAAGACATTTTTGAAGTTCTTTTTTAAATATAAGCACCAAAATCTGTATTTTTTCTGCTATATTCTGAAGGCTTTTAGAAGGAGGTAAGACTAAAAGTCTGATTTATATATTTTGAGTCTTTCAAGAGACCCTTAGGGGCGCCTGATTGGCTCAGTCAGTTGAGCGTCTGCCTTTGGCTCAGGTCATGATCTAGCAGTTCATGGGTTTGAGCTCCACATCGGGCTCTGTGCTGACAGCTCAGAGCCTGGACCCTGCTTTGGATTCTGCGTCTCTCTCTCTCTCTCTCTCTCTCTCTCTCTGCCTCTCCCCAGCTCACACTCTGTCTCTGTCTCTAAAAAATGAATAAACATTAATTTTTTTTAAAAAAGAGCCACTTAAAGTGTACTACATAAGCAGCTCTACCTACAGCATTATCAAATGTTCCTGAAAATAAGTGTTTTGAATCTCAAAAAAGTTTAAACTGTCAATTATTTCACAATGCTATAGTAGTGAAAACATGAGTGGCTGGAGAGCAAGATGGCTTAGCGATGATTCTTCTTCATATGTGGGCTCTTGTCTCTATGAAATATATAAAGGTGGGATGTTACTGCCTTCAGGTGCCTCGGTTTCCTCATCTGTGAAATAGAAGCAATAATATTTCCTATCTCAATGGATTATTGTATAGATTTAATGTGTTTATGCATGTAAAGTTCTTAGAACATCACCGAGCATATAGTAAATTCTCAATAAAATGAGCTCTCATTATTGGAGTTAGGCAGACATACATTCAAATACCAATTCCATACTGTGTGATCTTGGACAACTTACTTATCCTCTCTGAGTTTTAGTTTCTATGTTAGTAACATGTGATTAATAAAACATTAGATAATAATACTTGTGGGGTAGTGCCTCACATACTGTAAATACCCACTGGTTGTTCTTACTGGATTTTTCATCCTAGCTTCTAGTTTTAGAAAGCCATCTGGCTTTAGAAAGCCAGATTACCTGCATTTTTTTAATCGAGGAGGAAAATGCAGAAGATATTTCTATTTCAAATAAAAGGAAATTATTTATTAAAAAATATAATCTCTGACACATTGATGCCCACCAGCTGCCAGAGATGAGAATTTTGGGAACCGCTATTCCAGAGAAGTCATAAACACTGGCAAGGGATAATTGAATCAAGAGATGTTTGGGTCACATTCCGTTCTGCTGCATTGTCATCAATTTCACTATATTATTGCAGAAAAAAGTTGGGGATTGAAACTTTGTTATTCTAATTATTAGTATTATTTGCAGAGCTCTTGGGAGTGCTGTTTATTTCCCTTCTTATTTTTCACATAATGAATTGCTTTTGAATTCACCTTACATAGCTGCTATGGTTTTAAAAGATTATATCTCTGCATAATTCTGCTTAAATTGCTATCTTTTCTAAATCATATAAACTCTCTTCAATAATATCCTGCATGTATTTAATCTCACCAATTTTGGCAAAGCTTCATAAAATTATTGTATTATATTTTTATTCCTGGTGTCTATTAAACGTTTTTAAAACCAAGATTTAAAAAAAAAAAAAAAAAAAGGAAGAAGAAAAGGAAAAGCATTTTCAATGTTTTCTGTGCACATTTGCACTGTGAAATCACTTGTAACAGACTCACACAACTAATTAACAGATCTTTATTTTGTTGTGTTTCTGGCCGAGTCAACGTGACAGGATATGGGAAGCCATACCAATTAACAGGCCTGAGCAAGCTCTTCATTTGACAAACATTTAATAAGCAATAAAATAGGAACTTGGAAGTTCTGAAACTCACTGATGGAAAAAAGAGAGAGAGGAGCTCTGCTGCTTATCTGGAATAAAGGAGGAACTCAATTAAGCTAACAAGATGCAAGCTGTAAAAAAAAATCAGGGTTGAGTTGAATTTTAGTTTAGCAAGCAACTTTGAGAGGGCACCTCGTCCTTCCTTTCCTTCCCAGTCTGCATTAAAGCACAGCTGTGCAGCCCACGGTCTGCTTTCTTTCTGAGAAATAGTCCTCCTTAATGGGAATGGCTATGGTAGAATATTAGATTTCTGCTTAAAATGCTAATGAAGATCTGGTACTCGAAAACCTAGTTTCAAACTTTTGTAAATTTCTAGTGATCATCTTTTAATAATCGCAAGGGCTGATTCATGGCTGTGCCCCTCCCTGCCTCTTCCTGTTAGATCTGTGTGTGTCTGATTCTAATGCTGTTCCAGGCACTAAACCTGAAATGAATTGATGCCATTGGTATTCATCTCCAGGCACTTGTTCAGGAACCAGTGCTTCCCACTTCGCTTTATCATCCAATTAAAAGCTTCCGTATTTCTGAAAGTCAATAATTAAAAAAAAAATCAATACCTCTATGTCTTGACTATGAATATATTTGCAAGAAAATTTAATGGACATGTTGTCTATACTCACTTATAGCTGGTATACTTCCAAAAAATTTATAGAGCACGTGAACTGACAAGATAAATGAAGTAGATGTTCATTATTCAAATTAAAAATTATTTTCTGTCAACTGAAGGCACATATCATTTTTATAGCAAGATTTTAGTGCATACCAAGTATAATTAAATGAATTTTAAAATAAAATAATCATTAATATTGATATCTTATAACTTAACTCAATTATAATATTTATTTTTTAAGTTAACTGAAGTGACATTAATGGCACTAATAAAACTAAGATTAATCAGTGTGTGACTTTTTAACTGATTCAAAATTCATTTATTCATTCAAACATTTGTTATTATGTACTATCCAATTTCATGCAAATTAATTGAAAAAATAAATTTATTGAACACAGACTCTAAGTTAGGCTTTTTATTAAGCACTAGAGGCAGAGGTTAGCAGAATGATATGGCCACTGCACTCTGAGTGCTAAGAAAGGTATAATAGAAAATCATTTAGAGTGGGAACTTAGGGCCCTAGATTGAGCCCTAGCTCAATGTAATGATCTTTGGTTTTCTACAGAGTTGGTTTGTGTTCATCTGATCTTTAATGTTCACTTATGATTTGTAAAGTACATATTGTATACCAATTCTATAGTGTTCAGAGAAAGATCATAATATTGTAATGGCAACATTATTAACAAGAACAACAAAGAACTGTGAATGCCTACTTTATACAGTACAACAAATTAACAGTTGGCATATTTTGATCTTTAGACAGTTGCTTTTATATGCCACAGAATGTTCTTGTAAGCTTCGTATTGAAATGCATTTATGCTTTTTATTGATTTTCCAGGTGCAAAACTGATCTCAAATTCATTAATATTAATATGAGCGAAACTAGCTTGCTGAACATCAAAACAGTATTACATTTTGAAAGCAGGAAATTCCCTTTACAGTGAATTGGGAATATTTCCAGAGCAAAGGACTCCCAATTAAACATTATCCTTTAGTAGAAAATGTCTTCATTCACTTAGATAAATTTATGGTAGTCTTTAAAACTGTAAGAACTTATCTATTCAGGACAGTGCTAGGAGTTTGCAATTGGAAAATTTAGAAACGTGGAATACTTCCAATACTGGAAAACAACACCTGTGCCGTGTGGTATATAAACCATTTTTTTTTTTTACTTATGTTTCTGTTATTCTGTTTCCACTTGTGATTCTGTTATATGCCAACCCTTAGTATGTTTATTCATATGTTCACTAACATTAAATATAAAATAAGTTCCTTACAGATAGGAGGCATTAATAATGTCAGAAAGGCGGAAAAATAAAGGAAACACAAAAGAAAAGAGCAAGAAAGGAGCTCTAAGATCTTTCTGTTTTTCTGTGATGTTGTATCAGGTAAAATGAAAACAAGGGCAGGAAAATCTCACAATAATCTAAAGTGTTAGGCAGATGTGATGATGAATTTGCCAGTCTACTGTGGCCAGTTCACTTATGCTACATAGGACAGCAGGGAGAAAGCTCCTAAGCTATGGAGGACTTTTTCTCAGAGTATTCACCGCAGAGCAAATTTGCGTATTTCGCAGCCATTTTAACTGTAACAATGCTACAAGGTTGCCCACAGAAGCTGCTTTATCACTGACATAGCTATTTGTATAGGCAGTCAAGGTTTCACTGGTGTCAGTGACTAAGTGTGAACTTCTGCATAACATGTTATTCATAAACTTTCAGTTGAGGAGAAAAATTATTTTTCGCCAGTGTAGAGGACTCTATCCGGGCATTCTAGAGTTTTCCATTTTCATCATTATGCTCACTTATTGCAGGAGGTCATAAAAAACACGCTCCGACTGAGGTCTACCTTGGAGAGTTAGTTTTTCATTTTAATTGAGGTGAAAGAAAATACAAATTTTCATTACTAAAGACAGTTTATGTTATGTAAAACACTCCCCAAAATATATTTTTATAATATACAAACTGCAGTTTGCATTTACATATTAAATAATAACACTTAAAAGGCAAATATGAGCAATAACTTTCAAATCTTTGAATAACAAAAATAAATATTTAGGTAATATTTTGAACAATGCATACTTACTATTAATGGTGACATGTCATCTGAATTGGATTCCCAAATATTTCTCAAAGTTATTAATGATAAAGGAAGAGTAATTGTAAAAATAATAAACTATTTTAAATAAAATTTCTGAAAACATGCTCTTCAGCTTTATAAGTGGATAGTCATTTATTTTAAACATATCCTATCTTTTTAGTTTTTTTAATGTTTATTTTTGATGGAGAGAGAGACAGAGTGCAAGCAGGGGAGGGACAGAGAGAGAGGGACGCAGGGCAACCCAGGCCGAGAACCCACCAGCCTTAAGATCATGACCTGAGCCAAAGTCGGATGCTTTACCGACTGAGCCACCCAGATTCCCCTATTCTATTTTTTTAATGTTTATTTTATTTTATTTTATTTTATTTTATTTTATTTTATTTTATTTTTTGTGAGAGAGAGACAGATAGAGAGAGAGAGAGGGAGAGTGCTCACACGCAAGTTGGGGAGGGGCAGAGAGAGGGAGACACAGAATCTGACGCAGGCTCCAGACTCTGAGCAGTGAGCACACAGCCTAACGCAGGGATCAAACCCAGAAACTGTGAGATCATGACCTGAGCTGAAGTCGGACGCTTAACCTACAAAGCCACCCAGGCGCCCCAATTTTAAACATATTCTAACTTGAGGTTATGTGCCCTGGACTGGACATTTAAGTTATGAGGAATCATTGCTACAGATCTGTAGGCAAAGTTTACTAAGCATGGGTGAGATATGTAACATATGCACACACACACACACACACACACACACACACACACACACACAGAATGAGTAGTTAACAAGAAACATTTTAAAAGGTTAAATATCATCATTGAAGCATTGCATAGCAGAGACAAAGAGGAAGGTAGAAAGTTGAGTTTGTGTTCTAAAAAGATTATGCTGAGCTTGTGAGACCTTTGAGCAAAGTAAGCAAATATTTCCTAATTGTATTTAATTTGAAGATGTTAAAATTTAAACAAAGCTAGCAATGATGACACAGATCTCTGCGAAGTCTCCTTAAAAGACTTTATGGTGCGGTTTGATTTAAAGTACTAGCGTGATTTATTTTCATATAGTACATACACACCATAGCAGTATATAATGATAAAAATCACTAAAACAGGACATTGTATTACATTTTCCCTTCTTTCCAAATGCTGTCCCATACAACAGTCTAATATCTGTTTCCTCCAGGTGTTGGTCAATTGGACATGTCAAATTTGCAAAAATACCGCCTAGGATATTGCCCCATAAAGCTATGATGATCCAGGACTTATTTTTTTAAATCACAAAATCTTTTATAAATGTAAGATATAGTAATTTTCTATTTATTTTAGTTTATGTTATTTTATATTTAAAATAGTTCTTGCCAGTTTACAAAAGATTCTTACTGTGTATTTGCCTAATGAGCCCATGGTAATTAAAAAAAATTAAACTCATGAGCAAGTTAGACTTCCACAACTAACCAGAGAATTTATTTTTTATTATTTTTTTTTAATTTACGTCCAAATTAGTTAGCATATAGTGCAACATTGATTTCAGGAGTAGATTCCTTAGTGCCCCTTACCCATTTAGCCCATCCCCCCTCCCACACCCACTCTAGTAACCCTCTGTTTGTTCTCCATATTTTTGAGTCTCTTATGTTTTGTCCCTTTCCCTGTTTTTATATTATTTTTGTTTCTTGTCCCTTATGTTCACCTTTTTTGTCTCTTAAAGTCCTCATATGGTATTTGTCTTTCTCTGACTAATTTCACTTAGCATAATACCCTGTAGTTCCATCCACGTACTTGCAAATGGCAAGATTTAATTCTTTTTGATTGCCGAGTAATACTCCATTATATATATATATATATATATATATATATATATATATATATATATATATATATATCACATCTTCTTTATCCATTCATCCATCGATGGACATTTGGGCTCTTTCCATACTTTGGCTATTGTTGCTAGTGCTGCTATAAACATGGGGGTGCATGTGTCCCTTCAAAACAGCACACCTGTATCCCGTGGATAAATGCCTAGTAGTGCAATTGCTGGATTGTAGTGTAGTTCTATTTTTAGTTTATTGAGGAACTTCCATACTATTTTCCAGAGTGGCTGCACCACCTTGCATTCCCATCAACAATGCAAAAGAGATCCTCTTTCTCCACATCCTCACCAACATCTGTTGTTGTCTAAGTTGTTAATGTTAGCCATTCTGACAAGTGTAAGGTGGTATCTCATTGTGGTCTTGATTTGTATTTCCCTGATGATGAGTGATGTTGAGCATTTTTTCATGTGTCGGTTGGCCATCTGGCTGTCATCTTGGGAGAAGTGTCACTTGATGTCTTTTGCCCATTTCTTCACTGGATTATTCGTTTTTTGGGTGTTGAGTTTGATAAGTTCTTTACAGATTTTGGATACTAACCCTTTATCTGATATGTGGTTTGAAAATATCTTCTCCCATTCTGTCAGTTGCCTTTTAGTTTTGCTGATTGTTTCCTTTGCTGTGCAGAAGCTTTTTATTTTGATGAGGTCCCAGTAGTTCATTTTTGCTTTTGTTTCCCTTACCTCTGGAGACATGTTGAGTAAGAAGTTGCTGTGGCCAAGATCAAAGAGGTTGTTGCCTGCTTTCTCCTCAAGGATTTTGACGGCTTCCTGTCTTACATTGAGGTCTTTCATCCATTTTGAGTTTATTTTTGTGTATGGTGTAAGACAGTGGACCAAGTTCATTCTTGTGCATGTCGCTGTCCAGTTTTCCCAGCCCCACTTGCCGAAGAAACTGTCCTTATTCCATTTAACCAGAGAATTTAAAGAGTCCTTGAAACATGTCATTTCTTACACATGTAAATTTGACTTATAACCTATATTCATTGAAAACTGAAAAATATTTTTGTTATTTATTAATGTTCTTGAAAAATTCACTGAAGAACTTTTTAGGGTAGAAAAAGATCTCTGTTAAATATGCAAGAAAATCCACTTTGTAAACTTTTTTTTTTTTGTAAGGATACCAGTGTTTTAAAATAAAATGTATTTTCTTATTAAACAAAATAATGTAATATTCATGGCATGCTGTGAATAATTATGGTATTTCCTGAGAAAGAACCACCAAACCAACTTTATGCAGATTGTTAGTTTGCTAATATTAGCATTAGCTTGCTAGGGCTGCTGTAATAAAGTACCATAAACTGGGTGGATGGAATGACAGAAATTTATTGTCTCAGTTCCTGAGGCTAGAAGTCCAAGATCAAGGTGTCTGAGGGTTGGTTTCTTTGGACTGCTAGGGAGAATTTGTTCCATCTCTCTCCCCAGCTTCTGGTGATTTACTGTCAATCCTTGGTGTCTCTTGGCTATAGAAACATCACCCTGATCTCTGCTTTTGTTTTCGCATGGTATTCTCTCTATATGTGTGTCTGTCCTTTTTAAAAGTACACCAGCTATATTGGATTAAAGTCCACCCTAATGACATTTTAACTTGATTGCTTCTGTTAAGATCCTATCTCCAAATAAGGTCACATTCTGAGGTGCAGAATTCAACACGTGAATTCCAGGGGGACACAACTCAACCCATAACAGCAAATTGGCAATTTAAGGATAAGTGTGATATCTTGAAGTATAACCAGCAATAAAATCATTTAAAAGAAATTGCCAGAATTCATTTTATGAATTGCAAAAAATAAAAGGTTGGCAAGCACAGAAATTTTAAAAGTGCTTTTTGTTATTTTTATTTCTGAAAATAATTACCATTTTAGGTTTTAAAGATATTCTTAAAGATGCTCATATATTTATTTTATATAATGAACTGTTTGAGCCACTCATGTTTATCAGGGGCAAATATATTTTTAAAAAATGTTTTCACCCTCATGGTATTTACAGTATGGTAGAAAATCTTGTTCTAATGTTGAGACTTTGACGTTTTGCATGAAATTAAAAAATACATAATAATTTTAATAGCTTTAAGATATTGATGCAGGAGACCAATTATGCATACTGTTTTACCACTATCACATAGGGCTTTAGTACATGCTGTTCAAGAAAACTGCATTTAGTAGGGTATCAAATAAGGAAGGATTTAATAATTTAGTTTTAGATTTAGCTAAACTTCTTTTGCTTTTTTTTGTATGTCGCATGTTTTTTGCCTAGCAAATTATAATTAGAAAGATAATATGACTTTCCACATTATATCTAACGCCTTTGCATGACAATGTTTGTTGAAACTTACTATCGAAACAGACTTTCAGCCATTTATTCTTAAACCTGAAAACACAAATATGGAATGTGCTTATAATTCTCTGGTAAAGTTTTTATAATATTTCCATTCCTGCCTTTATGCAGCCTTCAAAGATGTATTTCACCTCTCAGGCAATGATGGAATTCTTAATATTTCCTTCTAATGCTGAAACTGGGGCGAGATGTGGTGCAGTAAGCTGAGCTGCCTCGGGAAATAGCATCATAAAACATGGAGGCTCGACTCATGTTCTAGTCCGTTGTATTTTGAAAGACTCTATTATTATAGCTCAACATAGTTGTACTTAACAAATATTGAAATTCATAGACACAAAGGCAAGAATGTAGGAAACAGGCAACTGGGGGATAAGGTTGCTTTTCACTTTGTATCTCAGCCTTCCCCGTACTTAAGTATCATCTTTTTTTTTTCTTAATCTTCACACAAATGTTTTGAATGACAGAACAATTAGAAAGAAAGCAGATTGCAGTATCTATATCTGTCACTATAACTACGCTCTGGCAGACATAAATTCCCTGCTGATTTTGCTGCAGTGTATTATCTGAGAAGTAAGCTAAATCTTAACCTAGTTTTTTTTTTTTTTTTCCCCAATGTAGCGGTACGTTGGAAGAAATGCCTTCTTCATCCTATTCTGAAAGTTGCATTTTTCCCTACTGTATGATTCCTATTTGATGGATAAAATCTACTTTGTTACAGAAAGTTGCTGTAAAAAAAAAAAAAAAAAAAAACAGTGTGGGATGGCTGACACAGGCAGCTATATGGTGCACCGTGGACTGTGTGAAATTGACTAGGAGTATCCAGATAATTTCAGATGAAATGAAGACCAGTTCTACAGGAGCATGAAAATACCAGTGCTCTCCCTGGATCACTAGCTTCGGTCCAATTTCCAAAGGCAGTTGCTCCTTTGGCTGTTGTGGCTTCAATGATGCCAATGATAAAAATGTATATTTTTATCAGCTTACATAATATTCTGACAGCCTGGTATAGTATACTGACTTAAATAATTTTTTTCGTACAAATATACACAACTCTGAATTAATTGGCACCAAAATTGAGTTAGCATTTTGTATAGACTATATCTAATTAGTAGATATAAATTCAGAAACTTGTGCCTTCAGGAAATAACACAAGATGACCTTTTTTGTGACTTAGCTGATTTCAGTTTGTCACAGGTGTTAAGGAAAAAGTTATCTTTCTCATTTGCCAGAGACATGCTCCTTTCTCACTTCTCATCACAGTGTAAATTAAGGCTGGTTGGCTTTTGTTATTGAGAGTCTGAAGGTGAGTGCTTTTACACATAGCAGGAGCTATGGGTATGAAGATTGTTCATCAGACATCAATGTACACAGTGAACAATTCTGACCCTGGCAGTTGGATGCCTATAGCTAAAAAGCTTTTCCCAGTCATCCAATTAAGAAGGTAGCAACTGTTCATAATTATGCATATCTGATGCACAACCAACCCCTTTATTCTTTAGTTGAAAATATTTGCTGTCTTCATGTCTCTCTATTGCTTTGAATTGAATGAGCCCTGATGTTATAGCCTTGATCAATATTTCCTACCCCTTTCTGCAAAATGGCAAATAGAATTTTCAGATACTTTATTGTGCTGCAGAGGTCTCAGCCATCAGCTGCAGCAAGAACATTAGTGTTCAGTTAATTGGTACAGATGGCCACAGCACTGATTCTACCATTTCATTCAGCAGAGATCTGGAGACTGGGCTGGAACACAGATGTCAGTCCAGGGGCTTTATTGGTATTTTCTGGTGTTGCTTTCGAGTGCTCCACCCCTCAGTCCCTCTCTCAGTACCCCCAACAATCTCCCTCTCTCTCTCTCTCGTTATCTAACTCTTATTCCCTCTTCCCCTTCTTCCCTCTTCTCTTCCCTTCCTCTCTCCCTCCCTCCTTCTTTTTCTGCTTCTCATATCTTTCAAAAATTTAAAATATAACACATGGTTCATATAATCAACATTTTTTAAGTATAGATTGATTTCTACATCACTGTTTTGTTTTAGAATATTCTAGATACAATAAAAAGAAATCAAGCACTTATAACTTGAAAAACACTGTGTAGAGTTGTTAAAAACCCAAGTTATAGGAAAAATGGCACCTAATTATAGGAGGGAGATGCAGTAATTTGTAGGTTATGGGTGCATGTTGTAAAAATGGGGAGCTATTCCAAAATATTACTTAACATTTGGAGTTCTTAAAGCCAAAAAGAAATGAGACAAGTATGATACATGGCAGAATGTCACCCATGAAAATTACCAAAATAGAAGAGGAGAGGGGCACCTGGGTGACTCAGTTAAGTGTCTAACTCTTGATTTTGGCTCAGGTCATGAGTCTGAGCATGGCTCTGTGCTGGCAACACAGAGCCTGCTTGGGATTCTCTCTGTTGGCTTCTTTCTCCGCCCCCCCACCTCTCTCAAAATAAATAAACATTTAAAAAAATAGGAGAAATGAACTTTGTTCTAAAGTGAAATAAAATGATTAAATAGAAAGGGAAGATTTTGAATCAGGGACAGAGGACAACGGGTAGGCTTTCCATCAGGAGCAGGAATAGGATGGAGACTCTCTAGATTTGGGAGGATGATGAGTAATGGAACAAGTTGTCTGGATTTGGTGGTTTATGACATAGGAGCTCCAACTGGGAAGTTTGGTTAGTGCTAGACTTAGGAGTTTTGAAGTTCTGGCTTGGGAATTTAAACTTTTTTCTTAGTCATTAGCAAGTTACTGAAGGTTACGAAAGAAATTGGAAAGAAATTGAAACAGAGAGAAACAGAGATGGAAACCGTTAGCATAGACTGCTGAAGATGGAGACTGTAACAATTATGATACATATATGACATGTAGATATATTTCGTTTGGGGAAAGTATGTTTTTGGTTCAATCATCTACCCTGGAGGTTGGAAAAATGTTTCTATAAAGATAAGGCAATAAATAGTTTGGGTTCTGTAGCACCTATCATCTCTGTTACAAACATTTAACTCTTGTTGGAACTTGAGAGTAGCCATAAGTGTACCCAAGGGCGTAGCTGTATTCAGTGAAACTCTTATTTACGGACACTCAAATTTGAAATTCATAAAATTTCTATGTGTCATAAAATATTTTTGTCTGTTTATTTCAACCATTTTAAAATTTCAAAACTCTTCCATCAACTATTTAAAAACAGTCAATGGCCATTGATTGTCAATCCCAATCTAAACAATGAAATGATTCTCTTCCATTGTATCTTCCATGATGTTTATTCTTTTTAAAAATTTTTTTAATGTTTATTTATTTTTGACAGAGAGAGAGAGAGAGAGAGAGAGAGAGAGAGAGAGAGAGAGAGAATGAGCAGGGGAGGGGCAGAGAGAGAGGGAGACACAGAATCTGAAGCAGGCTCCAGGCTCTGAACTGTCAGCACAGAGACCGACGCGGGGCTTGAACTCACAGACCACCAGATCATGACCTGAGCTGAAGTTGACGCTCAACCAACTGAGCCACCCAGGCGCCCCTAATGATGTTTAGTCTTTTTAAGAAAATGTAGGCTCTCTCATTTTATAATAAAACATTACTTATTTTTATTTATTTATCTTTTAAATGTTTATTTGTTTTGAGAGAGAGATAAAGAAAGAGAGAGTACTTGAGCATGAGCAGGGGAGAGACAGAGATTGAGGGAGGGAGAGAATCCCAAGCAGGCTCCATGCAGTCCATCAGGAGCCCAACGTGGGGCTCGAACCCATTAACCTTGAGGTCATGACTTGAGCCAAAATGAAGAGTTAGACACTTAACTGACTGAACCAGCTAGGCACCCCATAATAAAACATTATTCATAATAAAACATATTTTGTAATAAACATTAAGCATACTTCTGAGAAATTTACTTTCAAGTCTTCAATTTTGTTTAAATTTGGATGATATTGATATAATTAATTATTAATTTATTTTGTTAAACTTCTATTTTCTATGCTGCATATAGCCTATGCAAAAAAATAAATGTAACAGATGCATGATTCACTATGGAAAAATTATTTGGAATATATGTAATTTAATTGTGATTCTTTACTTCCAAGTAAGATGAGAGAGATATGAGGTCAGCTGTTGGCTGGATTTTTACACATTAGGAAAAGTCTGGAGTTGGTGGTTGCAACCTATCATGCAACAGTGATTTCCTCACTAGCAGCAGGATAATAAGAGACAATGTAAGATTATTGAAGAATTCATGTTTTATTAGGATGCATTGTGTTTGTTTTCATGCCATCATTTTCCTAGGTCTATGGGCTGCATAGTCATGTTATTCTAGAAATATAAGTGTGTATTTTACTACATGTGTGTGATAAGCATTTAAAATGGGTCTCCTGAACTAATCTGCTACATTGCATTGTTGTAGTGAAACAGGTATCCCTTCTGGATATCTACCATTAATTCCCAAACAACACATGGGCCTGATTAAAGAAATTAGCTTTATTGTGAAAAAAGGACTTGGAAATACGCATAAGCTAAATGTCAACAAGAGAAGAGAAAGTAAGATACCTTATGATTCTCCCATTTTCCTGTAGAGAAATATGTTGAATCTGGGATTTGCTGGGCCTTCAGTGTGAATCTCCAACCTGGCACAATGCAAGGACCTCTTTCTCACTAAAAGTTAAAAAAATGGCGGGAGGGTGGAACTCCAAAAAGTATCCAAGAAATCACAGATGTTACCTGATTTGAAAAAAAAAAAAAAAAAAAAGATCTTTTCTGATGTGATTAGGGATCTTGAGATGAGATAATTCTGGACCCTATAACAGTGGACCCTAAATTCAATGACAAGTATCCTTGTAATGGAAAAGTAGAGGGAGATTTGAGACAAATACAGGAGACACAGGCAGAAGAAGAGAAGGCAATATGAAGACAAAAGCAGAGATTGAAGTGATGCGGCCAAAAGCCAAAGAAGCCAAGGAATGCCAACAGCACCAAAAGCTGAAAAGGGAAGGAAAGATTCTCCCCTACGGCTTTCAGAGAAGGTACAACTCTGCCAATACCTTGATTTCAGGCTTCTGACCTCTATAAAAAATAGGAGAGTACATTTCTTGTCTTTTAAGTTACCCAGTCTGTGGTACTTTATTACAGCAGTCACAGGAACTAATATACTCATATCCCTTTTTATTCTGACACAGCAAACATGAAAGCAAACGGTGTGTGTGTGTGTGTGTGTGTGTGTGTGTGTGTGTGTGTATGTGTGTGTGTGCATGCGCATGTGTGGTTGTGGGAAGGGGTTAAGAGGCTGAATTTAGAACCAGAGAAAACAAAAACACTACTTTGAAAAGATATATACACCCCTATGTTTATTGCAACATTGTTTATAATAGCCAAGATATAGAAGCAACCCAAATGTACATCCACAGATGAATGAAGGGTGTGTGTGTGTGTGTGTGTGTGTGTGTGTGTGTGTGTATGTATACACACACAATGGAATATTACTCATAAAAAAAGAATGTGATCTTGCCATTTGCAACAATATGGATGGACCTAGAGAGTATAATGCTAAATGAAATAAGTCAGGTGGAGAAAGACAAATACTATATGATTTCACTCATATGTGGAATTCAAGAAACAAAACAAATGAATAAACAACAACAACAAAAAAGAGACAAAAACAGATTCTTAAATACAGAGAATAAATTGGTGGTTTCCAGACAGGAGATGAGTGGGTGTGGGTGTGTGAAATAGATAAAGGGGTTAAGAGTACACTTATCTTGATGAGTACTGAGTAATGCATAGAATTGTTGAATCATTATATTGTGAAAGTATGTACTTGATTAAGAATGTAAAGGATTCAATTCCATTCATCTTTATGATGGGGGAAAATCTAAATTGAAATACCTATTGATGGTAGATTAACATTTTGATTTCTATTAACCTATGAAAATATGCAGTTATGAAAAAATAGCATTTAGTTTGAATAAGAGGAATAAACACTCTCTATAGCCCAAGTATACTTATAAATACAAGTGCATAAACACAACATATATATCAGCAGAGTGACCGCAAAGAAAGTCTCACAAGTAGAAATTTATACCATCACTCACCCCAATACATACAGAAATAAACAAAAAGATGCAAAATAGTAGCGATAACATCCTATATTTTGAAATTAAGAAAGGGTCCAATATGCCCTGCAAATAACAAATGCCCACAGAAACACATGGTTTATATTACACTGAAAGGGTATTTGGGGAGCATATAAAGAAGTGGGGAGCACATTGCAGTGAGGCAAGAAAAGAGGTAACTCAGATGGTCCCACTAATTTTTGGCAGCAGTATGGTGAGAGTTGATGGTGCTTCAAGAAGGACAAGAAATACTCTATTTCAAGGCCACCACTGATAATTGACAACATAATGAACTGGGGAAAGTCCTGTCTGTCAAGCACAAGTTGGAGCAAAGCTGATTGGACGTGCAGGACTGTTCATGTTGCCTTTTTGCATAAAACAGACTTATAGAGCAGTTGGAGAGTAGCAACCAAAAAGACAGGGAAGAACATGACAGCCATGAATGGATAGTGAGTAGCACCAGCACTTACCATCAGGCTTTATTTGATGTGGACAACATGCTGGGTAAAGGGAGACTGGGTTGTAGGAACACTGGCCCTTCCTCACTGTTCTGAGAGTCAGACGTGAGGTTGTCCTGGGGAAATTGGACCAAAATCTGTGGGGCTTATCTTATTGCTGATAAGCCCCATGTTAGTGACCAAATTTAATCATTCCACACCTTTGTAAATATAAGCAACTAATAAACCCCATTCTGTCATTATTTCTAATACTATTATAATTGTTATGTATAATGGAAATGTTAGGTATAAGGGAAATCATATTTTCTTGAGAGTCTCTACTTCTGTGATTCCATACAAAGTATGCCTGTGATTTATTTTCTTTGTACTTCCCAATCCACTTTGCTAATCAAGGTGGCCATAGTTTTGTAAAATAAATTGGGAATGCTTGCTTTTTTATGATTTGCTGTAACAACTGAAATAAGACAGAAATTACGTACACCTTTACACTTTCAGAAGAGTATATACTTATATCTATAAAATTAAGTCTGGGCCTCTTTGGTGTATGAGTTGGTCTTTGGTTACCATTTCAATTTGTTATTTATTATTATTTACCTGCTCTTATTCTTTTCTACACTTATTCTTTTAAAAAATTTTTTTTAAGTTTATTTCTTTTTGACAAAAAAAAGAGTGCGAGCATGAGCTGGGGAGGGGCAGAGAGAGAGGGAGACAAAGAATCCGAAGCAGGCTCCAGGCTCCAAGCTGTCAGCACAGAGCCCCACACGGGGCTTGAACTCACGAACCACGAGATCATGACCCAGGCTGAAGTCGGATGCTTAACCGACTGAGCCACCCAGGTGCACCTACACTTATTCTTTTATTTTATAAGTTTTTGCATTTTATGTTTTTTTTTTCCATTTAACGTTGGTTTTCTAACATTTTAATTTTGGTTTTTATAATAATGCTCAGATATAATTTATATAAAATAAATACATCTATTTCAAGTGTATAATTTGATGAGTCATGTCACACACATGCGCATACACATGTACACACACACACACACACACACACATACACTTCTGTATAACCTCTTCCACAATCAACATTCACTCAAACCAAAAACATTCTCTTGTGCCTGGCTCTTGTTTGTCAAACCCTCCCAGATCCCACCCCAGCCTAGGCCCCAGGCCACCACTGAAGCGTTTTCTGTAACTACCAAATCCATTTGTCTCTTCTAGAACTGCATATTTGTATCACAAAGTATGTGTTCTCTCGTATTTGGCTTCTTTCTGGGTGATTCTGAGATTCATCCATGTTGCTATGTGTATCAGTACTTTCTTTTATTTTATGGCTAAGTATTCCATGAAATGGGTATAGCACCATTTTTTTTTTGTTGTTGTTGTTCTTTCACATGATGCTGGACATCTAGGGTTGTCAGTTTAGGACTACTAGGAATAAGGCCGCTATGTGCTTTATGATATAAAGATTTGCATGTGTCTTAGTTCAGGCCACTAAAATAAAATACCATAGACTTGGGTGGCTTAAACAACAGAAATTATTTCTCATAGTTGTGTAGTGTGGGAAACCCAAGATAAAGATAAATCAATGCTGGCAGATTTAGTTCTAGGGGAGGGCCCTTTTCCTGGCTTGTAGAACCCACCTTTAAACTGTGTGCTTTCATATCCACTCCTTGGTGCAAGCATGTGGAGAGAGAGGAGGCTCTGGGGTCTCTTCAGCTTACAAACGCACCCATCTTGGGAGTGCCACCCTCAGCACATCATGTAAACTTCATCATCTCCCAAAGGCCTCAACTCCAAATATCACCACATGGAGGTCTAGGCCATTAACCTATCGATTATAAGGAGACACATTTAGTACATGTTTGTGTGGTATGCATTTCAATTTATGGGGTGAATTTCTCAGACTGGAATTGCTGGGTTGTATGTATATAGGTATTTATGCATGTTGTGTGTTCTATGTTTCACCTTTTAAGAAGCTGCCAAATTGTTTTCCAAGTAGATGTACAATTTTATAACCCCTGGCCTCGGCAATGCATGATGATTTTAGTTTCTTTGCATTATAAACGACAGTTGTCAGTTTTAAAAATTTTCAAAGACAATGCTGTGTATTGATATTTGATTATTATTTGAAATTTGCATATCCCTGTGGCTAAAGATGTCAAATATTTTTTTATGTGTTTATTGTCTATCTCTGTGTCTTCTTTTGCATAGTGCTTATTCAAATATGTTGCCCTTTTTTGTTAGGTTTCTTGTCCTCTAAATATGGAATTGTAAAAATTCCTTATGCCTTTTATATACAAGTCTTGTGTCAAAAAGATGTAGTACAATTATTTTCTTCAAGTACTTTTATTACCTTTTCATTTTGTTCATCAGTATATAAAATTAATTGTATCATTCAAAAAGATTTTCATTTTCACGAATTCCAGTTGCTCAGCTTTTTTTCTTTAAAAATTCATGCTTTTGTATCCTAAGAAATTCTTGCTTATTGAAAGGTTTTTCAACATTTTCCCTGAAATACTTTCATTTAGAAGTCTCATAGTTTTGGCTTATATGTTTAAGTCTATGATCCATATTCAGACAATTTTTGTGCATGATGTTACCAAGAACTTGAGTTTTATTTTCTTTTACATACAGACATTCAGTTGTTTTGACACCATTAGGTGAAAGGAATGTTTTTTCTCTGTTGAGTCACATAGACACTTTCATCAAAAATCAGTAAAATTCAATCTGACTATTGTGTTACATTATTTTAAGATTTTGCTTTCTGTTTCATTGGTCTTCATGTCTATAGATACACCAAAACCACACTTTATTATTGTAGCTTTATACTAAGTCCTCCAAATTTGACTTTTTAAGAAAATTATTTTGGTTAGCCTAGGTCATTTGCATTATTATATGTTTCAATTTTTCATTAATTTCTACTAAAAAAGTTTGCATAAATTTTAATTGGATTTGCATTGAACATATAGATTATTCTGGGAATAATTGGGTCAGAATAATATTCGGTATTTCAATCCATAAATATGGATATGTCTTCCTTGACTAATTCTTCAGTTTCTCTCAAAAATATTTTGTGATTTTCAGTGTATAGGTATGCACTTATTTTGTTAAACTTATCCCTAATTATTTCCTGTCTTTGATACTCTTAAATAATATAAACTATTTTTATATATCCAATAATTTATTGCTGGGATGTAAGATCACAATTGATTTATATATATTGTCTTTGTGCCACTGATTTTGTTAAACTCACATATTTATCGTTTCTTTTTAGCTGTTTATTTATTTATTTTTGAGAGAGTGATAGAGGGAGAGACAGAATCCCAAGCAGGCTCTACACTGTCAGCACAGAGCCCAGCACGGGGCTTGATCTCACAAACCATGAGATCATGACCTGAGCTGAAATCAAGAACCAGGAGCCCAACAACCTGGACCACTCAGGTGCCCCCACGTATTTATTCTGATAGATTTTTGATCATCAAGATTTTCTATGTACATAATTGTATCATCTAGGTATAAAGACAGTTTTATTTCTTTCTTTACATATGTTTTTGACACATTTTTCTGTTATTACATTGGCTAGGACATCCAGTAAATGTATGAAAAGAAGTGGTGGGAGTAGAAATCTTTGCCTTGCTCCTTATTAAATATGAAACAACTTGCAGTAGCTTTCATATGTCCCTTAGCAGATTGATAAGATTTCCTTCAATTTCCAGTGTGCTGAAAATTTGATCAAGAATAGATGTTGAATTTGGTCAAATGACGTTTTCTGAATCAATGGCAATGACGATGGGGTTTTTCTCTCTTCTATTTTCTTAAAATACAGAAGTATATTGATTGATTTTTTTAAATGCTAAAAAAAAAAAAAAAAAAAAACCTTGCATTCCTGGAATAAATCTTTCTTGTCATAATATTTTACTGTTTTTACATATTTCTGTGTTGGACATGTCAATATTTTTAAAGGAATTTTGCTTGTGTATTCATGATAGAAACTAGTTTCAGTTTCCTTTGTTTACATAGTCTGATTGCTTTTGGTACAGGAAAATGTTAGCCTTATAAAATTAGCTGGTAAGCTTTCCCTCTTTTTATCTAAAAGAGTTTGGGGATGCCTGTGTGGCTCAGTCAGTTAAGCATCGACTTCTGCTCAGGTCATGATCTCATGTCACAAGTTCAAGCCCCACTGCTGGCTCTGTGCTGACAGCTCAGAGCCTGGAGCCTGCTTCAGATTCTGTGTCTCCCTCTCTCCCCCTCCCACCCCCACACACTGTCTTTCTCTGTCTCAAAAATAAATAAACATTAAAAAATTTTAAAAAGTAAAAGAGTTCGTATAGAACTGTTATTGTTTTCATTCTTAAATGATTGGTAGAATTCACTATTAAACTGCCTGTGCCTGGATTTGCCTTTCTCAGAAGATTTTTAACTGCACATTGAGTGTGTTTAATAGCTGTATGGCTATTCAGGATATCTAATTCTTCTTAAGCAAGCTAGGTGTTTTGTTTCTTTCAAATAATTTGTCTATTTCATCTAAGTTGTCAAATTTATTGCCATTACCTGGTTTATAATATACCTTTTTGTTTATCCTTACCATGCTGTTAAGATATATAGTGATATCTCCTCTTTTTTCCATAATTCTCGTAATTTGTGTACTTCTTTTTCTTGATCACGCTGATTAGGAGTTTACCAATGTTACTGATCTTTTCAATGATCTTCTGGTTTCCTTGAATTATTGTTGGTTTACTTTCTATTTAATTGATTTCTGCTCGTATCTTTATTATTTTCCTCAATTTGCTTACTTGGCTTTAATCTGATTTTTTCTTTCTAGCTTTTTAAGGTGAAAAATTAGTTATTAACTTCAATTTTTTTATTTTTATAATTAAAGCTACTAAATATTCAAACTTCTTTCTAAATACTGTTTTAGCTGCAGTCTAACAGTTTTCATACATTATATTTTTATTTTCCTTTATTCCCATATATCTCTTTCTTTTCAACTCCCCCTCCTCCCACTGGTGAATTCTACCAAACATTTTTTTTCTATTAAAATATAGTTGATACTCAGTGTTACTTAGTTTCAAGTGTACAACAGTCAGTGTACAACAACTCCATATATTATATTGTGTTTGCCACAAATGTAGCCACAACCTGTCATACAACACTATCAAAATACCGTTAACTATATACATAA